>NW_003852475.1:296456-298336 GCF_000181295.1 Otolemur garnettii | reverse complement strand
ACAGGCACCAAGCCATCTTTGGAGACTCTTATGATTAATCAGGTATAAGAAGCAATCCTACTGCCTCTCTTTTATCTGCTTAATTCATCTTTTGGGGGATGCCCCTCCATCCTCCACCTGCTGTCCGATCTGGAATCATTTGACCAGATTTGTATAGTAAGGACATTTATATGGGATGTCCAGCAATTGCAGATTACTGCCCTGAAATGCCTTGCTTCTCCTCCTTCTGCTTTGATTTTTCATGTTTACCCACCCTTCAGCTGTGGGCTACATGCTTTTGAGAATGATGCAGGTCTAGTTATTCCTGGTCTCAGTCTAATCGCTGCTTCCTAGTTATTACTTTAACTTCTCATTCATTGTTGGTGAAATTTAAAACTCCCTTCCAGGTAATATCAAACCTATTTGACTCAGCATCGAGGCTTCTCTTGCTAATGGTTGACCTCAGGCCAATTGTGGACAGTAAAGCACTCAGTAAAAAGGGCTCCTGTCCAGCGGAGTGATGAGGCAGAGTTTCTTTCTCAGATGCTCCCCAGGTGCTGTCCTCTGAGTGATGCTTTCTCTCTGCTTCACCAGCAAAGGTCTGACTTGTAAGTTGGGACTGTCCTGTGCCCATATTCACCCTGCCAAGCAAATGCACCTGTCCTCTGACCACTGCCTTATTAAAAACTTCTTCCTGAACTCACTCCCCCTGCCCCCATCCCAAGCCTTACCACTTATCTCTCAGTTTTGACTTCTATATGGCCCAACCTTAAACATGTTCCACAATTGCCCTAGTCCTACCTGAATGGGTTCTTAACCCAACTGAACAGGGCCCTTTTCAAAAAAAAAAAAAAAGTTTTTAGGAATTAACTGAAAATAATTAATTGGTGGCAAGATTTCACATGGTTTGAAACCAGGAGGATCTAAAACAGGGAAAGCTTGACTTGACCCTCAAACCTGTGTCCTGAGAATGCACTACATGCAAAGCGCTGTATCAAATATGATGGAGATTCAGAAAGTGGGAGGTGTGGTTCCTCTTCATCTCATCTTATTGGTGAGATAAAATGAAAAATAATTAATTAACAGCACAAATCATATGTAAAATTTAATATGACAAAACTAGAGCACATGCCTAATTGCCAATGAATGATAAGAATAATAATTTCACAAGTTCTAGAAAGACCAAATCACTGTGAGTTCTTTGATCAGGAAACTTCCTGAAAGAGAAGAGAAATTTTGGTATGGATTTTAAAGTATAGGCTAGGTTGTGGGTTGAATTTTGCCCCCCAAAATTTAGATATTGAAGTCTTAATCCCTGGCATGTCCAAATATGACTGTATTTTGAGATAGGGTCAGCTATGATTTGAATGCGTCCCCTCTAAACTTCTGGTGTTGCCAATATTAACAAGTGCCAGTATTAAAAAGTGAGTTTTTTGAAGAGGTCCAAAAGTGACCAACTTTAGATGGATTTATGGTATATGAGGTGGTTTAGCAGAGACTCTCTGTTCAAATAGGGATACCATCAAGTCAAGCAGATTCTCTCTTAGAAATGTGATATACAACTGAAAAATTATGACTAGGTTGCTGTTTTGAGTTATCACAAAGGATGAGTGAGCCATTATGAACAAAGGTAAGCTGAGAACAAAAGATATTCATAGGAAAGTTGAGAAATTAGTAGAAATAGAAACAGCAGTAGCACAGATGGAAAGATGCTGAGTCACAGCATTTATGGGATTCCTGAAATTGCCAAGGCAGTACCACGGTGACTCAGATAAGTGAGTCTTCACTGAATGCTTCCAGTTCTTGAGTGACTTCCAATGTCCAAGAGGCCCAGCTCAATAGCTTTTCCTGATATCCCAGGAGGTTCTTAAAGTCTTCATTTCATGAATATCCTCTCAATA
>NW_003852475.1:294877-295969 GCF_000181295.1 Otolemur garnettii | reverse complement strand
CTAGAAGTAAAGCAGAAGTTGAAAGCTCAAGTCTATAATTCTCTTTCACTTCTGTCAAATTACTTCATTTCTTTTTTTTTCTTTTTTGTAGTTTTTTTGGCTGGGGCCGGGTTTGAACCCGTCACCTCCGTGTATGGGGCCAGTGCCCTACTCCTATGAGCCACAGGCACTGCCCAAGTTACTTCATTTCTTTGGAATAATTTTGGGAATGCATAGTAGAAGCCAACTCCTCTAAGTCATAAAATAAAAAATATAGCAATCAGAATTAATAGGGGAAAGACCCAATGTTATGTGTTATAAAATAAAATAAAGATGTTATCTTATTGAAATTTCATAAAAGAGAAGTTCTAGATAGTTCCCCCAAAGCAAGAAATGGTGAATGGAAATTAATTACTAATTTTAGATACATAATATGTGTCAGATGTAGTGTCTTATTTTAACGAATGGTTAAGGGAAATACGTATTTCCAGTTTAATTATGACCTTGATTCCCCTAATTTCCCTCAAAAAGCCTTATGCTTCTTAACAATGAATTCTCCTACAAAGGGGTTTTAGACATCCAACTTGGGTGGACAAGAGAGATTACTTTGCATAAAAATGGGAAATGAAACTGTAGGGTTTAAAAGATGTATGTATTAGCAAAAGGAACTGTGGAATATGAAGTGCAAGATTCTAACTCTTCAAATCATGAAGTAATAACTAAAATTTATTTCTCAAAAATTGGGAAATATAGCAGAAGTTTACCTATTCTAAAATGAATAATCATGTTGGATATGTGTTTGCTCCACAAGGGCATAGATGTTTTGTGTTTCTTTTTTTTTTTTTTTTTTTTTTCTTGTGTGTTTCTTTTACTACTGGAGCCTTAGAAGCTAGAACAGCCTCTGGTATATAGTAAGTGCTCAATAAAAATCTGTGAAGGCCAGGCATGGTGGCTCATCCCTGTAATCCTAGCACTCTGGGAGGCTGAGGTGAGAGGATCCCTTGAGCTTAGGAGTTCAACACCAGCCTGAGCAAGAACAAGACCCCATCTCTACTAAAAATAGAAACAATTATTATGGTAGGTGCCTGTAGTCATACCTACTCAGGAGGCTGA
>NW_003852475.1:287453-293702 GCF_000181295.1 Otolemur garnettii | reverse complement strand
TAAAAAGTGTTATGGAATTAAGAGGAAGATTGTACACATAAAGAAGGTGCCCCACACTGAGGGGAATGATGTTACTCTAACACATTTCTTAAATTATGAAAGTAATATCACGTTACCAAAACTTTAAGGAACTTTAGATAGGAAAATACTCCCCAAGCATAATATAATGACTATCATTTTAGTTTATTCCTTTGCAATATTTTTTATCTTAAGATGTTTCACATGCCATAGAATTCACTCCTTTAGAGTGTACAATTCAGTGGATGTTAGTACATTCACAAAGACATACAGCCATCCCCACACTTTAATTCCGTAACCTTTCCACCCCCATCCCAGACAAAACGAGCATTAGCAGTTACTGTTTACTCTTCCTCCCGCAGCCCCCAGGCTACTTTCTGCATCTCTTTGTCCTACGTATGATTTATACCCAGTTGAAATGTAGGAGCTTTCCTTGTTTAACAAGATTTCCATAAATGAAAACAGGGTTCAAATTTTTGTACAGAGAAATCATTTCTACAATGTTTGTAGAGGGCAAAACATAAAAAAAGACAGAAAGAATAGAGGATAATCCAGGATACCAATTGAAGAATGAAGATATAAATTATTAATTAGCAAGTATACAACTCAGGTCAAGGAGTGAATTGTCACTTGCACAGATTATTGGGGAGGGACGTTTTTTTGGGTCCTGATGGCTTTGCTGTTGCCCTATCTTTAAAACTTTTTTTAATCAAAGCAGTATGTGTGTACATTATAAAAAAGTCAATATGGTGAAGAGCTTGTTGTAAATGGTAAGACTCTTTGCTGCTACACCTCCCTAGCCCTTTGCCTTCTACCCAAACCCCAGACCAAGTCCACATTTTAAAGCAATAGTTTTTTTAATTCTTCTGGGTGATTATTTCCCTATCTCTAAATAATACAGTCATATCACCACTTCTTTATTTATCAAGCAGACAGACTTTATCTGTGGATTTCCTTCCTGTTCTGATAGATGAGAACATAGCTCACTCACACCCTCCTCCCTCCCAATATGGGCATCTCATTATTTTTAGTTCCTCTATTGTAATTTTAGATAACATACTTTAGTTCCTCTTTGAAACTTTCTTAATATATGAACCTCTGTTGCGCGTTCAGTTAACTACACCCTATATTGCTCGGCTCCCCACTTTCTATAGGTCCTCTTCCTTTCTAACTCCAAAATGTTCTCACTTATGTTTTCTGTGCGATTTCAATACAAGATGCGAAAAAGTTCAAATGATGAGCATAATGGAATAAGGAGTTTTAACAGTGACATTTAGAAAAAGAATTGTGAAATCGTTTACACACACAGCAAGAACAGAAACTAACAAGAACACACCTCCGCCTACCACTTAGCTCTTATGGATTTTAGCATTATACCATATTTGTTCCCCTTTTAAAAGAGAAAGGGGCTGCCTGGGGTGGTCTGCTGTGCACTATTGGGGCCAACTTCAGATAAAGGTATGCAGGTGCCTGATAACCTGCACAAGAGGGGGCTATGTCAGTCTCCTTGAGTGGCAGGAAGTGCCCCTGTTTCAGCAGGCTTGGTGGGCTTTTCAGAGTTTAAGTGTGCACATAATTATCTTGGGGTTTGAGAAGTTCACATCTCTACTTCTATCGAGATCATTCACCATCCCTTGTCTTCTCAGGTGTGGGTGAGTCCTCTCGTCAGCTGCCCTCCTTCTCAGAGGCAAGGGAGAGGAATGACCACTCATTCAGTGCCAACTATACGACAGGTATTCGATTGCTTTTAGAAACTTTACATATGAGATTGAGTGGATATCATCATTTACAGAGGACAACACACAGATTCATTGGTAAATCCAGGGTCAAAGCCAGGTCTAATCTGGCTTTGAAACCTTGACTGATAGCTCCCAATGCCCTTCTACAGCAGCACTCCCCCTACCAGTGAATGACCTGGATAGCAGGTCATGACCCGGGAGACAATATTTATCATAACCCAGAACCCAGTCTTAGGGATCTCGTGTTACGCCACTGAGAGAAAGACTAGCAGTTAGGCAGAGGCAAGAGGAATGACCAGCAGCATGAAATGTTGTCTAGTCAGGAGGAAAGAGAAAGGAAAAACTAAAGAAAAAACAGTATAGGATTGAAAGTATTGAGGTCAGAGGAAACTAATGAACATGTCCAATGTTTTATTGGTTTTGATGGTGGAAAAAGCAGTATGTAGAAACATATGATACCGAAAGTGCCTTTGACACTAGAACTCACTGAAGTTCAAATGAAGTAATGCATCTGAAAGTGCGTTAAATAAAGTGCTACACAGCCGTGAGGGATTATTTGTATAAGAAGCAAACTTCTATGGGGAAAAACTTGAAAGTTAGTATTTTTGCCTTCTCTTTAAGAACTAGAGCTGTGTTGAGAGTTGTTCCTTGTTAAAGAAACAACTCATGTTTGTTTTCTTGGTCTGGCAGGATTGGAGAGAGAACAAAATTAGCTTTCAGGAGAGGAAATTCTCTGGGACTATATGAGTCTCCATAACCCTCCTCTGAATTGTGGCCAAGAAGGCTGGGTAGCACTTTTTAGGGTATTTTTAGAAAATTATATAGTAAGCATGATAAAGCTGTGTAGTGAAAATTAGATATTAATAGCATGCCTGGAGACTTTGTTCTAGTGAAATATTTCTAGCTAAAAAAATCAATTTTTATTTCAACTCTTATAGACAATTGGCTTCTATTTCCATTTTTTCTGCCTTGTCAACCCCTTCCCCAAATTCTGTCACTCTTTTTCTCTCCAGCCTAATGTCTCTGATGTTACTACTTAGGAGAAAAGTTATTCTATTATTTCTTTCTCCCAAAATTGTTTCTTTGATTCTTTTTTTTTTTTTTAAGACAGGGTCCCACTCTGTCACCAGAGCTAGAGTGCAGTGGCATCATTGTGGCTCACAGCAACCTCAAACTCCTGGGCTCAAGCTATCCTCCTGCCTCAGCCTCCAGAGTAGCTTGGATTACAGGCGGGCACCACTACACTGGGCTAATTTTTTAAATATTTTTTTAAAGACAGGGCTTGCTCTTGTTCATGCTGATTTTGAACTGCTGACCTCAAGCAATCCTCCCGCTGTGGGGTCTCAAAGTACTAGGATTACAGGTGTGAGCCACTACTGCCTGGCCTGTTTCTTTGATTCTTTAAGGTATGTGATCAAATACTTACCCTGCATGTCTGAGTACACACTGTGACTTCTCCATTTATTTTTCCCTTAACCCTACCTCTACCACCTTAGAACTTTAAGTTCCCACTACAATTCCAAATATAGACTATTTTTCTCTTCCTCCCACTTTGAGAGCTTAAAAAGCCTCTAATTACACTGTTCTCCCCAGTCCTTCCTCTCCTTTGCAATTTAGATGTAGCACAGCAATAGAGTTTGCTTGACTCTCCTCTGATCTGTCATGCTGTTTTGATGGAGTTCTATCTTACAGAAGGCTTGCTTAAATAATGGCCCAATACCCCACCTGTGTTTAAAAGAAATGCTTTGCAGGCAAACACAAGGCCACACAGCTGTAGTCACAGTGGGCTTTGTTATTCACCAGTGCCAGGTTGCTGTTCAACTCTTCAGTTTCATCCTCCTAAAATATTTCCTTCTATTTTGTAACAAGTCCTTCAACCTGGACTTGTTCACAAATGGCCATTAGTATAACCGGACAGATTGCTTCTTTTTCCACCGGCCCGAAGTTGTATTCTCTAAATGAAGCCAGGTCTGTGCATTTTAAGCAACTCCCTGAAACAATTTCACGAGCTTTCCCAAATTTGAGAGCTACCTGAAAAACTGTGTTGAGAAAAGAACAATAGATGTGTGTGGCCAGACAGTATTTTGAACATTAATTTCTGTTTTCCTCTCCTCCTATCTGTTCTTTCCTGTAAGCCCTCCCCTCCTCACCCCTCAACCTCACTATTCAGGCAACTAGTTATTTTGTTTTTATTGCCTCCAGAAAGAAACAAAACACAGCTGATTCCTGATTATCTTGTATTTCAAAATAGACTTTGAAACCATAAGCAGAGACGCGTTTATGGGTCTTTTCAAGGCCAAAAATTAAGGTTTTGCAATTTCAAAGTCAGTGGTTGAAGGACTCAAGGCTTGGAGTGTATACAGTGTGGTAGAGCCAGACCTTGTTCCTTCCTGAGACTAGATAATGCTCTGGTTCTAAGAAAGTGTTAGTGGTTCCAGAAAAAGTGGCCTGCAAGGTAGAACCCCTACTTGACAACATTGAGGATGTGTGTCCCCAAAGCTGAGGCAAGGCAGTGACACCCCGGAGTCCCTGTGGCCTGCCAGCTGGAGCAGAAGCAGAGGAATGTCTGGGGGAGAGCTGGGCAGCCAGGCCTGTGGCACCCCCCAGACACTATTCTGGGGAAAAAAAGTCTTGACTTAATTGTTGTCAAGTTTCCAACACCTGGTGGCATTTAGGGTCACACAGAGGAAAAGAAAGTTATGCATTTACTCTGTGGCCTGAAATTCATACCCATCACTACTCAGTAGAAACAGGAGAGTTCAGGTCAAGACTCTTTTGCTAACTGTGTGTGCCATTGGGCAGTTGCTCAGCTTTTGTGAATCCTGGGCTCCCCAACATTACAATGGAGAAATCAACATTATATTAAGCACAAGAAATGAATATTTTTGAAGGTCAAATGGTTGAATATTGGCTAATTCACATGATTCAACCTAATAATTATTTTATAGGGATAAGGGAAAAAAAATAGAATAATTATTAGTAACTGTCCTAGGGATTCAGTAAGTCCTTGATTAATAGTAAGTACATGATTTATAAAAAGACATGTAAAAGATATTTGTAAGTATGTGATTTATAAAAAGATATGTAAACACGTAAGCCCTTGTGGGATAATGGTCATAGTACAGTCGGAATTTAAAACATACACTCTGCCATGTAGTGTGTGAAACGCCTACTGGGGGGTCCAGTGCTTCTTCCCCCTCCCTTTTCCTCCTCTTCCTCTTCTCCTCTTCCTCATCTCCTCTTTCTTCTTCTTCTTAAAGTTTTATTTTTAAATAGTTAATACATTCTCATGATTCAAAAACCAAAAAGTGTAAAAAGAAATACAGTAAAAATTTTTCTACCCTATCACTATTTTCTAAGTACCATTTCTTATATGTTAAACATTTTCCTGATGTTTAAGAACATTTTTAAAAAAGAATATTTAAATGTGTGTGTGAGTTCTAAAATAATTTTTAAAAATCTATGTACACATATATAGTAGTCCAAGATTATTGGTCTATACATAATAAAATAAGACCCCAGGATATCCAGTCCCTTTGCCCAAATTCACTCAGAGAATCTATAGCAGGGCTTAAACATTAATTACACTTATTCAATACTCTTTGAAGGCTCATATCCCAAATTACAAATATGAACTTTAAATGTAAATAACCTATTTTTCTAGGCAAATAGAGCCTCCCCTTTTTTGGCTTATAGGCAAGGAAAGCCAGGTCAAAGTATAATCAATCCCCGCTATTCATAGCTTTCATATTTGCAAATTCTCCTACTTTATTTATAACCCCCCAAACAGTACCCACAGCACTTTCATGATCATTTGTACTATGTGCATAACAGCAAGAAATTTGAGTTGTTGATTGCCCATGTACCCAGCTAAATTTGAACAAGCTGACTCTGCCTTCTCATCTCAGCTTTTATCCTATGCATTTGTCCTTTTTCTGTCTATTTAGCGCCATGTTTTTCACATTTTTGTTCTTTTTGGTGATTTTACTGTTTACAATGGCCTCCAAGTATATTGATAAGTTCTGTCTGGTGTTCCTAAGCCCAGAAGGCTGTGAGGTGCCTACAGAGGAAATACCGTGTGTTCGATAAGTGTCATTCAGGCATGCGGTATGGTGCTATTAGCCAGGAGTTCAACATTAATGAATCAGCACTATCTATACATAAATTATCTCTAAACAGAAACACATGAAAGGAGGTTATATACTGATTGGCTGACAAAAATGTTGTGACCAGAGTTCACAGGAACCCACTCCTGGGTTATCCTCAGGAGCAATGGTTTAGTATTTGATAGTTGTTTGCAGTAACTTTATAGAATATGACTACCATGAACAATGACAATCAACTATAATTTAGATATACCTGGAGTCACATTTTCCTATCATGTTTTTAGTTTTTTGTTTTTTGTTTGTTTTTTTTTTTTTTTTGAGACAGAGCCTCAAGCTGTCCCCCTGGGTAGAGTGCCGTGGCATTACAGCTCACAGCAACCTCCAAC
>NW_003852475.1:281293-287215 GCF_000181295.1 Otolemur garnettii | reverse complement strand
TTTCAGCTACCGAGGAGGCTGAGGCAGGAGGCTGAGTTGAGCCCAGGAGTTCAAAGCTATAGTACACTATGATCGTGCCTGTGAATTTCAGCCTGGGCAACATAGTGATAACTAGTCTCTAAAATTAAATAAATGAATAAGATTAATTAATCTTATGTTGGGTGCAAAAATTGCTCCTACATGCCATGTTTTTAGTTTAAGTGGTTTAAATAGATTGCTAATCTCATAGCCTCTGAACCACTTATGCAATAAAGCTGGTATCTCAGTAGCTTTGTTTGCAGTTCCTTCAAGAATATCTATATATTTTACTAGCATTAAAGAAGTTTAGGGTGGCTCCTGTGGCTCAAAGGAATAGGGCACTGGCCCCATATACCAGAGGTGGTAGGTTCAAACTTGGTCCTGACCAAAAAAAAAGAAGAAGTTTATAGTAATTTTCAGTAGAGAATTATAAGTGCATAACTGTATTAACAACCTAGAATTCAACTTTATTTTGCCATTAATAAAAAATACAGTTTTTATGTTAATTCCAGTGAAGATCAAGGTTTCCCTAAAGTTAAGTTTTTACTCATAACGACAAGTTTTGCTACAATTTATATTATAATGAGGAACTGGTATAATACCTTGTGATTTGTTAAAGTGCAGATATTTTCAGGAGGGACAACCCATTAAAATTTATCATTTTCTTTTTTTATAGTTTTTTTTTTCCCCCCCAGGGCTGGGTTTGAATCCTCCACCTCCAGCCCTTCTGGCATATGGGACTGGCGCCTTACTCCTTTGAGCCACAGGCGCTGCCCAAAATTTATCATTTTCTTATCATTGCTTTATATTCTTTTGGACCATCATACATTATAAAGGGACAAAGACAGCTTTGGCCACTTACCACTCCGTGAATAAGTTGCCTAGATGTTTTCCTGACCAGAGATTGTGCTAAAAGACAATACGAGAGGGATGGGCAGGTGAGTATGGAAAGGAGAGTTCGGAAAGGGAGAGTAAGCTAATCTGGCCAAATGGATGGTTATGAGTTGAACTGTGTCCCCCCAACAACTGTGTCCCCCAATATATTGGAATCCTAACCACCTCAGAATACAGAAGTAATTAAGTTAAAGAGATCACTTATGTGGGTCCTAATCCAATATGACTGATGTCCTTATAAAACAATTTGGGCACAGAGACACACACACAGGTAGAACTCTAGCGAGGAAGAAGACAGAGATGAGAGTGACATAGCAGAAGCCTACGGATGCAGAGACTGCCCGCAAACCACCCGAATAGATCCTTCACAGTCCTCTGAAAGAAAGGCTGACACCTGGGTTTTGGACTTCTAGCCTATAGAACTGTAGGACAATAAATTCCTGTCATTTAAGCCATCTAGTTTGTAGTACTTTGTAACAAAAGTGCTAGCAAATATACAGACCCTCGCTGGCTAAAGAACAAAACTAATCCCCCTCGTGCTTTCTAGTTCAGCTCCATTTCAACAAAATAAAAAATGGATTTACTTAGAAGCTGGGTACGATGAACTGAATCCTGCCCAAGGTCATCAAGCCACAGGCTAACCCTTTCATAAAATGTAAAATCTGATTTTTCAAAGCCTATCTCAAAAGATGGGTCACTCTTAGGCCTATTTAGGCCACTGACAACTGTTCTGGACTCATCCGTATGTAATAATAAGCTTTGCTTATTACATGACTTGCCACATGCTTTTGTGTCATGGGAAGGTTGAATTACTGCAGAGAGAGACTGCTTTTGGGGGTGGGAGCAGCAGAGGTCTTTAGGGGAACAGCAGTACTGAAAGCGTTTTCTTACCTACTCCGGGTGCTGATTACATCTTTCTTTTGTTCAGCAAATACACTTGGAACTATTTTGGGCTCAGCGTGGGCATCATTCTTTGTGCACTCTACTTCATTTCCTGTGGTTTCCCTTTTGATGGAAGATTGCTAAAAAAATGAAGATAAGAATGAAATGAAAATGGCTTAAACATTTCTAATGGCCCTGTTTTTAGGTACCATGTGTTTTTAGTAACATGCCCATTAGTTATTTTACATCTCTGCTGGATATTTTGGGATATAAGCCTTGGAATACGTATACAAATTCTGCTATGATTGTGATCATTGTTTTGCTCTTTGCTTAATAATGTGCCTGGTACTGTCACCTCAGTGTGTGAGATGGTGTCCAGCCAGACATCAGAGCCCAAGTCAGGTAGTTCAGCTGAGGGACATTAATACCAGGAGGTAGTCATGAAAGTGATGTAAGGGCTGGAAAACCAAACTGGAGAAGGGCCACCCTGGAGAGCAGCAGTAGCAGGAAGTCTCTACCATGCATATCCTGGGCTGGAGAGACAAGTGGAGGAGCTGAGTTAACAGAGTCCCGGAACCACTGCCTGGGAGGAACAGCAACTGCAGAAGAGGAGAGGCCATCGTGGAGCAGCTGCCAGAGTCAAAAAGCTGGGAAATATGTTGATTTCTCCTCTTTTTTTTTACCAGTGCTCCTACTTTAGCTTTTTATCTTTCATTGTCCTAATTTCCTCTTTCTTTTTAAAGACACAGGCTCTCTGGCTCCAGGCTAGAATGCCCTGGTGTCAGCCCGGCTCACAGCAACCTCAAACTCCTGGGTTAAAACCATCTTCCTCCTTCAGCCTCCTGAGTAGCTGGGACTACAAGCTCCCACCACAATGCCCAGCTAGGTTTTTCTATGTTTAGTAGAGATGAGGTCTCATTCTTGTGTACGCCGGTATTGAACTCCTGAGCTCAAGGGATCCGCCTGCCTTGGTCTCCCACAGTACTAGGACTACAGTTGTGAGACGCTGCACCCCATTTATCCTAATTTCCTTTGGTCCTTGGCAAATAAACCTAGGAAAAGAGGTTGGCTGGAGTTAGCTTCTTGCAATATAGACAGAACAAGAGGAGGGCAAATAATGAATGGATCTGGGAGCAAGCAGGCAAATGACCAGCACGTTAAGGTCAGTGCAGTAGGTTGTACTAGGTATGGGGCAGCAAGAGCTGAAACCATGTCAGAGGAGCCAGAACCAGGGGCTGATGGGATCTGATGGGTATTGCGTACAGAGCAGAGGGTCATAGACAGGAGTGAAGTCAATACAGGGGACTAGCACATACAAATCATAAATTACAGGTAAAGCATAAAACTGTCTCCAGGAAAGCAGGGGAAACAGAGGGTGTAGATTTTCAGGATAATTAGGCCATACCAAGGAAACAGAACATAACAGACAACAGGCGTACAGAGGCACGGTTCATTCCCCACATGGAGGAATTCATTCCAAATTTACTAGTTTGACATGTAGACATGAGAATCTAAAAAATATTTTTTCTTAGTTTTTTCCATTGTCTTAGCTGTTATCACTGTTTTGGTTGTCTAAAATCAATCCTCACATCTGCTTGCAAACTGTATTTTGAAATAGCTGATACTAATTTTTTTTTTCTTTCTTTTTTTTTTGAGACAGAACCTCAATCTGTGCCCCTCGGTAGAGTGCCATGGTGTCATAGCTCATGGCAACCTCCAACTCTTGGGCTCAAGTGATCTTCTTGCCTCAGTTTTTCTATGTTTAATAGAGATGGGGTTTCACTTTTGCTCAGGCTGTTCTCCAACTCATGAGCTTAAACTATCTACCCACCTCAGCCTCCCAAAATGCTAGGATTACAGGTATGAGCCATCGTGCCTGGCCTAACATTAGTTTTCTTACTTGTCATTGCCCCTTCTCAGACAGGAGGTTATAAAGAAAAGTCATAGCTATTTGAATTTTCCATAGATTTGAAATCTCTGTAAAGAAGATGCTCTTGATTGGTACTCACAGGACACTATCTGCAAGGAAAGCAAAGATAATGGGGGAATAAAGAAAAGGAGTCATCCAGTCCTTGAACACTTAAAGAATGAAGTAATTTACTTGTCTTCCATTTCCCTCCTTACATTACGTGTTTGTCATTCATGGTCGTACCACTTTGGACCATGAGTAAAGCCTCTTATTTATCCCATACAGCACCATATGGGAAAAAGATAAATAGGTATTTTAGAAGTGATCATAAAACTCTATTTAAAAATAATTTCTCTGGACCCATGCTAACTTGTTTGGATAACCAAAGTGAAAATTGTTCCTTGTCTTTAATTCATCCAGTTGAAAGTTTTTAGATAACATTTTTTATTAATCAAGAGCTTTGGGGTGGAATCTAAATTAGTCTGTAGATGTCTTTTTCACTAATTATGCAGGCATCTTGCAACAACATTCGGAAGAAAGTGATGTATTTTGCTTACGCTCTTGTTCATCACAAAAATTGTGCATTTTGGAAAGCAATAATGGAAGCACGTAGAATTACAGAAATACAAATTTATATAGTCATCATAAAAAATGAAGCCAAAGGACTATTCAGATATAATGAGGCCATGGTAGCTGTAATTTTCTGGGAAATTAATAAAATTCATTCACCTAGAAGTTGGGAGCATAAAATATGTGCAGGCAGTAGGGTAGGCTCTGAAAACATACGGATGAATAATAGTTTCTGGCTTTGGGAAGTTACATAGACAAGAGAGAAAACCTAACTACAGGGCTATGGCAGAACAGAGGGGACATGCCCCGGGGGAGACCAGGGGCCTCTGGTCTCAGGAGCTTGAGCCTCTGGGAGCTTGGCTAGCCCAGCCCAGCCCTGGCCTCTCGCCTTGGCAAGCTCCAGCCAGGTCTCCCACCTTGAGCTAACATCAAGGTGTTGTACACACGGCCACACCTCCTGCTAACCTCTCACTGCCAGTTTCCAAGGGCACCCTTAAGAACTAAAATCCACCCCATTTCACTTCCCACAACAAACAGATCATCTAGTCCTGGGGACTATATTCCTCAGAAGTGTGTGTGAACATTCTCTCTCTGTCCCTGCCCACCCCCTCTGCTGCTGTGTAGGTGCTCCCCATTTTTGACTGACTGTTACAGTCACTCTTCTCAGCAGGTCTCTCCATCTCCTGTTTTGGCTGTTGTAGTACAACCTTCCACTGGCAAAAGAGCCATCTTTCCCAAAACATGTGATTCTCTTTCCCAGTGCCCTATGATGGATCCTCACTGCCTACACACAGTGCTTCTCAAACATGGATGTTCTTCTGAATCATACAAGGAAATTTAAAAAAAATAAGATTCTTCCTGCATCAACATTTTCAGAGGTGAAGCCTGAGTACTCTGTATTTTTAGCAAGTGCTCTAGATGGGTCTTTTTTGTCAGCCTGGCTTTAGTTGGTAGACCAGGGCCTTGCAAGTACAAGGTAAAGTGCAAATGTAGGACACTAAGTTGTTCGTAGCCACTCTTCCCTTGTACACACCCTGGACTATATGACAGCCAGAGCTGTAACCCATTACTAAAACACCTAGGGTTCTTCTGAGCCTTTATGTCATTGCAGTTGTTTTTAGCTCCAGAGTTGCCTTTTACCTCTTTTTCCACCCTGGAAAGCATTCCCTAAGCCTTCTTCTTGAAGCCTTCTCTGATCTCTCAGCTGAAAGTCCTCCTTTGCTGCTAACGCCCTATGTAAATTCTTTCTCAAGATGCACTTTAATTTTTTAGATGTCTATTTCCCTTTCTGTACTTTGACTCCTTCAAGGGGTGGGGCTGCAAATTACTCATCTCCTTAATCTTAGTGTCCAGCTTTGTTCCTGGTTCATGCTGGCATATAACATAAATGAATGAAGGGCAGATGAATGAGCAGAGTGCTAGCTACACTATGATAAAGAATCAGCTGTACATGAGGCCATTTCTCTTTATGAGCAGAATAATTACACACCTTCCAATGAAACACTAAGTATAGCTAGCACAAGCTCATCAGCATTTGAAATGAAATGGAAGCCAAAATAAATAAATGCTACTGCAAAAACATAATGATTGCTTTTCCCAGTGCAGCATTGATGGAATCATTAAACATTTAGATTAATGTAATGTTTGGC
>NW_003852475.1:279931-281103 GCF_000181295.1 Otolemur garnettii | reverse complement strand
AGTATAGCATTTTTTCCCTTTCAAAGTCAATGATTTGTTTTTAGTGCATTTCTTTGTCTTCTGGGTTTACATTTTCTTCTTCCTAATGTTGGTAGCTTTTTTGTAATGAAAATATCATGAATCCTCCCACCACTAAGCAAGAAATGAACAGTTCATTGTATTAGTTTATAGTGCAATGTAATTATAAATGAAATGTTTAATGGACTTTGTTTTTGCTTGCCTTACATTCACTACCCATCTTGGTGTAATAAATCCTTATTGTGCCCTTTGTAACCACTCTTTCCTTTCTGCCCATGTGGTTCTTTTTGGTAGGGGCTGGTGGTAAGGATGGGCACATGACTCATGCTTGACCAACTGGAGTCACAGTGCTGTGCTCAGGAAGGACACCTGATCCAAGTTAGCCAATGACAGTCTCAAGGTTCTTGCTGGGACCACTGAGAAAGGTCACTTACTCTGCCTTGGTGTTGATCAACTTCCAGGACAGGGGTTCTTAACCTTCCTAATGCCACAACCCTTTAATACAGTTCCTCATATTGTGATGACCCCCAACCATAAAATTATTTTCATTGCTATTTCATAACTATAATGTTGCTACTGTTATGAATCGTAATGTAAACATCTGATATGCAGGATGTATTTTCATTGTTACAAAGGGGTCCTGACTCACAGGTTGAGAACCACTGTTCTAGGACATAAGCCATTGTTGCCACCATAGGAGTAAAGCTGCTTAAGAACGAAGCCACCACAGGTGCAAGCAAAGCCAAGAGAGAAAGAGAAGCAGATTCTGATTGAATTTTTGAGCCTTTGCATCCAACTATGCTTGAATCCAATTTCTCCCCGAATCCAATTTATAATTTACACTTATTTGAGCTCCACTCACTCAAAAGAAAACATTTCTTTCTTATCTTTGATCTACCTTGAATTTGGTTTCTCTCATTTACTACCAAAACTGTCTTGACCACTAGGACTTCATGCTAGATTTTATAGCATCATTAAATTTGCTATTTTACAGAAGAATAGTGTGAATTTTCCATGTGACTTTCACCTTCTATCAATCTCTAGAGCTATATTTAAGTAGAAGTACTCCACCAGTTTGTTGTGAGATCTTAAATAAGTCACTTGGCTTCTCTGCACCCTAGGTTTCTCATTTACTAAACTACAGAGCTATAATG
>NW_003852475.1:275234-279688 GCF_000181295.1 Otolemur garnettii | reverse complement strand
TTAGAGCAATCAACCACTATTAAGGATCATGACTCTCTAGGCATAAACTCAGTAATGGGATAGCACACACTGCAGGGGCTATGAGGGGTGGGAAGAAGGAGGGGAAGTTTGATAAACTTCACTTTGGATAAATCCAAAATAGTTAAATAATTTATAATTTGTCATATGCTATTGTTAAATTCTATAATTGGAAGACTTGTTCCAAATATGTGAGAACTGTCACAAACTGTCAAATTTGCTAAAGGATAAAAATAGATTTGTCAGACAAATACGTATTCTCAATCCAGTTTCCTCTCACCAGACTAGAACAAACTGCACAGTTTTAGATTGAGATGAGAAGCCTCAATACTTTTCAAATGTGTGTTTTGAAGAGAATGGCAAAGCCTGTGATGGAAGCAGAAAAAAGATAGTAACTATTTAAAAATCTGAGCTGCTGTAAAACTAAAACAGTTTTAATAAGAACACTATGTCCAGCTGGGCGTAGTGGCTCATGATGGCCTATAATCCTACCTCTCTGGGAGGCCAAGTGGGTGGATCTCCTGAGCTGAGGAGCTCAAGACCAGCCTGAGCAAGAGCGAGACCCAGTCTCTAAACAAACAAACAGAAAACCAAATATTTGGGCATTGTGGTGGATGCCTGTAGTCCCAGCTACTCCAGAGGCTGAGGCAAGAGAATGGCTTGAGCCCAAGAGTTTTGAGGTTTCTGTGAGCTATGATACCATCGCGCTTAATTCAAGGCTGACTGAATAAGACTCTGTCTCAAAAAAAAAAAAAAAAAAAGAAAAAAAAGGGTGGCACCTGTGGCTCACTAGGTAGGGCGCCGGCCCCATATACCAAACTGCAACAAAAAATAGCTGGGTGTTGTGGCGGGTGCCTGTAGTCCCAGCTACTCTGGAGGCTGAGGCAAGAGAATTGCCTAAGCCCAGGAGTTTGAGGTTGCTGTGAACTGTGACGCCACTGCACTCTACTGAAGGCAATAAAATGAGACTCTGTCTCTTAAAAAAAAACCTCGAAAAACAAAAAGAACTAAACCAGAACATGATGTCCTACACTACGTGAAATGTACACATTGGGAGGTCACACGTTTTTGTTTGACTTTCTATTTCCTCTCCAACTATCAAAGTCACTGCAACTCGCTTATGTTTTCTCCCTCTCAAATCTACATTCTCTGGTTTGCGATAGTGACACTTAAGTTAGTGGGCTACTCCAGAGACAGATTGAACTTGTGTAGACTGAATTATCCTAAAAGTATCAAATGCTTATGTTGTGGCATTTGCATCGGCTTTTTCCTCTGCTTAACTTCTCAGCAATTTTCTCCCTACCTAATTAAATCTTTTTAAGTTAAAAAAAATTAACGCACATTCATTTTAACAAAATATATAATACAGAGGCATAACAAAACTGTTAATAATCTTCCTTTCTGGTATCCCCCACGTTTGCATTGTTTCGTATGTGATCTTCCATTTGCTCACACCACATACAAATATACACATATAAAGGGCCGACCCCGCCTTGCTTTTCCCTTCCCCATCCCTTCTCCCTTTAAGGCATTTTCCCCAAATATTAGATCATATTAAAAATCAAAGGTCACCCACTGATGGCTTGCAGGCTAGATACAGCTGAAGAAAATGTTTTGTTTTCAAAACATTGGGGAAATTTAACTTAAAAAATCAGAAGATCTCAATTCACATGCCTACATGATATTATTGATGAAATGGACTTTCCAAGTCAACACGTCTTCTGTCCTACTATTTATACTTTCCCTCATCTGCCTTTTTATATTACTGGCCTATCACTTATAAGCATTTGAGTTTGTGGCTCGGCGCCTATAGCTCAACTGGCTAAGGCGCCAGCCACGTACACCCAAGGTGGCGGGTTCGAATCCCCAGCCCGGGCCGCCAAACAACAATAATGACGGCTGCAACCAAAAAATAGCCGGGCACTGTGGCGGGCGCCTGTGGTCCCAGCTACTTGGGAGGCGGAGGCAAGAGACTCGCTTGAGCCCAGGAGTTGGAGGTTGTTGTGAGCTGTAATGCCATGGCACTCTACCCAGGGGGACAGCTTGAGGCTCTGTCTCCAAAAAAAAAAAAAAAAAAAGCATTTGAGTTTGTATCCTTCTGATATTACTTTGCATCTAACATTATAATTTGGCATTATTAATCCAAATTAGATTCAGTCACATATAACCAAAACGACCAAATTATGGGAGCCTAAAAACTAAGGGTTTATTTTTCAGTGCTGTAAAATAAGTCTGAAGGTGGGTAGTCCAGGGTCACGAGGAACCTGGTCTCCTTCTATTTACCATCCTTAGAACCCGGCTTCTAGACTCAAGATCAATTAATCACCCATGCTGCCTGTGAAGCTCTAGTCACCTAACCTGTGTTTCAGGCAGGAAGAAAGGTGGAGGGTGAAAATCAAAATGGTGATCCTCTTAATGAGTCATCCTTCTTTAAAGATATTTTCCAGAAGTTCCACCCAACTACTCTACTTACATCTCATTGGCCATAACTTAATCACACAGCCACACTCAGCTACCAAGGAGACTGAGAAATGCAGTCTTTTGGCTGGGCACATAGGCACCTAAGATCCAGGTACTGTCCCTCAGGAAACATCACATTATTCTCCCTTCCACATTCACTGTGTCAACACAGACAGATGGAAGACACCGAAAGTTGCGTTCAGGATCCAGCTTCATCTTCTTTATGGGCTGATTCTTCTGACTCAGCCTCTGAAAGTTCTGGAATTATAGAAATGAGCCACCATATCTGGCTATCTTATAATAATTTATTGTTTTGTTTTTTGTTTGATTTGTTCATTTAATAATTTTTTTTTTTTTTTTGAGCACTTGTATTCCAGGCTCTCTTCAAATTCTGGTAGGAGTATTTTCTAGCTGGAAGAGATAGACAACAAACAAATTACCTAGTAAATAAATACATAAATTCATAAATAAGACACCCCTGGAGATTAACCTGGCTATAGTTGGCATTTAGAATAAAGGATACATGAGGGCTGTCCAGAAAGTTTCCAGTCTTTGTTAATGCTATTTTTTTCAATAGTACCTGGCTGGATATTTTCTGGACAACTTTATTTCATGGACAACCACATTATTTCTAAAGTAATTCTTCATGGGTTATAATCTTCTCTCCAACATCAGTATTTTTATTTCTGTAGGCTGTACCCAATGGGATTCCTAAGTCTAATATATGTGAGCTTCAAGGTTATTAATAGATGCTGTAGGATAATTTTCCAGAAAGGTATGGCAAGTTACATTCTCAGCAATGTTCTGCATGTCCATGTTCCCATACTGTTACCAGCCTTGGATATTTTTTCTCTTTTAAAATATTTTTTTCTGGGTGGCACCTGTGGCTCAAAGGAGTAGGGCGCTGATCCCGTATGCTGGAGGTGGTGGGTTCAAGCCCAGCCCTGGCCAAAAACTGCAAAAAAAAAAAAAAAAAAGAAAGCAAAATATTTTTTTCTAATTTATAATTTTTAAAATCGTCTATACAGTGGATATTTAAGTATTTATGTAACCAATGCTTTCCACTAACAGCTACAGGTTTCTTCCTTTACTTAAAGTCTTCCCTTGAGGTTATACAAAATTTTTCTGAATTTTCTTTCAATTTCTTATAATTACTATAATTATTATTTTTAGAGACAGGGTCTCACTATATTCCCCAGGCTGGTCTTGAACTTCTGGCCTCAAATGATTCTTCTGACTCAGCCTCTCAAAGTGCTGGAATTACAGAAGTGAGCCACCTCTGGCTCACTGTGATCTGGCTATCTTATAATAATTTATTGTTTTGTTTTTTTATTTGATTTATTCATGTAATAGTTTTTCTTGAGCACTTGTATTCCAGGCTCTCTTCAAATTCTAGTAGGAGTATTTTCTAGCTGGAAGAGATAGCCAATAAACAAATTAACTAGTAAATAAATAAACAAATACATAAAACATTTCCCCTAGAGACTTAAAATGTGGTTATAGAGGAGAGGGTGAGGCAGGCCTCCTTAGACTGGGTGGTCATGAAAGGCTTTCCTGGGAAGGTATCTGATTTCGGAGTAACTGCTGAGTAGGGGGGATTTCCAGGGAAAGGATACAGATGGTGGTGTGAACTACAGTGAGAGGATTGATGTGACTAATACATCAGGGGAGAAGATAGGATAAGCAGAAGAGGGAGGTGGGCACCAGAACATGGAGGGCTTTGCAGGCTACTCCAAGGAATACGGATGCTATTGTACACTGGAAATTTAGAGTCCATCTAGAATCTGTTTTTATATATAACATGAGATGTGTGTGTCTGTACATGTGTTTGTGTGTCTGGGTGTACCTATTCTTTCAAATTCAGAGTCAAAATTTCATTAAACTATTTATACTTTGCAGGCAGTGAGGGAACTTAGGTACTATCCCACAGAATCTCATCTCATTTCAAATGTTGCACAGATCTCATTACTCTATGA
>NW_003852475.1:273621-274819 GCF_000181295.1 Otolemur garnettii | reverse complement strand
ATCCCTAATCTGAAACTTTTTGAGCCCCTACATGACACCACAAGTGAAAAATTCTACACGTAAGTACTATTCATACACAAAATTATTAAAAATATTCTATAAAATTACCTTTAGGCTACATATATAAGAAAATATTGTATAAAATTATCTCCAGGCTACATGAAACATAAATGAATTTTGTGTTTGACTTGGGTCCCCTTCCTAAGATATCTCATTATACACAAATACTCCAAAATCTGAAAAAATCCAAAATCCAAAATAATTCTTCTCCCACCATTTTGGGTAAGGATTACTCTACCATAGGCTTTTAAGCAATAGAAATTCATTTCTCATAGTTCTGGAGGCTGTGGAGTCCAGTATCAAGCTGTGGGTGGATTTCACATCTGGTGAAGCCTGAATTCTGGTGCAGAGATGGCTGTCTTCTCATTGTGTCTTCACATGGTAGAAAGTTTAGGGAAATTCTTTGGGTCTTTTTATAAGGCCCTGATCTCATTCTTGAGGGCTCTGCCACCATGACCTGATCACTTACCAAATGCTCCACCTCCTGATACTTTGGAGGAGCTCATAGATTCAGTCCATAGCACTAAGGGATGTGGTCATTGAAGAAAATCTTTGTAAGTTTTATATTTATTTATTTATTTATTTTGAGACAGAGTCTCACTTGTTGCCCTGGGTAGAGTGCCGTGGCAATTCATAGCAACCTCAAACTCTTGGGCTCAAGGAATTCTTTTGTCTCAGCCTCTTGAGTAGCTGGGACTACAGGTGCTGGCCATAGTGCCTGGCTATTTTTTATGGAGGTCTTGCTCTTGCTCAGGCTGGTCTCGAACCTGTGAATTTTATTTTTAAATAATGGTTGAGGCAGTTTATAAGTCACACAAAGGTTTTCAATGAGCAATAATCACGCTTCAGATAAACCTCACTGGCTATGATACTGCGGTTGCACAAAGCTCACACAATAGTTTTGATCAAAAAACATAACTCTAGGCTTGGCACCCGTTGCTCAGTGGTTAGTGCGAGGGCCATGTACACTGGGGGTGGCAGGTTTGAACCTGGCCCAGGCCTGTTAGCAACAATGACAACTACAATAAAAAAAAAAAATAGCCAGGTATTGTGACAGGCGCCTGTAGTCCCAGCTACTCGGGAGGCTGAGGCAAAAGAATCGCTTAAGCCCAAGAGTTTGAGGTTGCTGTGAGCTGTG
>NW_003852475.1:265014-272363 GCF_000181295.1 Otolemur garnettii | reverse complement strand
GATTCCCTTGCCTCAGCCTCCCCAGTAGTTGGGACTACAGGTGCCCGCCACAATGCCCAGCTATTTTTAGAGGCAGGGTCTGGTTCTTGCTCAGGCTGTTCTTTAACTCCTGAGCTCAGGCAATCCACCTCCCTTGGCCTCCCAGAGTGCTAGGATTATAGGCGTGAGCCACCGAGTCTGGCTACCACTGTGGTTTCTGGTGGGAGCTTTCTTTCTGGCTTGCAGATGGTAGTCTTCTTGTCGTTGTGTCCTCACTATTGGGGTTGGGGCAGAGAAAAACAGAGAACAAATAGGCTCTCTGGTCTCTTCTTACAGGACACAATCTTATTTATAAAATAATAATATTTCTCATTTTAAAATAATGGAGATTGAGTGATAATGAACTTCTTGGACACTTTTTAAGATCCAAAGACAGTGGCTAAATTCACATTACAACAACCCTGAAAAGGGGGTCAGAACTGGGGCTTGATCTGGATTGTCTCTTAGTTTCATTCTTTCTTCTTCTTCTTCTTTTTTTTTTTTTTTTTTTTTTTTTTTTGTTTCTTAGTTTCTTTAAGATATTGGGAACATCACTCAAACTCTCTGGGGCTTCTGTTCCACTTAGGGTTCTTAAATTTGATACGAGTAACAGAAACTCATATGGCTAACTTTAGCCAAAGAGGCTTTATTGGAAAGATAATTTTTAGACTCACGAATGCTGGAAAAGTTGAAAACCAGGTTTGGAAATGGTCAAGAACCAAGCATCTAGTTAACTTGAACTAAAAGGACATTGGGATGCTACTATGGAGGACTAAATGCAGAGGAGTCGAGCAAACCCCATTCACGCACCACTGCTTTCCTTCTCACTTCTAACAGGACAATCTGTAGGAAGCCTTCTAACTCTGACATCCTTTGCTTTTGTGTGTGGAGAACAGTGAGCAAGAGTGTTGCACATGCAAACAAGGTGGTCAGAGAAACCTGGGCCGGATGTGCAGCTGAAGGCTGGGCCACCACAGCAGCACCGAGGCTGAACAGTTTGGTGTGCTACAAACAGGAAGTAAAAGAGAGCTTAAGCAAGCCAGGTGATCGGGTAGACAGATTGTGAGGAACAGGCACAAATGACATTTCCAACAAGCACTGGAAGCTTCCAAATGCTCCCAACAGTTACTGCCTTTAAAAACAGGACAATCTCAATTCTGTGAAAGACATTGTGATAGGAAGACACTTTCCTTATGCTTATGAAATGAGAGAGAGCACTTGGCACTGACGACGTGAGCTTCATATCTGAAGGGAACACACTGCTAAACCACAGATCGCCTCTGAAATCAAGTTATAAACCGGCAGCATATAGGTCAGCTATGGCATGTAGAAAATTAGTTACTGTCTTCATCTGATTTGTGCTGCTATAACAAAATACTAGAGACTGGGTAATTTGTAAGGAACAGAAGTTTATTTCTCACAGTTCTAGAGGCTGGGAAGTCCAAGATTGAGGGGCTGACATCTGATGAGGGTCTTCTTGCTGCATCATAAAATGGCAGAAGGCATCTCATGAGGGAGGGGAAAGGGGGCTGCTGGAACTCCTTTTCATCAACAGACCACTCCTGCATTATCAGCATTAATTCATTCATGAGGGTGGAGGCTTCCTATACTAATCATCTCTTAAAGTTCCATCTTTCAGGTTTGGTGCCTGTAGCACAATGGTTACAGCACTGGCCACATATACTGAAGCTGGTGGGTTTGAACCCAGCCCAGGCCAGCTAAAACGATGACAACTGCAATAAAAAGTAGCCAGGAGTTGTGCCAAGTGCCTGTAGTCCCAGCTACTTGGGAGGCTGAAGCAAGAGAATTGCTTAAGTCCAAGAGTTGGAGGATGCTGTGAGCTGTCATGCCACAGCACTCTACCAAGGGTGACACAGTGAGATTCTGTCTCAAAAAAAAAAAAAAAAAGAAAAGAAAAAGTTCCATCTTTCAATACTGTTTCACTGGGGATTTTATTTCCAAAACATGAACTTTGGGGGATACATTCAAACTGTAGCAGTTACCAAAGAGAAAAATGCAGATTTCATATTTCTCTTGGGGAAGAACAAGAAAAGGTCTGCAACACCAGGCCGGTATTCCCATGTAGCAATAGCTGCCTACTACCTTTTGTTGGGGTATTGGCTCTGGACATTGCCATTCCCTTTCCATGGCTCCCTTTACTTATAACATTACCTGCCTGGAAGCACTGGTAATGGAACCTGGAAGCACTCACGTTTCTGATCCTTGATATCACTATTTCCATGGCAATCACCCATGCTACTACTGCCCCTTAGTGAGTTTCCTCTGGACCTACCCAATGCCATCTGGATGCTAGTCCTCACACACTTCTTTCCCTGAACTCCAGCACCCAAGGGTAGAGTGTGGGCTGCCACCTTGAAGGCTACCTGCATAGGTTAGTGGAGTGACCTTTGCTTTTTATTTATTTATTTATTTTTTGAGGTAGAGCCTCAAGCACCACAGCTCACAGCAACCTCCAACTCCTGGGCTTAAGTGATTTTCCTGCTTCTGCCTCCCTAGTAGCTGGGATTACAGGCGCCAGCCACAACGCCCAGCTATCTTTTGGTTGCAGCTGTCATTGTTGTTTGGTGCCCGGGCTAGATTCAAACCTGCCAGCTGAGAGGTGTATGTGGCTGGCACCTTAGCCACTTGAGCCAGTCACCGAGCCTGACCTCTGCTTTTGGAACCCCAGGATCAGGATCTCTTCACTCCTAGTTACTACCTGTAACTAATGGAAACAACCATTTATAGTACCTTTACCAAGCCACATCTGTCTTTTTGGTCAGAGCCAATTTTTAAAGAAATGTTTCCCCAAATGACTTTAATTACCTGATTTTAATTACCTGATAGTGGAAGCAAAGAATCCCATCTAATGGTCTAAAATGCAGAGGAAAAACCAACAATGATACATCTGAAAGAACTACTTCTGTATGACTTCTTTGAAGACAACTTCTGAGAAAAGTCATCCTTTAGGATCTAGTGAGAATAGCTGTGGATAAGCTGGACTCTAATTATGCTACTGCTGCTCCTTACTGAGTTTCCCCTGTACCTACCCAGTGCCATCTGGAAGCTAGTCCTCACACACTTCTTTCCCTGAACTCCAGCACACAATGTATGATACAATGTATGATTCATTGTGGACTTTGTTGGATATATTTTCTACAAAGCTTCCACATTTCTTGTCTAAATCTCCCATAGATGGCTTCAAGTCGCTTTTAGGGTCAACATTAAAATGCTTAGAGCAGTTTACAATTCTTCCATTGTTTTGATTCTTTTTTTTAATCTCTCAGGCTTCACCTCCTAATCTTCCCTGATTCACTTCACTTTGACCACTTGGATTTTCTTTCAATTTAAGGAAGAAGCCCAGCTTGACACTTACTATTCCCACTCATGGGGGCTTCTCTTCCTTCTCACCTTTCCCCCCATATCATGCCATCATTCAGGCCCCAGCTTTTAAATGCCAGCTGTCAGAGACGCCTTCCCTACCTCCCATCTTGCTCACACTCTCCAACTCCCCATCCTCATTTCTCAGAGTCCCCTGCCTTCTTTCTGTTGCTTTTAATGCAATTTATCTATTTGTCCTTTATTCTGCAAACTCTCAGAGCAGAGATACTATCTGTTGGCACCCCCTCTTATTCAGAGTTCGGCATGGTCCCGCCCATAATAGAGTAGGTGAGCAATACTTGTCTGTTAAATGAATGAATGAAAAACCCGTATTCCATCCCTTAGGTCAGCTTAACACCATACTGTATGATCTACTGGACTGAATAAGACATTCTTTCTTAAGAAAAATATTTTTATTTTAGCCTCCCATAAGCAAATCTATGATGGTGTATCATAAACCTATTGGAGAGGAAAGCTATTAACCTTTAGGTTCCTAAAGTAGCACTAGGAACTTATTAGAAACGCAAAATTTCAGGCATTATTCCAGACCAAGGAATCCGAAAACTCTGGGGGTGTGGCTCAGCAATCTGTGTTTTAACTGCCTTCCAGGTGAGGTGGTTCCTTCCCATACTGCCTTCCGCTTGCAGTTATCAACTTTTAAATTGTTTTTCCTGGCCTTAATCCTTGGTATTATCCTGATAGCAGGATCATACTACTCTAAGAGGGAAATTTTTGTTATCCCCCAAAGCCTTGAATGAAGACGTATTTGTGTATGTTACGCAGGATACATTCCTGAGGTCTGCCTTCCTTGTGCACACAGGCCTGCCCGGGGGTGAGGTGGGGCTTCAACAGTGCACAAGAGTAACAGAATAAAACCTCAGAACAAAGGCCGCGGACCAGGGCGCAAGTCTTTGTTTATACGTTCCCCAACTGCTCAACCTCGTCTGATACCGCTCTTTTCCACCCAGAAGAGCGGTCACTCAAGTTATAAGAATGGCTGCAAGCCGCTGACAACGTTTTCAATTAGGCGTTTTTTTGGCGGCACTGGACAAGCTATTCCTAGCTGCAGGAGGCGCTTCCACCCCTTAATCTAGCACAGAGGTAACTGAAACTAACCCAAACGCTGGAAGCGAAAAGCCCTTTCTCGCTTCAGAAGACCTGGAAGCTCGGGCGAACTTGCCCGCCTCCACCCTCCTGGAAAACCCGAGGTGGATTACTCTAAGCAGGCCGGCGGCCGCACCTCAGCGCGCATGCTCCATCGCCCCTCCCGCTCGGAGCCGGAAGGGGGAGCGCTTCGGGCCTGGGCCTGGCCTGGCCCGGGCGTCGGCACCGGCGGCCATCTTGGCTTCCCGGGGAAAGGCGGCGCGAGGGGAAGAAGTTGTAGGGTGGGGGCAGGAGTGAGGAGGAGGGAAGTGAGAGGGGGAGGAGGCCGTGGCGGGGCAGGGCGGGGACTGCCTGCCTGCCTGGGTTGCGGAAGTGCTAGCCGCTGACCCAGCCTGCTGCTCTCTTGCTACTGCTTCGGATTCCCGGCTACCCCCCGGACGGTGAGGGCGGCCCGGCAGTGGATGGTCAGATAGCCTCTATCTCCTGCCGCTAATCTCTGGCCCCTACCAGCACGGAGCAGACAGTGGCAGCAGCAGCAGCAGGAGAGGAGGAAGATGGCGGGACGGCTGCCGGCCTGTGTGGTGGACTGTGGCACGGGGTAAGGGGGCTGATGGGCTGCGGTGGGGAAACTGAGGCGGAGGAAGGAAAATGGCGGGGGAGGGCGGAGGCCGAGAGATGAATGGGGCGCCGAGGTGCGGCCGCCGGCTGTCAGTCTCAGACCCGCCGGCTAGCGAGGGGTGGGGCCCGGAGCCAGGGCCTCCCTCGTGCACCCGCTTCACCCTCCTGGGACTGGGGCGCAGGTCCAAGATCCACCCCCTCCCCCAGAAGCAGCTTCCTTCGCGCGACCCCTCCCTGCCCTTCCCCCACTGCGGTGGGCAGCACCACCCAGAGAGAGGTGGGGACGGTCCCCTTCCCCAGGGCCGCGGTCGCCCTGGTGGTGGTCGCTGTGTTCGACCCACCCAGCCTTTCCTTCCGCGCCCCTTTCTGCCCGTGGGATTGGGGACCTAGTGGATGAGCGCCGGGACCGGCCTGGCTCAGGAGGGAGAAAAGAGAAGCGCTCCTTGTAGGTTTTGCAAGATTGCTCTGACAACACTGCTCAGGGTGTGGGTGGGGAAAGGGAAGAATCGGACTCTGAAAATGGGAACCTAGAGTGGGGCTTTCGTTTGACCACCCACCTTCTCTTTTCGACTCCTGGCCACTTCCATCTCCCTCTTCGTTTTTTACCAGTGAACCAAGTCACATTTTAATTCGAGAGAGAAAGATGTCATGTGTTACTTCTTTAGCCTCAAAAAAGTCCCCCAGTGAGCAAGCGCGCTGCAACTTCCTTAGTTTTGTCAAAGCCGCTTCCTGCTTTCAATCTTTTATACCCTTATAAGGTAGTTTTTCGTTTCCAACCTGGACCCATTTTACTAGAACTTTCAAAATTAAGCAGGTTTTAAAAGGAATGAGTTACTAGTGCTAGTTATCAATTTTAAGTTTATGTGAACTTAAAAAAAATATACTGTGTTCCAGGGGAGGGGAGAAGTGAAGCACCCAGGAAAATCAAATAATTTAAGTTGTGTATGTTCATTCTCTGACGGTATCTTGAGGCAGGAAGGGAAGGTATAGAGGTATAAAGGAATGTGTTTATTGCAAGTAGCTTGTGATGAATCTGTAGTGTAGCGTACTAAAATATAGGATGGCTTTAAAGTGGTCATTCATTTTGCATTAATAGACACATTTTAGAGTTATACCACACTCTGCTTACACAGAATAGAATGACTGTTTTATGTTAAAATGTTTTTCTTCTTCCTTTCCTTTACTTACCTCCCCTTCCCCTTCTCTTTCTCCTTTTTTTTCTATCTTTCGCTGATTACATCTCTTTAATTCTTAGAACACTCCCAACTTTTTGCGGGGGAGAGTGGTGGTGGGGTGGATTGCAAGCCTTTTCTTTTCTTATTCACCCTATAATTCTACAAGGATTTTATGTCCTTCGCTTTTTAGTTGTTTCTTTGTAAAATGTTTTTAATCTTCGTTCTCCTTAAGTTTAGCTAGTGTGGCAGTTTCTAAGATCCCAGTTAGGCAGAGGTAGATAACTGACTTCTTAAAAACAGTTTCCCGTGGAAAACGCTACCCTACAGGAGGCTTGGAACGTCTATGTATTTTTTGATGTATTTTCTTAAGCCGGTCTCCTTTGCCTGAACCAGTGTTTGTTTGTTTTTTTTCTTCTTTCTTTTTCTTTTAGGTTAAGTGTGTAGTTTTATGTTTAGGGTCAGTTTAAAATTAAGTGTAGCCTCAATGAGTAGGACTTCTCAAGTGTGTAAAGTGACCAATACTGCTTTATGATTAATAATGCTTTAGAAATGATTGAGTTGTCAATAAATAATAGTGTAAATAATTGTTGCCTTAATACATAACATCTTATGTAGGATGTTACTTTTTCTGTTTCCGTTTTTCTCCTTTTGAAATTGTCTTGGTTATTTTTGAATTAGTATATTAGATATATCATTGAGGTTATCTGTCCTTAAGGGACCTCTTTTCTGAAAGGGCAATCTTGAATTTAAAGCATGCCGAGTGACCAGTAGAGCGGGGAGACAGTTCAGTCTGTATTTGGGATATTTCTGTTTTACTATTTCACTTATTAACAGTACTACATTTTTATGTTATTACTTTAGTCTTGCCACACAAGAAGTTAACTGGACATTCATTTTGATGTAAATGTAACTGATTAGGAGTTTCCTTATAACTTCATGATGTTTTATCATCTGTGACAGTCTGAAATTCCCCCTTTAGAGTTTTCATTTCTTTTTGGTCTTTCCAGTTGCCTCTTAATTGCTAAAGTTATACCTTTTTATTACCACATGGAG
>NW_003852475.1:262810-263851 GCF_000181295.1 Otolemur garnettii | reverse complement strand
GTCTCAAGAAGCTTAATCAGAAAAGAGCTAAAATTATTAAAAATTTAGAGGTTGGTAGAAATCTGCATTTAATCAAATGTTCGGGTATTTACTTTTCAGACAGTAGTAGCTGTTCTGTAGAAGGAAAGAAAGATTACTGTGGTGAGGAAGTTTTAGGAATTTGAGCTGTTCTTTTAAGGAGTTGGATAGATGTACAGGAGAGCATTTTACCAAGGGGAAGGAAAAACATGTAAGTCTGAAAAGAGAAATTGCTTGTGTGTTTAGCCCCTTTAGCATGGCATTGTGTACTGCTCCCCTCCTTTATGAATTGAGGACTATACGTAATGTGAATCGAGACAATGGAATGTGAAAGGAAACTAACATTTACTGAGCACCTCCCATATGCCAGATGTCATTATGTTTCAATGAAGCTTTGATTACAAAAAAATTTTACTTGATAGGGAATAAAAATCCTCCAGGAGAAGAGTGAAATATTGAAAAATAGGGCTTTTAGAATATTTGTAGTATGGAACACATGAGGATGAGATATAGAAGAGATATTGGAATAAAGTTATGGGCTTCAGTGTATAGTAGGAACTCAAATGTTTGTTGAATTAATGGACATGATTTAGTAATATGGTTTAAAAAAACTACATCAGAAACACCCCATACTAAATGACTTAGAATCTCAAGGGTTGGGCCTAGGAGTGTTCATTTAAGTGGGCTTCCTAGATGATTTATAAGTAGCCCACTCAAGCATCAGGTTTGCAGAAGTTCTGAAACTGGCTATTGGCAGTGGGAATGGAGCAGAAATAAGTTTGGAAAAGATTACTTCTTTGTTTTGTTTGTACCTTTCTTCTGGCAGTTATGTTGTTTTGTATTATTTATGATTAAGCAAGAGATTTGTAGTCAGCTGCTTTTTGAGTTCATTCCCTATCCCTTACTAGCTGTGTGCCTTTATACATTTCAAACTCTGAAGGTCTTATTTTTCCCATTTGTAATTTGGAGATCATAGTTTACCTTATGGGATTTTTTTTCTTTGAATCTAGCAAGGCCCCCCCC
>NW_003852475.1:261187-262153 GCF_000181295.1 Otolemur garnettii | reverse complement strand
AGTATTTCAAGATTGTAGGCTTGAGTGATTGGGACAATAAGGGAGTTAGTTTTAAGAAACTGAGTAAAATTAGAGTTATTGTTATATTTGAAATGATGACCTGCAGTTGGAAATATCCTAGAGGAGATTAAAAATATAGGAACTTTAGGAATGAAAATGGGGACTTGGGAATCATTTAATTTGTAAATTGATGCTATAATAAAATGAGAACATTCAAAGAGAAAACAGAAAGATTGAATATCAGTGTTCCATCTTTAAAATGTTGTGGACATGCTATTCATCTTCTTGAGCATCACAATAAGAAAAATGAACACATCTGGCTTGTGGTGACTGATATCTACAATATGGCCTTCTGAGTCCTAGCTTGTGGCCTTGACCAAATCCAAATTGTTTTGTGTCCTCACTTGGGGATCTCGACAGCCACAGGTAGTCTTGAGGCTACAGGTTCCCTATGTCTAGGCCAAGGGAGGGCTGAATTTCTTTTGGAGAGCATGCTTCCACCCCCAACTTGTAGAAATAGCTAAATACTTGGGCTGAGGGCAGAAGTGTGGAATGGTTAAAGTGTAGCTTCAAGCAACAAGTTTCCTGAAACAAAATTCCAGGAAAGTTTGAATGTTTCCCTGTAATTCTCTTGGAACTTGTAGCCTTTTTATGACACTACCTGTCTGTGATAGGCACTAACAAGAAGAAGCAAGGACAAAGCAATTAATAATAGCCCTATAAAAATATGTTCTATAACTTACAAAACACTTAAAGTGTTCATGAATTTTTAGATAACTGTGAGATAAGATGAAGTTATTGGATTAATGTTTTAAATCTGATGCTTTAGTATAGTGGTTAATATTTACTTTGTATGCTGGTTGTTTTATAACTTTATATGTGCCTTTATATTATAAAACATGCATAACTTACATAACTTTACCAGTAGCAGAGCAAAAAGACAAATATCTAGTTTTTCTTTTTTTT
>NW_003852475.1:256006-260536 GCF_000181295.1 Otolemur garnettii | reverse complement strand
TATTTGCTTTTGCTTACTTAAAGTTTTAGAGGTTATTATAATTAAATTTGGTATGCTTTTCTTTTGCTGTAAGCATTTTTGAGATTCAGTTACTTTGAGGTAAACACATAGCATTTAATGTGTGTTTGTGAAACTTGTTTTAGTGAATTAAGGGAATTGCCTAATGACTCACACAGACTTAGTGCTGAAAAAGGACTTTGAGATATAATTTAATTTAGTTCACTGTTCATTTACAAATGAAATAGATATTGAGAGTTGAGAAAGGTCTTTTGGGGATGTTCTTAATTATTAATTGGTAGGTTTGTTGAATTCTCTTATGTTTTCTTATGAGTTCACATTTATGAGTTATGGTAGCTGAAATTTCTTCTCCGTTGGAATGGTGTAACGCATGTCATTTGTAGTGAAAGTAGTCTTGATTGAAGCCTGGTACAAACATGCTTCAGAATTGTTTGGTGTTTTGTTGTAATGCAGAGGCATACTGTATTGCACAAGTGAAAAACAGATTTTCTGGTCCCTAACATAATGTTAATCTTAAACCAAGTTTAGAAACAGTTTTAAAAAGGATCTGCACTCTGTAGATGCCAGGACCAATTACCTTCATAAAATGAGTACTCTTTTTAAAGAAATATTCTTTTTTTATTGTTTCAGAGATTTGAATCTTTGGATTTCATTTATGGAAGACTTATTAGATGTGTATAAATAAGCCGTTTTAAGACCCTTTACAAGTTTTGTTTTTGGGATAGTTACCTTTATAGAAACCCTATGAAATAAATACTATTATGTAACCCCCATTTTGATGATGAAGAAAATGAAGACTAGTTAAATAAGCCCTGATTTATTTAGTCTTATTCCAGACTCCCTTGCTATATTGCCTCCTAGTTCAGATATATTCAATGACAATGATTAAGTTGTTAACTCAGTTTTTCAGAATGTTCATCTTCTACGTACTTAAAAAAAATCTTGCTCTCTACAACTACTTAAATTTTACTATAAATGTGAAGTATATAGGGAAATTTTAATAACATATTATCCTGTAATAACACATTAAAGTTAAATGATAGGGGATTATTTATGGGTTATCTGAGTATCGTGAGGATATGTATTGTGTCTAACATGATAAAACTGACGTTTGCTGATTCGTACTGGAAACAAAACTAAGGTATGTGACATGTAAGGATAGCTATTAGTATTTAATTGTTTGGGGAGATTAGTAAGACTGTAGGGTGTGTGGAGGATGGTTTATAAAGGAGCTGAATTTGATTAGATCCTTGGAAAAGCATTCATAGATGGAACACAACTAAAATAGGGACTATACCTAACAGATGCAAACATTGTAACCTAATTCTTTTTACCCTTGAATAACCTGGAAAAAAATACAAAGTAAATTTAAAAAAAGAAAAGCATAAATAGAATGTGATAGATAAAAGGGAAGGATGACTTCAGCAATGTAAGATAAGCGAGCTAAATTGAAAACTCCAGGATTGTGTCTTTTTTGTTCATTCTCTCTCCAAGTGATAGTCTTGTGCATAGTATTTAATAATGTCCAGTAAATATTTTATTGATGAAGGGAAGTCAGGAAGGAATTTCATTATATTTGGGGGAGGAGTCAGTTAGGGAATTGCATTCCCTAGAATTGAGATATGTCTGCTGAGAGCTGTGGGATGGCAAGTGGTAGTATATGTGTTTATATCTTGCCTTATTGCAGAAGGATCTTCAGTGGGACAAAATGGTTTGGAATTGATTTGTTGGGCAATAAGTAGTATGTTGTGTAGATCATTAAGTGGAAGAGTGCTACAAGTTAAATTCAGTTTTATTTCTTACATGCAGTATTATATAGCTTTGTTGAGTTGTAACTCATATACCATAAAATTTACCTTTTTACTGTTTATTATTGAGTGGTTTTTAGGATATTCACAAGATTATGTAACCATCTCCCATCAGTTTTATTTTATGTTTTATAGTTGACACCATTGATTAGAATCCAGTCAGTTGTAGGCTGGGCGTCATGGCTCATACCTGTCTGTAATCCTAGCTTTCTGGGAGGCCCAGGAGGGCGCATCTCTTGAGCTCATGAGTTCAAGACCAGCCTGAGCAGCAAGACCCCGTCCCTTTAAAACAGCCAGGTTTTGTGGTGGGTGCATGTAGTCTCAGCTACTAAGGAGGCTGAGGGAAGAAGATCGCTTAAGCTCAAGAGTTTGAGGTTGCTGTGAGCTATGACGCCATAGCATTCTACCAGGGGCAAGAAAGTAAGACTCTGTCTCAAAAAAAAAAAAAAGAATATTTTAGAGTATTTTCATCTCCCTAGAAAGAAACTCCACAATCTCCGTTCCTTTTACCTTGACATTCTCCATTCCCTTTACCAAAATTACCTCCAATCCTTGACAAACCCTTGTTTACTTTATAACTTTATGGATTTATCTGTTTTGGCCATTTCATGAAAATGGAACCATATATTTCCTGGTCTTTTGTGACTGGCTTCTTCCACGGGGCAAGTATTGACTGCTATAGTCTGTGTCTTTTGGTGGTGGTAGTTGGACTGATGTAGAAGCAAAGGGGTTGGGAAAATATTGTTAAGAATCCTTAAAGAATAAGTAAAGGAATAGATAGAGATATTAAAGAAAGCCTACAGATAAAGGCAAATCATTTGGGGAGGAAGTGTTTACGGGACACTTAGTGATTGTCATCCACTGTGATCTTAGTTCTTACGAGGGTCTTTTGAATTTAGTTTTATTTCTTCTACATTAGGAATAAAATCTGCAATCACAGGGTCACAAGGTATAACAATCACTTCACTCATGTCCTTCTGATTCCAAGGTCCATGTTCTTTTCTCCCTACTGGTGAAAAGAAATTAAGATTTTAAAATTTAGGCTTGAAAGGACCAAGAGAATGTTGTTTCTTTTGACACCAGAGGAGTCCAGGTTCTTTCACTCCATAGTCTTGTCAATTTATTGTGTCAGTTTAAGCATTGATTTGCATGTAGGTGGGAAAAGTATTGGAGGGAACTAAAAAGTTTTTTGAATGATTGTTTCAAAAGTTGATACTGCCTTATTCTACCTGGCAAATTTCTCTGTGAATTAGCAACTACTTTGTTGTTCTAAAATTTCCTAAGATCAGATTACCTTTTTGAGCTTTGGTATAGTATAAATACAGCTATGGCTAGCCTCATATTTGGGCTACTATGTGAGTAGGCATTGGGATTATTTTGTAGATTTCTATTTTCGTTTAACATTTGGTAATTATATATTATGCATATAATAATAAAAATTACATATGACATTACTTTTATGATATGGTAAGGGTAGAGGAACTGCTTCTACTAATTCATTCACATTAGTGTAGCATTGTTTCAACTTTAATGATTGTCAGTACTAAGAAATCTTGGAAGATAAGTTATCCTACATCAATAAGATCTCTTCTATCCTAAAGTTCTAGTGTCATATTCTTTTTATTATAGTTTCAAATTGTTGAAATGTTGAAAGTTAAAATTTGAGCACTGGGTGGCACCTGTGGTTTAAAGGAGTAGGGTGCCAGCCCCATATGGCAGAGGTGGTGGGTTCAAACCCAGCCCCAGCCAAAAACCGTGGTGGGTGGGGGGGATTGAGCACGATTTGTCCTTTAGGCTGGAGGGTCACACATGGTGTTCAAAGTAATAACATGTTAGTTTTTCCACTAGTATGATTTTTATTGTAGCTTTTTATTCCAGATTCTTTTTGAAACTTTTTTTTTTTAGGTTCTTTTCCCAGTTTAGTGGTTCAATGTTGGTAACTTGTTGGTATCTTTTAATAGCTTCTTTGATGTGAGATATTTTTCGAAGTAAAGAGAAATATAAAACATTTTGTTAAGTGAAAGTACTCTTTGTCACCTACAGGCATATCTTGGAGATACTGCAGGTTCAGTTCTATTCCAGATTATAAAGCAAATATCCCAATAAAGTGAGCCACATGAATTTTTTTGTTTCTCAATGCCTGTAAAAGTTATGTTATAGTTAATTTGGGAGTAGCACTGTCTACAAAATCAGTGTACATACCTAATTAAAAATGCTTTAATGCTAAACATGCTAATGATCATCAGTCTGAGTTTTCAACAAGTCATAATCTTTTTGCTGGTGGAGGGTCTTGCCTTAGTGTTGATGGCCATTGACTGATCAGTGTGGCGGTTGCTGAAGGATGGCTTTGGTAGTTTTTGAAAATAAACAGCAAAATGAAGTTTGCTACCTAATTGGTGTCTTCCTTTTGCAAAAGATTTCTCTGGAGCATGCAATGCAATTTGACAGCATTTAACCTCATGTAGAACTTCTTTCAGTATTGGAGCCAGTCCTCTCAAATCCTACTGCTGCTTTATCAATTACATTTATGTAATGTCCTAAATTCTTTGTTGTTATTTCACAGTGTTCACACCATCTTCTAAACACTTTCTTTTTTTGTTCATTCATGATAACACCTCATCCATTGAAGTTTTATCATTAGATTGCGGCAATTCAGTTCTTTCGACTCCACTTCTATTTCTAAGTTCTCTTGCATTTCTGCCAC
>NW_003852475.1:254183-255168 GCF_000181295.1 Otolemur garnettii | reverse complement strand
TGACCTGTCATTGTCAGTTTTTCAGCAGGAATCATTTTCTGTCAAAACAGTGGGTTTAAAATACTCAGTAAGCCACGTTGAAAACAGATGTGCAGTCAGTCATCCAGACTTTGTTCCATCATAGAGACAAAGTAGATTTAGCATCATTCTTAAGGACCCTAGGATTTTTGGAATTGTACATGAACATTGGCTTCCAGTTGAAGTCGTTAGCGCCAGCAAGAGTCAACTTATCTTTTGAAGCCAGGTGTTGGATTTCTCTTTAACAATGAAAGTCTAAGGATGGCATCTTTTTTCCAGTTTTAAGTCTGTTTCATCTGTACTGAAAATCTCTTGTTGACTGTAGTCACCAATTATCAGTTCTTAACTAGATCTTTTGTATAACTTGCTTTAGCTTTTACATCAGCACTTGTTATTTCACCTTATACTCTGATGTTATAGAGATGGCTTTTTTCTTTAAACCCCATGAACCAATCTTTGCTAGCTTCCAACTTTTTTTCTGTAGCTTCCTCACCTTCAACCTTCATAGAATTAAAGAAAGTTAGCATCTTGCTAATTAGGCTAAGGGAATGCTGTGCTTGGTTTTATCTACTTTCCTCTTGTTGGTGTGTTCGGAGGAGTAGCACTTTTATTTTCCTTCAAGAATTTTTCCATTCACAACTTGGCTGTTTGGACTATCTTGGCTTTCAGCATGCCTTCCTCACTAAGCTTAATCATTTCTAGCTTTTGATTTAAAGTGAGAAATGTGTCCAGTGCTGTGATCTTTGCCTGTAACTCCAGCTATGGGGGAGGCTGAGGCAGTAGGCTAGGGAGGAGTTTGAGATTGCAGTGAATAGCCACTGTATTCTACCCTGAGTGATACAGCAAGACCTTGTCTCTCTCTCTCTCTCTTTTTTTTTTTTCTAAAAAGTGAAGACATGCAACTCTTCTTTTCATTTGAACACTCAAAGAGGGTGTTATTAATAAACATTTGCGTTGTTTCTTGTTT
>NW_003852475.1:251234-252579 GCF_000181295.1 Otolemur garnettii | reverse complement strand
TACCTTATATAAGTGGAATCATTAATTGTTCTTTTGTGACTGGTTTACTTTACTTAGCATAGTATCTTCAACTTTCATCCTTGTAGCATGTGTCATAATTTCTTTTCTTTTTAGAGTTAAATGGTGTTCCATTGGATGTATGTTTTACTTTTATCCTATCCACAAACCCTTGGATTACTTCCACCTTTTGGATATTGTGAATTATGCAACTGAGAACATGTGTGTACAAATACTTAATCAAGTCCCTGCTTTCAGTTCTTTTGGGTTTATACCTAGAAGTGGAATTGCTGGATTATGTGATAATTCTATGTTTAAGTTTTTGAGGAACCACCATACTGTTTTCCCCGGTGGTTGTACCATTTATGTGCTCACCAGCAGTATTCAAGCGGTCTGATTTCTTTATATCCTCATCAACATTTGTTATTTTCTGTTTTTTTGATATCCGTTTTAATGGGTGTGGAGTGGTATCTCATTCAGATTTTGATTTGCATTTCTTAATTATTTGTGAAGTTGAACATCTTTTCGTGTGGTTATTATATGGAGAAATGTCTGTTCAAGTCCTTTGCCCAGTTTTTAGTTGGGCTTTTTTGTTGAGTGTAATTCTTTATTCTGGATATTAATAAATCCCTTAACAGATAAATGATTTGCAAGTTTTTCTATCATTTCATGGGTTGTTTTTGCACTATGTTGCTAGTGGCCTTTGATGCACAAAAGCTTTGAATTTTGAGGAAATCCAGTGATCTCTTTTTTTTTTGTTACTTATGCTTTTTTGGTGTTATGTCTGAGAAATCATAGTCAAATTCAGTATCATGAAGCTTTCTTTTCATTTTACTGTAAGAGTTTATAGTTTTACCTCTTATACTTAGGTTTTTGATCCATTTTGATATACAGTAAAAGTAGAACTTTTGCATGTGGATATATAGTTTCCCATCACCATTTGTTGAAAAGACTGTCCTTTCCCCATTTGAGCAGTTATGGGACTCTTGTCAAAAGTCATGTGATTATATATGTAAAGGTTTATTTTTGGGCTCTCTGTTTTATTATTAGTCTGTATGTCTGTCTTTATGCTGGTACCACACTGTTTTGGTTGCCGTAGCTTTGTAGTAAGTTTTGAAATCAGGAAATGTGAGATCTCCCAACTTTCTTCTTGTTTTGCAAAATTATTTTGGCTTTTATTTCAAGATTCTGTATGAATTTTAAGATGAATTTTCTATTTCTGCAAAAGAACTGTGATTTTAATTGGAATTGAATGAATCTGTAAATAAATTTGGGTAAATAGTTTTCAAATATGAAAGTTTGTCCCAAGCCTGAATTTTTCACTAAATATAGATGGCAAATTTAAGAG
>NW_003852475.1:243191-248725 GCF_000181295.1 Otolemur garnettii | reverse complement strand
ACAGTGTACTATTCATTTCCATTAGTCCATTGGGGGTGAAAGTGTACTGTTGGCCCTTTTTCCTGTCACTGTCACCGTAGCCTATACTTTTTTGGGTACTGTTTTAATTCTACACTCTTAGCTGGGATGTTGTTAGTTTCAGTGAGGTCAGTGAGAACAGATTATTCCCATCAGTTGATGGTGCTTTTGTGCATTTGAGTAATTCTAATTTTTTTTTTTTGTCTATAGACAAAGTGGAGTGTGAGCTATTCAGTCGTGCTGACCTCCCTCTATTACAGGAGTTGTTTTTTTTTTTCCACATTTGAAGGTTTGACATTATTAAGGGACTGGATTGGAAGAACAGAAAAATACTTGGTGGTGGAAGAGTGATAAAAGTAGACATAAGCTACAATCTGAGAATCTTCTATAGAATGATTTTGGTTTACGAGTAAAAGGGATAATTTGTATTATAACTGTAAGCATTTAAAAGTTCTGGTATTTACATGGCGTTTATGATTATGGAAGGAATAAAAAATTTAGGGAGACTAGATGAAAGTGTAGAGTTGACATTTATTAAGTGTATACTTTGTGCCAGGTACTGCTTACCTAGTTATTTAATATTCAACAATCTTGAGTTTACTTTTTCTGATTTTATGGATGATGGAATCAAACTCAGGAATTACTATTAAGTAATATTTGTACCTATCAGGACAGAGGTAGTAAACCATCTGGGGAGGTTATGAAAATTTTCATACTGAGGCAATTGATACCTAACTTATTGAGGATGAGTAAGAGTGGTATAGTTAAGTTGAATTCAGTGTTGGAAGGAGAGCATCTAGCATAGTAAGTGGGAAGGAACAGTGTTAATAATGTCTTAGTGGCATGAAAATGAGTTGGACTGTCACTGTCAACAGTTTTTATGGCTAGGGAATCTCATTTGGTATCAGGGCAGCTAGGAGAGGTTGTCAGGGACCAGTTATTAAAGGGACTTTTTTATATGGCTTGCAAAGCAGTTTTATATATATATTTTTAACATGGACAGTGGTGAACCTTTGAGAGAGTTTAGTCAATAGAGCAATATTCTATTTTGAACCGCTTATGTTTTCCCCTTATTTTCAGTGACTTAATCAATTTGGAACAACTCAGTTCTCAAACTTAGTTTTGGGGCTAAAACATCCCTCCAAGAGATATTTTTTCATTTTTTATTAGAAAAAAAATTCTGCATATGTTATTGGAATCCAGGAATGTGAGTAGTAGCTTGGTTGCCTACCACAGGTATTTAGGAGTAGGTTTGGGTATAATTATGTTCATGTTTGAATAGTAATCCATTTGAATAGTATGAAAAGATAATTAAAAAGTTTTCCTCTCATCACTATGCAGTTTCCTTTTCTGGAGACAACTACAATGATTGATTCTTGTATATTCATCCAGAGATGTTTTGTGCCTATATAATCAAATATATTTTATGTGTTCTTACCCCCATTACTTTTATACAAACATACCATATTTGATATATATTGTTCTATATCTTGTTTTGTTCAGTTAATAATACATTTTGGAAACTATTTTATGTCAGTACATAAAGAGCTTTTTCAGAATCTTTTGGTAGTTATATAATATTCCAAAGTATAAATAAAGCTTAGGCAGGTGTGGTGACACACATCAATCCTCCTAGCTACCTGGGAAGCTGAGGAAGGCCAAATACTTGAGGCCAGAGGCCAGGAGTTCAAGGCTTCAGTGAGCCATGAGCACATCACTACACTACAGCCTGGGCAACAGAGAAAGACCTTGTTTCTTGGAAAAAAAAAAAAAAAATTAGCATATTAAACTAGTTGCCAGTTTGATGGATATTTAGGTTATTTCCAAATTTATAATTGGTAAAATATTAGTAAAATCTTAACAGATACCTTTTTGTTTTTCAGGTATACAAAACTAGGATATGCTGGAAATACAGAACCACAGTTTATTATCCCTTCCTGTAAGTATTTTTCTTGAGCTGCAAGTGAGTGGATTAAAACATTCTTTCCTAATAATTAAAGTGAAGGAAGCAATCAGTTCAGACATTCTAAAATATTTTATCCTTTGCTAAGTTCTAAGTGTGGCCTCATTTTTGCACTGTGACCATTCATTTCAGCTCTCTGTTTACCAAATCTACCAAATAACTCTTCTAAAGAGAAAAGATAACAGATTTTCTGATAATTAAGCAATTTCTGCTTTGAGGATATTGCTGTTAACTGTGTGGGTATAACTAATTATTAAGTAACGCATTCCCCATTACATACCTACGAAGACTGTTCTTTGGTTTGTAGTATGACTGATGAGTGCCCCTATTTCAGAATAAGGACAGCATGTCGTCTTTAGAGATTTTGACCTCTCTTTCTTTTTCTTTTTTTTTGAGACAGAGTCTCACTTTGTCACCCTTGGTAGAGTGCTGTGGTGTCACACCTCATAGCAACCTCCAGCTCTTGGACTTAGGTGATTCTCTTGCCTCAGCGTCCCCAGTAGCTGGGACAACAGGCCCCCACCATGTCACCTGGCTGTTTTTTTTGTTGGAGTTTGGGCGGGGCTGTGTTTGAACCTGCCACCTTTGGTATATGGGGCCGGCACACGCGCTGCCCAACCTCACTTTCTTTCTAATATCCTATAACTATGCTGTTCTTATATGTTATGTCCTTAGAAGAGTGTTTTTGTTCTATTTTTGTTAACCTCACTTTAGCTGACCATGAACTGTCTTTCACTAGTTTAAAAAAAAATACTCTGACCATTTTGTTTGTTAGAGCTCTAGTTTGCTAGCATACGTTGGGAGTTTGCTCCTTGATGAACATACTTTTGTACTTATGACTTTCAAACAGTTCTCCTTTTTTGGTATATAATATAGTAACATCTTTGATTTATGTGTCCTACTGCTAAATGAAGACCTTTGCAGATCAGATGACTAACTCTTTGAGCCGTTGCTTGCTGGTGCTAACTCCTAAACAGTTTAGTTTTGGGAGTGTCACCAGTTTTTCACAGTTGTGTTTATGTGACTGTTAGAATATTTTTTCTATACTGTGCATTTATGAAAATAAGAAAGAGGTAGAAAAATGAATGTGAGATAATATTGAGAACTGTTTAGGTTTCAAAATCACGGAAGCTGAGAATTAGGTAGAAATTGTTAGGCTTGCTTTAGTCCCAGTTGGATACTTATTGGTCACAAGCAGCTCAACTGTTTTGTCATTTGCATAGCAAAAACCATATTACGTGTGTGGGATGTGAGAAATACAAAGTCAAAATTATACCTAAAAGGGGAAATGTATTTAGGGCTTTTATCTGCTTTTTTTACTTTTTAGAAACAAATTTATGTGATTTTTGCATGTTTTATTTTTTGGTATACTTTTCTAGGAATTGATTATGGAAAGACTTAGGCTACTACCTAAATGTAACACTTTTTAAATGCCTAGAATGGATTTAGGTGACACTGATGAAGTAGATCATACATGTGAGTATAGTGGTCTTGCTTTGAAGGTACTAGTGCCTTTTACAAAATATTTTACTCATACGTATTTGTTGTCTATACTGAAGGATAGATTTGCATTTATATATCAAAACATTGATCTTTTTTTGTTTTTTTTTGATACTCTGGTGACAAATGTTGGTTTATTGCTAATTAATATAGAAGTACTTCAGTGGGCTGGTACTTGATTTTAGTTATTGTATGATTTAGTATTAGACTATCATGTATGAGTTTCCTCAGGCTGCTATAACAAAGTATCCAAAACTTGGTGGCTTAAAACAACAAATTTACCCAGGTATGGTGTCTCTCTCCTGTAATCCTAGCACTTTGGAAGGCAGAGATGGGAGGATTGCTTCAGGCCATAAGTTCAAGACAGCCTGAGCAGGAGGGAGACCTGTCTCTAGGAAAAATAGAAAAATAAGCTAGATGTAGTGGCACATTATTGCAACCCAAGAACTGAATCTCAAGGTGGTGGACTAGTGGTGCCTCTGCATAGGGATTTTGCTTGACTGCCCAGGGTCTGGTAGATAAAGGGAGAGAAAGCACTGAAAATTTTACATATGTGTTCAGACCCAAGAGAGATGACACTGTATAAGCCCCTTGTGAGGCTAACAGGTGCTGCTGGGAGCCCAATATCCAAGGCTGTTTATTAGAAAATTGGGGAGGCGTGTATACACAAAGGCAAAAAAATGAAAAGGTAACAGTTTCATGTTGTAATTCCTTATTCAAGGAAAAAAGATATCAGGCTGAAGGACAGGGGAGTACTAAGGTACAAATCAAAGAATACTTTGGAGAGAATTTAATGAAGGAAATTTAGAGTCTATAGGTAAAGGTGCCTTCAGGGTATCTGCAGGGGTATCTGCAGGGGGCAATTAATTAATTACTTCCTAGTTTTATTTATATTCTTGTCTCTAAGCCGTTGATCTCTAGCTAGTCATTTCCCAGACTATTTTCTTATCTATTCTGCTGGACATTCCACCTACTTTCCTCACCATAGGGGTGCTTTGCAGTACAGAGGGTTGTGGTGGGGAGGTAGTGGGTGAAACTCAGGGCCATAACCCACTTGAGATCTCAGGGAAATGCCAGCCTACTCTAGTTTACATCCATAGCACATGCCTGTAATCCAGTGGTTCTCAACCTTCCTAATGCCTCTCTGTGTATTTTCATTGTTACAAAGGGGTTGTAACCCACAGGCTGAGAACCGCTGCTGTAATCCCACCTACTTGGGAGGCTGACATAGAATTGCTTGAGCCCAACCAGCTATGATGATGCTATGGCCCTCTCGACCAGGTGACAAAGAGACCTGTCTCAAAAAACAAACAAACAAAAATCCAAAACAACTAAACAAAAAGAACAACATACTTGAATTCTGGAGTATAGAAGTACAAAGGCAATGTGTCAGCAGGGCCATCCTCTTACTGGCAGCTGAAACCTTGCTTGCTTGTCCCAGCATCTCATGTTTCCTCAGGATCCTTAGTATTTCTAGGCTGGTAGATATCATTCCAGTCACATGGATGTGTCTTTACATTATGGTCATTGTGTGTGTGTTTTTCTTTGTTCACATTTACCCATATTATAAGGATACCAGTCATTGGATTAGGGGCCACCCTGAGAACCTCATTTTAATTCAGAAGATCCTGTTTCTAAACAGCTACATTCTAAGGTTGTGGGAATTAGGACTTTATCCCATCTTTCTTGGGGTACACAGTTTAGCCCATTATAGTGCTGATTATGTCATCCTTTTGTTTATAGTCTTTTGTAAGGCCTTACATTGTGATTGTTTATTTCAGAAGATGACTGAAATATTTCTTCCAGCCTTACCAAAATTTGGTTTTGGTTATGTTCTTAAATGGCTGTGTTAAGTCTTTTTTGGAGGGTTATACCAGTTATCTTGATCTTTTGAACTTTAGAATCTCATCGCCATTGAATGCATTCTTTATTTCATCTCTGTGCCAAAATATGTAGTCTTTTTTGTTTTGTTTTGTTTTTGTTTGCTTTATGTGTTAGGTACAGCATGTTGAAATTCATTTACCTTTTCTAAGAAAGTTTTTGATTTTTTTTT
>NW_003852475.1:239929-242655 GCF_000181295.1 Otolemur garnettii | reverse complement strand
GTTGAATGCCAATGTAAATACATTCAGATAATTATTTTGATTGAAGAAAAATTCAGACACTTAAAATTTATTTGAAACTTATATAATAAGTGTCGCTCTGAAACTACGTTTTAAGGGGATTGTTGTAGATTTTACCTAAATGAATTGAGATTTCCTTTTGCATATGTATTTAAAGTTTAGCAAATCCCTATTACATTTAAACTACTATAGCACAACAGTGAAATATATAGAGATGTGAAGAGAATTTGTTTTGAAAAATTCTCCTGGAAGTTTTTCTTTTTGTTTTGTTAGTGTTTTTCAGTTTTTCTAATTGTCCATCAAGCAGATGTCTACTTAGCTGAATTATAATTGTACTCAGAATCAAAAGATCTTTCATAGGTTTAAAAAATATGTAACTGAAACATTCCCACAGCAGTACTCCTTTTTCTTTGGCTTTTTGCTTTTGAGGCCATGTCTCTTTCCTGGAAGTTGTGATTTCACTGTGTAAAATGAATTTTATTCCTAGTTTCTTATGACCTTTATGCATTAGTTTGACAATTTACATAGTAGGCCATGTTTTGATTTATAACACTTTATAATGGAGGAAGTGTAAGTTGAAAGTTCATCTCCTTTGAAGACAAATTCTTTTTACATGTCCGAATAACTTATTTTAAAGGTATTGCCATAAAGGAGTCAGCAAAAGTAGGTGATCAAGCGCAACGGAGGGTGATGAAAGGTGTTGATGACCTAGACTTCTTCATTGGTGACGAAGCAATAGAAAAACCTACATATGCAACAAAGGTATGTTTTTATGATTTGTATAGATAAATAACATTTTCTTTCAAAAATTAGTTTATTCAATGATTGTACTCTCTGCAATTTTACTCTTATTATATAGACCTAATACCCTCAACCTCTTCATAATAGAAATATCTTCTCTGGGGCCCCTTTCCCTGTTGCTTTAACTCTCTGCTTTCCCCACCTCAGAAGAAACTTGGAGCCCTCTCATGTCAGCAAGCAGTATTTACTTTTCCATATCCATTGAATCTTAGGGCCCTCAATGTGATAATTACTTCCACCTTAGTATGTCTAGAGATATTTCCCTCTTATCTTTATTTATTTTATTATTTTTTTTGAGGCAGAATCTCACTATGTCACCCTTGGTAGAGTGCTGTGGCATTGCAGCTCACAGCAACCTCCAACTTTTGGACTTAAGAAACTCTCTTGCTTTAGCCTCCCAAGTAGCTGGAACCACAGGCGCCTGCCACAATGCCTGGCTATTTTTTTGTTGTTGTTGCAGTTGCTGTTGTTTTGCTGGCCTGGGTAGGGTTTGAACCTGCCAGCCTCGGTGTATGTGGCCGACGCCATAACCACTGTATTACGGGCACTGAGCCTCTCCCTTATCTTTATTCAGACCCATACTATTTCTCTACGTTTGAAGCTTATCTCATTAGGAAATCCTGCTTTCTTTTTTCCTTTCTCCCTCTGTGACTCTTTTCACTGAGATATAACATATGCAGTAAAGTTTGTTAGTGTTAATTGTACAGTTGAAATAATTTTTGTGACTGTGGTCATAGTAGTTCAAGATACAAAGCAAACCTTGTACCCAGAAGCATTCCTTGAGCTCATTTTCACAGTCACCACTTCAACCTTACCAAAAAGTAAATGTTCTGACCTTTATCATCTTAGTTTCTGACATTGACTGCCTAATTTGCAAATATCCTCCTTAGTATTTCTTTTCTTCCCTTCTGTCATAATTTATTCATTAATGAGCAACTATCAACTATCATGTAAAAATCTTTGCTAAGCACTGAAAATACACTTGCAAATAAGAAAAATAAATTCCCTGACTTCAAGGCTGTTAGATGTTGTGGAAAGGAAGACATTGAAGAAATAATTATAAGTGTGATGGTGGTTAGAAAAAGGAAAGAACAGGATGCTCTGAGCTTAAATCAAAAAGTAGCTAACCTAGTTTGAGGTTTCAGGAAAGTCCTTGAGGAATGAATGTTTAAGCTTAGGCTTGAAGAATAAAATGGGAATTAGCTGGATGAGGTATGTGGACTGAGTTGTTTTAGGCAGAGGCGCCAGTATGCAGGGCAGCTTTAAAGTAAGAGAGACAGGGAGCTATACAGCCATTGTGCCTGAAGCAATAGAGAATGAGGTGGAAAGAAGTGAGCATTGAAAATGTTGTTAGGTTATGTTAATGTACTTGAACTATATCCTATGGGCAACATTAATGGGTTTAACTAGAGGAATAATTTTTGTGCTTAGGATCATGAATATTGGAATCTGCTTGTTTGAATATGAATTCTGACTGTGCTGATTTCTAACTTTGTGATATCATTCAGTGATGTAACCTTTCTGAATTTCAGTTTTTTCATTTGTAAAATGTGGAGATGTTATTCATGCTTCAGGATTGTTGTGAGGCTTAATGAGAAGTTGTTGGCCTATGGCTTGATGGCTTATGGCTTGTGATGGCTTATGTTTTAAGCATTCTGGGAGGCAGGAGGATTGCTTGTCAGACTTCAAGACCAGCTTCAGTAAAAGTCAGACCTCATCTCTACAAAAGATAGAAAAATTATTCAGGTGTGGTGGTACACACCTGTAGTCCCAGTTACGCGGGAGGCTGAGGCAGGAGAATTACCTGAGCATGGAGGTTTGAGGTTGCAGTGAGCTATGATGACGCCACTATATTCTAGCCAGGGTGACAGAGAAAGTCTCTGCTTTCCCCCTCAAAGAAATTGTTA
>NW_003852475.1:234940-236242 GCF_000181295.1 Otolemur garnettii | reverse complement strand
TTTAGGTCATTTGCCAATTTTAAAGTCAGATTATTTTTATTATTTTTTATAATTTTTATTATTATTTTATTTTATTATTTTTATATTATTTTTATTATTTTATTATTTTTATTATTTTATTTTATTATAATTTTATAATTTTATTATTTTTACTGTTGTTTGAGTTCCGTGTTCCAATATTAATTCCCTGAGAGACGTATAGATTGCAAATATTTTCACCTATTCTGTAGGTTGTTTTTTTCACTCTGTTGGTTTTTTGCTTGGCTCTGCAGAAGCATTTTAGTTTGATACAATCCCATTTGTCTACTTTGACTTTTGTTGCCCGTGCTTTGAGGTCTTTCCATACAGTCTTTTCCAGACCAGTGTCCTGAAGTGTTTCCCTTAGGTTTTCTTCTATTAGGTTGTTAAGTATGAAATGTCCAGTTCCCCTAAGTACTGAGCTTGACAGTTGATATCTCTGACATTTCACTTTGACACTTTTTTTTTTAATTGTGAAGGTACATCCTCATTAACCATATGTTTTGGCTTGTGATTGTCTTTCAAATGTATTTTTAAAACAATTTGTGTCAAACCATGGATAAGTTAAAAATTGGTGTTATTTTTTAATATATGTTCATCCTTGAACCAGTGCAGCAGAAACAGCTCAAAATACCATTGATGTGTTTGGAAAGGATGTGGCTAATGAATACACAGTACATTGATAGTTTGAGAAGTTCTGTCCTGATGATTTTAATCTTGAAAAAGAGACATGTGGGTAACCTGAGACACAATGGATAATGATGAGCTGAAGACTGTAGTGGAAGTGAATCCTCCTCAACTTATACATGAATTAACAGCAAGGATTGACATTACTGTTCCAATAGTATTGGACCATTTGCAACAAATTGGCAAGGTAAAGAAGCTAGATTCTGCATGATTTAAACGAGCATCTGATGTTTTGAAGCTTGCCTTTCTCTGCTGTCATGACATCAAGGGCAAACCATTTTATACTGTATTGCTGACATATGATGAAAATGGATTCTTTATTGCAATCACAAGCGTTTGGCACAACAGTTAGATAAAGATGAAGTGCCAAATTGCAGTCTAAAACCAAATCGTCATCAAAAAAAGGTAATGATGTCTGTTCAGTGGTCCAGTGCTGGTATTAGTCACTTAACAGCGTCATGGAGCTTGGTCAGTTGAGTATAGTGGATGTCTGTTGCAGTGAGTTTGAGGAAAAGATGAGGATGCTTGTGATTAACCCAGGTTGGTTGACAGAGACAGACCAATCCTTTCGCAAGACAATATTTAACCATATATCGC
>NW_003852475.1:228992-229589 GCF_000181295.1 Otolemur garnettii | reverse complement strand
GCCTCCCAAGTAGCTGGGCCTACAGGCACACACCACCCAACCCAGCTAATTTTTTATATTTTTGGTAAAGGCAGGGTCTTACTCTTGATCAGGCTGGTCTCAAACTTGTAGCCTCAAGTGATCTTCCTGCCTTAGCCTCCCAGAGTGCTAGTATGTGAGGCACTGCATCCAGCAATATGTGTGTATTTTTAAGGGATGATCTGCAGTATCATTACCACACCTGAGAAAACATACCCTCATCTAATATCCACTAATGATCTAATATTACTTGGTTAGTTTTTTTCTGGTGGTATTTATTTTTGATATTAATAAGATTTAATCTATGTTTTGTTTTAATAGTGGCCAATCCGCCATGGTATAGTTGAAGATTGGGACTTGATGGAAAGGTTTATGGAGCAAGTGATTTTTAAATATTTAAGGGCTGAACCAGAAGATCATTATTTTCTTTTGGTAAGTACAAGTTATTTTACTCAGGATTTTTTTGAAGTAACTTAATGAGAACATTTTTATTATACCATACTCACTAGGTATACTTTGTTAAATTATCATATATCTAAAAATCTTTGTTATAAAGCTGAAACAATCATCTATAAGACT
>NW_003852475.1:226001-227340 GCF_000181295.1 Otolemur garnettii | reverse complement strand
TTATGATTATTCTTCCTTTTATATAAAACATACATACCATGAAATCACAGATTTGAACCATTCTGTGGATTTCGACCTAGGGGTCAGCAAACTCTCTGAAGGACTATGTAGTAAGTATTTTGGCTTTTTAGGTGATGTGGTCTCTGAAGAAACTTAATGAGAACTTACTGGATCTCTGTCACAGCTACTCAACTTTGCTGTTACAGCATACAAGACATAGACAGTATTTAAATTCATAGATATGGCTCTGTTCCAATAAAATTTTATGTATAAAAACAGGTGGTGGGCCAGATTTGGCCTGCAGGATAGATGCTGACAGATACAGACATCTGTATAATCTAAACCTTTACCAAAATGTAGAACATTACTAACAGTCTGGAAAGTTTTTTATGCCCCTCCTCCTTTTTTAATTTATTTTTTGCCCCCTTCCCTTTTGGGCAACTTTTTTTTTCCCCCCTCCTAGTTGAGATTAGTTTTGCTTGTGTGTTCATTTCATGTAAATAGAATCATGTAAGATATGCTTTTTGGTAAAACTTCTTTCACTCAGCATAATCTTGAGATTCATCCATGTTGTATATACTAGTGATTTATTGAGTACTCCATTGCAGGAATATGCCTCACTTTATCCATTTTCTGTTGATGATCACCTTGGCTGGTTCTGCTATGGTTTTTGACTATTACTTATAGTTTGGCTATTGAGAACATTCTTGTGCAAGTCTTTTTGTGGACATAATGTTTTCATTTCTCTTGTCTAAATACATAGATAATGGAATTGCTATATCATAGGGTAGCTGCATGATTGATTTTGTAGGAAATTGAGAACTTTTCCTAAGCAGTTGCACCTTTTTACACACCTGCCAGTACACATAATGAGCGCATTAATGATCTGGTTGCTCTGCATTCTGTCCAGCATTTGGTATGCCATTCCTTTTCATTTTAGCCATTCTGGTGAGTGTGTAAGATTTCTCTTTTGCTTTTAGTTTGCATTTTCCTGATGACTAATGTTGTTGAACATTTTTTCATGTATTATTAATTATTGTTGTTGTATTAGATATTTGTATATTTTCCTTTATGAGGTCCTCTGGTTTTATTTTATTTTCTGTTTTTCTTGGAGTTTATAATTTAACTGTTTAGCTTTTTAATTTGCTTAATTTGGTATTTGCCTATTACTAAATTATCTCCAAACTTCTCAACTTAGTTCTAGAGCTCTTCTAATAAACACAGCAAGGAGTTTAGCTACTTATTAAACGTTTTATGTATAGAAAAATTTTGTTCCTGGTTGGTTTACTGTCTTTATGGCGGTGTGTTTTGAAATAATAATAAAAAAGGGATTTAATTT
>NW_003852475.1:221570-225613 GCF_000181295.1 Otolemur garnettii | reverse complement strand
CTTGAGCTACAAGTGCTGAGCCAACATTTCATTTTTAATATTAACAAGGAATCATTTTTTACCTTAAGGTCAAAAAGATGATTCTCTGTTTCTTAAATTTAAAAGTGTTGCTTCACATTTAAGTATTTGAGATACCACAAAGGTTTGGATTGTCAAATCAGACTCACAGAATCAAAGGTCTTAGCCGGTGTGAAGCTATAATAATTTGAATGTTTTATGTAATCTCCGGGATTGGAGTGCTGTTCCCCAGGTCCCTTCTTCCTTCATTAGAGTGTATTTGGCCCAGACTTAACCCATGAAGTTTCTAAGTGATTTATGTAGCTTAAATCTATGAGAACTATGTGAATATCTCTATTTTATACTCTTAAAAATATAACATTTTCTAGAAAGTGATGCTGTTAAATCTGTAGAATCTTGGCTTATTTACTATACTTCTAGACAGACCAGAGACATCCTGCTGAAAGCATCCCTGCCATGGGTGTTTCTGTGGAGGTCTGTCATTGCCATACTTACGGGGTTCTTTGACTAGGTCACTTCTTTCTTCCCTCCTTCTCTCCCTTTTCATTTCTTTTCAGTGTTAATTCATTTAACTGATAGGTAGAAGGATAAATAGAAAAAACAGAAAAATTGTAGACAATTTAAACACATGTATACATGTATGAAAATAATATGGTCTATTCACATGAAAAGAGTGATGAAACTGAATCCCTATAAGTTTAATGCATTTTAAACACAATGTTTGAAATAAATTCTTTCTCATTTAAAAATGTCTATAAAGTTATCAGAATAATCTGATGCTATCTATTTAATACTCTATTCAATTTAATAGACTGAACCTCCACTGAATACTCCAGAAAACAGGGAATATACTGCTGAAATAATGTTTGAGTCCTTCAATGTTCCAGGCTTGTACATTGCTGTACAGGTAAGCAAGTTTATGTTTTTTTAAGCTTGGTTCTTAAATGTAATCTGGTTTAATTTGCTGTTAAAATATATAATTTTTTTCTTTTTTTCCCTACAAAGGCTTAAACATAATGTCAAAGCATATATAGTTCTGTCCTGAATTGTTAATTTAGAAATAATACTATAGGAAATAGAGCTAGTCAGAGAAAAAGAGAATTGTTAAAGGAAGTAAGTTAACGATTGGATATTTCAAGGGCTTTCATAGGATGGACAAAGGGAACTAGTATTTATTGAATGCTTTCTATGCCAAGAATGTAACATCCGTGTTTGTCTATTCTTGTACATTCTTTATGCCATTTATCATTGCCATTGACTGACTTACCTTTAGGTATATTTGACCACCCTCTCTTTTGTGTTTCTCTGTATCCTGTATATAATAAATATCTGTAATGTTTTATGCACTTAATTTGTGCATATATCTATATGAAACAACTTCTCTTCCATCTCTCCTTAAGATCAGAGCTTACCTCTTCCTTGGCTTTTAACCCTATAACAAATGCAATACTTGACATATCACAAATGCTTCATGAGTGTATAAATTTATTATTCCTTTTAATTAACAGCTTTTTTTTTTTTTTGAGAAAGAGTCTCACCATGTCACTCTGCGTAGAGTGCTGTGGCATCATTGCTCACAACAACCTCAAATTCTCGGGCTTAAGCGATTCTCTTGCCTCAGCCTCCCAAGTAGCTGGGACTATAGGCCCCACCACAATGCCTGGCTATTTTTTTGTTGTAGTTGTCATTGCTGTTTAGCAGGCCCAGGCTGGGTTCAAACCCACCCGCCTGGTATGTGGCCGGCACCCTAATCACTGAGCTATAGGTGCTGAGCCATATTTGTTTTTTGTTTATTATTTTTTTTACAGAGTATAAAGCCTAAAATTTATTTATTTTATTTCTTGTTAATGTCAGGGTACAGACGGCAAATCACAGTAATAGAATTTGTTAAGTAAAGTCCCTGTTGTAGGTGTGACAAATACTTTTACATAATGCCTATTTAGTGGGAGCACCCCAACTCTAATTGAAATGAGTTTTTCTGCTATATGGGCATGAATTAGATCATCTACTGGCTTCATATTAATATTGAGTACATTGGATATTTGCTTTTCCATTCTTGTCATACTTTACTGAGAAGAATGTATTTCAACTCCATTCAGGTTAATATGAAAGATGTAAAGTCATCATCTTTTTTTTTGAGACAGAGTTCTACCCTGTGCCCTGAGCAGAGTGCACTGGTAGTCATAGCTCCCTGTAATGGGTTTTTTCCATGTCTTAGCAGTTGTAAATTGATGTGCAATAAACAATCTAGTGAAAATGTCCTTATGATAAAAGGATTTTTTTTTCTCATGTGGGAAGATGCCTAGTAGTGGGATTTTGGGATCAAATGGGAGATCTAAGTTGAGTTCTGTGAGGATTCTCCATACTTCTTTCCAAAGAGGCTGTATTAGTTCGTAGTTCCACCAACAGTGTATAAGTGTTCCTCTCTCCCCATCTGTGCCAGCATCTGCAACTTTGGGATTTTGTGATGTGGACTAACTTTGTTGGGATTAGGTGAGATCTCGTGGTAGTTTTGATTTGCATTTCTCTGATGATTAGAGACAATGAGCATTTTTTTCATATTTGTTAACTATTCGTCTGTCGTTTTTTAGAGAAAGATCTGTTCATGTCTCTTGCTCAGTGATAGATGGATTGTTAGCTCTTTTTGTTGGTTAATTTGTGTTCTCTATAGATCCTACTTGTAAAGTCTTTGTCAGATTTGTAATATGAAATCTTTTCTCATTCTGAAGGTTGTCTATTTGGTTTGATTGTTGTGTTCTTATTTGTGCAGAAACTTTTCAGTTTAAGTCTCATTTGTTAATTTTTGTTGTGGCAATTGTTTCAAAAGTCTTTTTCATAAAATGTTTCCCCAGGCCGACATCTTCAAGAGTTTTCCCACACTTTTCTTCTAGGATTTTAATTGTTTCCTGCCTTAGATGTAAAGCTTTTATCCATCTTGAATCAATTTTTGTAAGTGGTGAAAAGTACAGGTAGTTTCACTCTTTTACATGTGATTAACCAGTTTTCCCAGCACCACTTGTTAAATAATGATTATTTTCTGCAGTGTATGCTTTTGTTGAATTTATCAAAGATCAAATGGCTATAAGTGACTGGTTTGATCTCTCTCTCTCTTTTGTTTCTATTCGGTTCCATATGTCTGTGTCTCTATTTTTGTGCTAATACCATGCTGTTTTTATCGCTGTGGACTTGTACTATAGCCTAAAGTCTGGTAAGGTGATGCCTCTGGCTTTGTTTTTATTAGTAAGAATTGCCTTGGCAAGCCTAAAATTTATAGATACCGCATTCAAAGTTAAATGGTTATTTGTGATATGAGCTGATGTATACCTGACTTTGTTCTTTCTTGGGATTAGATTGTGTTTTTGTAACCCCAGGGTACATAGGACCAATAAATGATAATTATTGGGATGGCTATTTCAGCTTGGATAGCAAAGGACTTTTTAATATTGAATGCAATCCATAAATTTAGTGGCCTGCCTTTTAAGTTCTCTGTTGCTAAAAATATTTAATCATAAACCTGTCAGGAGCTTTATAAAAAGGAATTCAATCCCGAGTCTCAGCTTTTTTTTAATTCTTAGAATGTGAATAAAGCAGAGGTTTGGGGGAATTCATTTTTTACTTGTGAGTTTTTGCCTCTCATCTTTACATTGAATATGTTAAACTTAACATTTAACATCATTAGGTATAGCTTACTTTAAAGTAGTGGCAGTAAGATTTTTGTTTGATCCTTCTGGAGTCATTATTTGGTATCTCAGTGCTTTTCTTAGTAGCCTCCAACTATACTTAACTTCATCATTTAGTCTGTTCTGTTGTGTTGATGGTTAGCAGTCAATAAAATTTCTGTAACAAGATGTGCTGATACATACTGATTCTAATTTGGGATCTTAGCTATTTAGAAAAGACTTGTAACATATTATTGATAATAATTCATGGTTGTAAGTGATGGTCTCATCACTAAACAGGAGTGATATCTCATAATTAACTATAAACAATTGTTTTTTAAGCTAGTATCAGTATGAAATTTTTCA
>NW_003852475.1:218429-219680 GCF_000181295.1 Otolemur garnettii | reverse complement strand
CCAGCCCTGGAGCATGTGGCTGGTGCCCTAACCACTGAGCTGTGGGTGCCTAGCCAGTATTGGCTATTGCTACTATAAACAAATTCTAAAATGTTTCTTTTGTTGCAAGTTTATGCTATAGTTAAGATAATTATGAACTGCAGTATCTGTGGAGTCTCTTAAATATGTAGTTCTGTTTCTAGTTGGGTATGTGTGTGTTTGCCTTTTGATGTCCTCTCTTATCCGTAGTTAACAGATTTTAGATTTGTCTGTAGGTTGATTGTGTAACAGTTGTAAGGACATGAACTTTTAATAACCTTTGGGTATTTATTTATTGAATAAAAATCTCAACTTAATGATCATGCTTTATGGTTTGTGTTTAGTAAAACATGCTAAGAAAAATGCAGCAGAAAAAAAAAAGAAAAATGCAACAGAGGGTTTATCAGAGAGCATTTTTCTGCAAGGCCTTTGTGCTTCCATTATTAAATGATAAATTAGCTTTTGTTATTATGTGTGATAGACTCAAAATGGCTATAGAATTCATACTGATCCTTATGAAATGGGTATATAAGGAATGGTTTAGCTTTTAAAATCATTTTTATATCATACTGAGTATCATTTAAAGCATGAAATTATTTTGAACTTTTATTCATTGTTCTCTCTCTGATTTTTTTTTTTATTTTTTTGGAAATAGGTCTCACTCAGATGTCATGAGGTTGAGTGCTGTGGTGTCATAGCTCATAGCAACTTTAAACTTTTGGGATGAAGCTATGCTCTTGCCTGGGGCCTCTCCAGCTGGGACTGCAGGTGCACACTACAATGCCCAGCTGGTTTTTTGTTTTTTTTTTTTTTTAAGAGATGGAGTTTCTCTCCTGAGCTTAGGCAATCCACTTGCCTTGGCCTCCCAAAGTGCTAGGATTATAGGTGTAAGCCATTGCCCTAGCCCTGTCTCTGATTTTTTAATGGATCATGCAGCCTCTGTTGAAGATTACATCCTCAGGGTGACTAGCCTTTTTTAAAATTTTTTTTTATTTTTGAGACAGAGTTTCACTGTGTTGCCTTCGACAGAGTGCCATGGCACGATAGCTTACAGCAACATCAAACTCTTGGGTTTGAGCGATTTTCTTGCCTCAGCCTCCCAAATAGCGGAGATTACAGGTGCCTGCCATAATGCCCGGCTATTGTTGTTGTTGTTGTTGTTGTTGTTGTTTTTGTCTTTGTTTAGCAGGCCCCGGACTGGCTTTGAACCCACCAGCCCGGGTGCAAGTGGCC
>NW_003852475.1:212636-217683 GCF_000181295.1 Otolemur garnettii | reverse complement strand
GTAAGTGTCTTGCCTGTGGTCACCAAATAATAGGTAGTGAGGCTAGGATTTGAAATGGTTCTGTCTCATTTAAGTCTCTTCTGAACATCTACACAACTGAGGAATAATAACTGTATCTTGATAATTAAAACTGGTAATTTGTAAATAGAAGTTATTAAAATGGAAAAGAATGGTGTTTTAGTAAAGATATTAAGAATAAAGAATAAATATTCTTGTTCACTGTTTTCTCACCTTCTTTCAGACTAATAAACTATTTTTTATTGTTTCATTTTATCTTCTTTGTTGATTTATTATTTATGCCATACCTCTTTGCTGTCGTCATTTGTTTTTTGGTGGTGGTTGCTCTATAATTTATAGTAAACATCTTTAACTGTTAACATCCAACTGCAAATAAGAATTAGACCAGCTCTGTTCATTTCTTCTTCTTCTTTTTTTTTTTTTTTCTTATTTTGGAGACAGAGTCTCCCTATGTCACCCTTGGTAGAGTGCTGTGACATCACAGCTCACAACAACCTCCACCTCTTGGGCTTAAGCCATTCTCTTGCCTCAGCCTCCTGAGAAGCTGGGACTGCAGGTGCTCTCCACAATGCCTGGCTATTCTTTTGTTGCAGTTGTCATTGTTGGTTAGCTGGTCTGGGCTAGGTTTGAACCCACCTTATAGCTGGTGCCATAATCACTGTGCTATGGGCGCCGAGCTTCTTTTTCTTTCTTTTTTAAACTCTGGTAGTTTTTATTGCTATGTCTTCAAATCCTTTTTTTCTTCTTTGTCTAATCTGCTGTAATCTTAATCTAGCATTTTAAAAAAATTCAAATATTATAGTTTTCTTCTTAAGAGTCTTTTTGTATCTTTCCTTTTTCCTTTCCTCGTGCTCATTGATCTTACTGACCTTATCAATTGTGTGGAATATATAGTTACTGTTTTTGCCTACTAATTCTATCATCCTTGTCATTTCTCTTTATTATTTTTTTTCTCCTGGTCAAGGGTTGTGCTTTCCTGATTCTTTGTATGCTTACAGTTTTTGATTTGGTACTGTATATTTACATTGATGCATCCTGAATATGTCAAGTCCTTTAAATATTTTAGAGTTTTCTCCTGGAACAAAGTTAAGTTAGTGGGAATCAGTTTGATCCTCTCATGGGCTCCCGTGGACTCCTTTTTAAATGTTACTAAGCAGGTCCAGAATAGGCTTTTGTCTGTGGCTGTTTTTTCCCCTATTATTGAGGTAATATTCTTCTGACAACTTGATTTCATGTTTTACGTTTAGAAAATCTTTTAACTCTGGCTAGTGGGAACATGAATTGTTTCTGGCCACGTGTGAGCTCTAAAGATTGTTCTGTCTACTTTTTTTCTGAAGGTTCTTTCTGTGGCCTTGATAATTTCCTCATGATACCCTGATGAGTAGTCAGCTAAGGAGATACTGTCTTCATATCTCAAGCTCTCTGTTCATGAAGCCTTCTCCTCCAGCACTGCGACTACAAACTTGAGTCACTTTGGTTTTTCTGAACTCTAAATTCTAGTTAAGAAGACCACAAAGCTCTGTTTGGGTTCTCCATCCCATTATTGCTGCCTGGTAACTCTACCCAGGCATTGAGATAGGGTGTTTGTGATATTCACCTTTATTTCATATGAATTTTCCTGTTTTGTCTTTAAGTTGAGGAGGTCCAATACCTTGTATTCTTTCATGGCCAGGTGAAGATGTCTTTAATATTCTTTCTTAATGAAATTTAATTTTGCTATATTATTTGTTATAATCCTGACCCTTATCAATCAGTTTCTGAATCTATTCTATAGAATTTAGTTATTTGGCATTGTGATGGTGCATGGAAGGCGTCAGGCTTTTGAAATGAGTACCTACTTCATTAGGAAAATGATGGCTACTTTGTGAATTAATGATCGGATTTTCTTCAGCAATCTCAGTTTTTTGCTGAAATTATAAAAGTTTTCAAGATAATAGCCTTTCTGATGTAAAGTCTGCTCTCTAAATCATTTGATACATATCTTCCAAAATACATCATTTCTGTGTTGTTGAATCATTTTATTCAGTTATAAATTGTCAGTGGAGGAATAAATACATTTAAGTTGCTAGTCATTGTTTATAATTTTTGTATGGTAGTTTTTTTTTTTTTTTTTTGAGATAGAGTCTGACTATGTCACCCTCAGTAGAGTGCCATGGTGTCACAGCTCACAGCAACCTCAAACTCTTGGGCTTATGCGATTCTCTTGCCCCAGCCTCCCAAACAGCTGGGACTACAGGCGCCCGCCACAGTGCCTGATGGGTTTTTTGTTGTTGCTGTTGTTGCAGTTGTCATTGCTGTTTTAGCTGGCTGGGGCTGGGTTCGAACCCACCACCCTGGGTATATGGGACCTGTATCCTACCCACTGAGCCACGGGCACTGCCCCTGTACAGTAGTTTAAGAACATAATTTCTGTACAGTATTTAAGTACATTGTGAGGAATACAATTGAAGAATAAAGATGAATTCTCCTGGGACGAAGTAGTGCTTGAGAATATAAACATACTAACTTGAGAAATTGGTCTTTAGTGGTTCATTTTTTAGGTTATCTTAATTTTCCTAACACTTAAATTTGACACCTTTTTTTCTCCCTGTCTAGGCTGAAGGGTATGTGATTGGCAGCTGTATTAAACACATTCCAATTGCAGGACGAGATATAACATATTTTATTCAGCAACTGCTGAGAGATCGAGAAGTAGGAATCCCTCCAGAACAATCCCTGGAAACTGCTAAGGCAGTAAAGGTAAAAACTAGTGATGGAAGAGAAATGTCATTTAGTTAAAAATTAAAATCACATTTATCACGTGAGCATGAAAAAATTTTAAGTGAAGAATAATACTTAAAATAATCTTGTTAATCATAAATCATTACTCTTAATTATATGTAAGTTTTCTCTGAATTTCTTGCAAGGAAATTATTATCAATCTTTTGCCTGTTTTCTTCATATTGTACACTAAAGAGGACTAACATATAAGAACATTTTACCATATGACTTTAACATAAGTTTTGTGATTATTCCCAATAAGGGGAATATTTCATTTAGAGATTTTGCATCTCAGACTCTTTACTGAATTCTTAATCCAGTAGTTTGTCATAAAAATTATTTTGACATAATTTATTATGCTACACAGAGACAGTATCTGACTCAAGTGATTTGGCACATGAAAGAAAAATGTGAAGGCTATGTGAAACATTTTATTATTTTTTTCTGCCACATACGTCTTTATTATGTCACTACTGTGTGCAAAACTACCAAAATACTTAGTATTGTTTTTCAGTTTTATTATTTGTCAACATAATTAAAAAATGTAGTGGGTCTTTCACATGCTTTGAAAAGCAGAACTGCCTTGTCAAAAATAACTTTAATTTGTTTTACCTCTTTTTGCATATTTATTCTCCAAAGGTTGGGAATAAAAACAAATTAGCTGTTTCCTAAGTAGTAAAGACCTACTGCTTCTGGCGGTACTGAATGACTGCCAAAAGTTACTGACTGACTGCCCCAAGTTTGTGTCATAAAATTAAATATGTAAAAATTTAATATACTTACTACTATTACAATATCTTTGAAAAGTCTATGAAATTAAAACAAAAAAGCACCAGCAATTAAAATTTATTCCAGGGAACATTGATGCTCAGCCTTAATGTCTTTTAAGGAACATCATTTCTATGTAATTCTGATTTCTAAGGTTTGAAGAAAGAAGATCCAAAATAACATAATCGGATGTTCTTCATATCTAGTATTTTTTCCCTCTATGTCTTTTAATTATTAGTAGTAATATTTTTAACTAAAGTCCTTGATGTGTAAAAATATGGGGAAAGTATTCTTTTCTTTAAAAAAGACATATGAGGCCAGTAGTGAGTAGTCCTTAAGTTACAAAGGGGATGTTATAACCTATAACATTTTTCAGTTATGTTTTTGATGAAAACTTTTACTTCACCCAAATAACCAAATATGCAACAAGATAAAATGTAGTTTATATTTTAGCCCCCTTTTTTGCTTATTTACTCAGACCATAATTAGTTTTGTTTCAGATAGGTAATAAGGGTCTACATGTCCAGTGGTCATAGCAATTATTATTTATTCTTCAGTTCTGTGTGTACTTTTTCTCATTTCTAGAACACAAAATTTATTACTACTGAAATAGGGAATGATTCATGAAATTAATATTTTCAGGAAATAACATTAAAATAGTAGAAATTATCTCTCAAATCTCAATTTTTTTTTTTTAAGTTTTTCTTTGATGGGAGAATTTATTACTTCTTCAATATCTAGACTCATTATTTATTTATTTATTTTTTTGGCTGGGGCTGGGATTGAACTTGCCACCTCCAGCATATGGGCCAGCGCCGTACCCTTTTGAGCCACAGGTGCCACCCCTCAATTCTGTTTATATATGAAGTGAGAAAAAATGTGCAGGAGGTGAGTTATTTGTACTATGCATATGATAATACCTTAACATAAATTTTTCTTCCAGCTTAATTTTCTAATTTTACTTTCTGAAGATACTTTCTTTCATTTGATTTTAGTTTACTGAAAATATGCTGTCCTTTTTTGCTATCCCTAAAACAACAGGAAAAGCTAATTTTGTTCTTTGTGTGTTTTTAGGAGCGCTATAGTTATGTCTGCCCAGATTTAGTAAAAGAATTTAACAAGTATGACACAGATGGGTCTAAGTGGATTAAACAGTATACTGGAATCAATGCTATCTCAAAGAAAGAATTTTCCATTGATGTTGGTTATGAGAGATTTTTGGGACCTGAAATCTTTTTTCATCCAGAGGTAAGTTTTTTTTTTTTTAAATGGAATTGTTTTGAAATATCCAGCAGAAAATATAAACTAGAAGGTAGATATTCAGAGAGAATTAATCTGATAAACTGTACTTAGTATACTAAAATACTAAAGTCATCTTTCAAGAAAAAGTTGCTTTTGTTAAAACAGGCTAAATTGTTACTATTTTTGGTACATTTAGAAAAATTACTGTCTCATTAATATTTGTGTTTTATGTGAGGGTCACGGAAATAGATAAAGCCCT
>NW_003852475.1:207165-212308 GCF_000181295.1 Otolemur garnettii | reverse complement strand
TAGAGTGAGACTCTGTCTTATAAAATCTATAAATAAGTAAATAAATACTAAAATGACCATTATGCCAAAAACCTTCACTGGACTATCAAAAATGTTTAGTAGCAAAGTAGTTTTTGTCTCTGTAAAATTTTAGCACTGTAAGTGCTGTATTAAATTAATGAAGTTATATGCTTTTATTAATGAAAAATTCTAGTAACTTTTTATCAGAATTTTAACTTTATTAATAGAATTACTAATATTAAATACCTAACTTCGCCTCTTCATCATTAAGAGTTTTTGTTGTTGTTGTTGTTGTTTTTAAGACAAATTCTCACTTTGTTGAGCAGGCTAGAGTGCTGTGGCATCAGCCTAGTTCATAGCAACCTCAAACTCCTGGCTTCAGGGGATCCTCCAGCTTCGGCCTCCTCAGTAGCTGTGACTAAAAGTGCCTACCACAATGCCTGGTTATTTTTTGGTTGTTGTTGTTGTTTGGCAGGCCCGGGCTGGATTCAACCCTCCAGCTCCGGTGTATGTGGCTGGCACCCTACCCTCTAGCTACAGGTGCTGAGCCAAAGAGATGGTATTTAAATAGGTGTAGTCTTTTAATGCTGTAGTCCCCAGCCTCTGGGGTATGGACAGCAGAAGGTGAGTGGCAGGTGAGCATGTAAAACTTAAATCTATTTTTACAGCTGCTCCCCATCTCTTTCATCACTTCTGAGCAAGGCTACCTCCTGTCATATCACTGGTGGCATCTTTGGAGTGCGAACCCTACTATAAACTGTGCATAGGAGGGATATAGGTTGTATTTTCCTTATAAAAATGTAATAATAAAATAATGTAATGTAATGTAACAGTGTGGTAATAAAGTGCACAATACATGTTCAAGTCTTCCTGAAATCATCCCCTCCCCTCTACCTGACGGTGGGGAAATTGTTTTCCATCAGGGACCTTTGCTTTAAGGAATACATGTGTCTAGTGAGGACATATGAACAGAGAGTACCGACGTCTGCTTGAAAGAACCAGGGAAACATCTCGGAGGAGATTGTAATTAAACTTTTAACGATAAAAGGGTATTGATCAGTCAAGTATGTTGAGGAAGTATGTTTCTGGCAGAGGTCTTAGACGTGAGCGGGCTAGATAATAAAAGTATAAAGAACAGAGTAGGTATTCATGGACTAGGTCTTAGGGACCTAATACAAGGGCTGTTTACTGGATTCTGTAGTTAGGAAGAAATTTTCAACTTTTTTTTTTTTTTTTTTTTTTTTTGAGACAGCTTCTCACTTTGTTGAGCAGGCTAGAGTGCTGTGGCATTAGTGACACAGGTTCATGTACAGTATTAGAAAGGTTACTCTGACAGCACTGGGTTGGATGGATTGGAAGAAAGTTGTGAATAGTGTTGGAAACAGATGGGTTTATTATGGCGGTTTTTCATATGAAAGATGAGTAATGGCTGTTCTATAGGAAAATGAGAATGAGAAAGGCAGTAAGAGAGAAAGAGTCATCATGACTTAGTAATTGCTTAGATGTGAGGGGAATATAAAAATGAAGAATCTCTGGTAGTTCCCAGGTTTGTAACTTTAACAACTAGGTGTGCTAGTTTCCACGGAAAGTAGGAATACTGAAGGGGAGGAGTGGTAAGTTAGAAACAGATGAGTTTATTATATGCATCTTTAAAAAGGTTCAAAACCACTTGGGTTTGAACTGGGGTGGGTATCCTGGAGTGAAGTAGACGTGAAGTCATCTCTGTTGCTGGGGCAGGGGAAGAAGCGCTTAGCCTGGGGGAGACTCTGGAGTGGAAAGAAGGTAAAGAATAGGGCCCTAGTGAACACGAACACTTTATGGTCAGGTAGAGTAAGAGGGACCTGTGAAGAATACTGAAGATTACAGAGAGGCAGAAGCCAAGTCCAAGTCATGGTCATAAAATTGCGAGAAATGAATGTTTGAAGGAAGGAGATTAAAAAGTGCCAGTTGCTGCAGTGAAGTAACATTAGAGACACCTGAGAAATGCTTGTGGGTTTTTCAATATCCAGGTTATTGGTGATCCTCGGGGAGCAATTGCAGTGGAATGGTGTGTTAGAGGCAGATTGTTTATCAGTGAGAGGTGATAGGCAGAGGTTAGTATTACAGCATAGAAGAGAGAATAAATCTAGAAGGCCACATTACTTAGCAATAGTGAGGGAGGGAGGGATGCAGTCAGGGATTGGAGATCATGATAAGTTGGCATATATATAGTAGACCAGCTCCTTAAGTTGACCTCATTTTCCCTGACTGGATGTGCGCCACATGTAACTATGTTATCAGTACAATAAGCCTAGTTCCTTTTGGGGACCACCTCTGCATGTTGACCGGTTTGTTACAATTCCTCAGTGGTCAACTTACAGAGGTTCTACTGTAATTATAAATTGGTTGCAGAAATTGTGGTCACACAAGTAGTATACTGGAGTTTTAAGGTTATAGATGGCACATTGTCTTTGCAAAAAAAAAAAATTTTATTTTTTTGAGACAGAATCTCACTCTTTTCTCCTGGCTTGAGTGCTAAGGCATCATGGCTTTAGTTAGTGGCCTTTTTGCCTCAGTCTCCCAAATAGCTGGGACTATAGGTGCCTACCACAAGGCCTGGCTAATTTTTCTGTTATTAGTAGAGATGGGATCTTTCTTTGGCTCAGGCTGGTCTTCAGCTCCTGATCTCAAGTAGTTGGCCTGTCTCAGCCTCCCAGAGTGCTAGGATTACAGGTGTGAGGCACTGCATCTAGCCCTGTCTTTACCATTTTTTAAAAAATAAAAATGAAAGTGTAGACACACATAATTTTAAAGGTCAGATAACACTGACAAGCTTGAAATAAAATTGGTAGCTCCTCTTTACCCTCTGTTGTCTTTGTGTTTTCAGAGGAACCAGTAGCTCTTACTTGACCATTGCTCTTGGTTGGCATTCATTTTCAGGTTTGTAAGGACTGTAATGCTATTGCTGTTTTTGGGTGTCAGTGTCAATAATTTATCTGCTGGTCTTCTTTTAATTTTTTTCTAGACTCTCTTTTCTCCCAGCCTGCCTAACTATAGTAGATTATAGTTAGTTAGTAGATAAATTAATGGTATTATAATATTTATATATACCTGTGACTATTTACTTTTGAGGCAAGTAGTATAATGAATAATTTCTTTTTCTCTTTAAATTTAGCTTTTCCTGAACTTTTGCCTAGTGTCTTCATTTGCTTTATTTCCTGTTCATTCTTTGATTTACTCATTGAGGTTGGAATTAACTGCCTGGTTACACAAAGTCTAGAAATGAATCTGGCAGGGTTGTCTCATTCTCTTTAAATATTTATGTTTTTTTTTTTTTTTTTTAAAGCCATGTTTCACCTTTACTTATGTGGTTTCTTACTTATACCTTCCAATTCCTGGGACTTTGGAATGCTGTCCAGGGTGACGAGATTGACTTCTTACCAATATATTCCTCTAGTAGAACTTTGGATGTAAAATTCCCTTTTCTCTCTCCAAGTGAGAATGAAAGATTGTATTTATTATTTCCTTTTCTCTTGGTTTTTTCTTGGACATACACCTTTGTCTTTAGTGGAGCTTCAAGAGGGTGGAGAAAGAACCACATGCAGCTGGAAGTTAGGACAAATTTTCATATGGGGTCATGTTTATGTAAGTAGAGGAATAGAAGTGGATTGAAAGTCACTTGAGTTAAAGAACATAAATTAGTTTGAAATTAGAATGTTGGTGAAAGATACTAAGACCTCCAAGTTGAGGACAGGAGTTAGAATATTATGGAAGATCCTGAGTCCGAAGTCCTAAATGAATGGGATCATGACAGCAAGATAGATAATAGCATGGAAGACAGTAGATATTTGGGTTTTAAAGGAGAAAGCATTTGAGTAAAATATTTTTGATAAATGAGCTAAGCTAATGCATTGGCTGTCTTAAAAACTTTGAGCCATTAGATATGTAAATAAAATGTGTTTTTGGTTGTGTCATATTGCTTAGGAAAAGAATAGATGGCTGAACGAAAATTTATCTTGATAATATTTCATGTATCATTTTTCCATTTGTTGTTTGATATACTGATTTTTTAAATTAATTTTTTTAACTTTAGAACATCTTTTACTCTTTATATAGCTTTATGTTCATTGCAAGTTACTTCCTGTTTTGTTTTTCTCTTTTTTTAAAAAAGTGGTTTAAAAAATCACTTATATAGGCTGGGTGTGGTGGCCCACGCCTGTAGTTCTAGCATCGTGAGAGGCTGAGGTAAGTGGATTGCCTGAGTTCATAGGTTCGAGACCAGCATGAATTGGAGTGAGCCATAGTGAGACCCCCCATCTCTACCCAAAAAAAAAATTGGGCATTGTGACGGGTGCTTGTAGTCCCAGCTACTTGGGAGGCAAAGGGCAAGAGAATTGCTGAAAGAAGAAAAGAAAAAAAAACCCACAAAACTTGAAATTGAAAGCAAAATTAAAAAAAAAATCACTTATTTATGCACACATTGTTTAAAAGTCTTGTTCTACAAATTCTGACACAAATTAGGAATGTCCTGCATGTTTCCTCCTCTTTTCTGTTCTTAGAGGTAACTACTTGAAACTTTTTAGTTGATTCTTTGGTTGATTGCCTCCATAGCTGTGAATTATTTGGTTACAGTGCCATTTCAAATTTAAGAGGAGGATTGCCTTTTTTGTCTTTCTTCTGTCTCCACCACAGATCGTACCATTCCTTTTCATCCCAATAGTTAACATTTATAATTTCAGGTAGGTTGAAATTCAGTGCTTTATTTTTGTGACCCCAAATTTTGTTGAGATCTGAGCCATATAGTCAACCAGAAAACCTTTCCCTATCCTGTAATTTTGTTTTCTGTGGGCTCATTAGTACATTGTTTGCTTTGTTTTAAAATAGTTATCATTAATTCACCTCCAGATTTGCTCCACTAGTTAAATAAATCACTTCTCAGGAAATTCAGATGCATGAAGTTTTTCATGCATTTAATTTTATGGAGCATCTAACATGTCCTAGTCTGAACCTGCTTCCTCTGCACCTTGTGCAGAGTTGATACCTTCCTTCTTTGTCATTCTGGGGATTCCCTTTGCTTCTTCTCTTGTGTTGGATCCCTTTTTCTGGTATCCAGTGTCTTTTTTATTCTTACTGTTCACTTCTTTATTTTGGTAGAGATAATCTA
>NW_003852475.1:198528-204432 GCF_000181295.1 Otolemur garnettii | reverse complement strand
AAGAATATTGCCAATAAAGAACAATATAGAGATTTTGAAAGTTCTACATTAACAATTGATAACATTTTAAAAATTAATATTATAGAATACTTTATTGTCAAATTATTAATATTCTCTGTCCAGATTTGGGGGAATTAAATCTATTTTAATAGAGCAAATGACAGATTCTCAGGTTTAAGTGTCACTATGGAATCATCAAAGCATTGTATTTTGAGAATTAAAAGGCTTTTTAGAGATTTTAGCCAGGAAAGGTTGTCCAAGGTCATGAATGTAATTGTGGAAAATAAATTTTTTAAGATTGGAATTCTGCTCTTCCACTTAATCAGTAACTAAGCCATTCTCTGCCTGCACATGAGCTTGTTTTTAAATGACCTTATTAGAACCAACTAAATTAAGCTCTGTTGTTCCTTGTTTTCCCATATGCCTGATAGTCATACCCTAGTCTGTAGTTTGGGCTGTCAAGGCTCAGTATGAACCACATGTCTATACCCAATGCTTCAAAAAAATACATTTTGGCTGCCAGTTTTTCTTTTATGTGGTCGTAGATGTAGTAGAATTTTTGTTAGTGATATTTTGCATCACTAAATTAAAAGATTGTACATTATTAGGCTTCACTTTGATGACATTGTTTACATAGCCCCTAAATAATTTTAACTAATATTGCCACATCTTGCCACATGCCTAATAATTATTAGTACATTTATAGAATCAGTTTAATAAACAAAGAAATACTGTCTCTCCCATTAGGGTGAGACAATAAAAATGGAGAGGCTGAGAGAGGTAGACAGTATTTTAGATTTTACTGATTTTAATATGTTATATTTGTTTATTTTTGACTAATAGGAGCTAGATTTTTGACCTTCCATTTTTAAGCTAGGGAAAATCCCACTAGAATTTCCTTTTCAATTACAATGAGCAATGCATGGCAACATATATATTTTTGAAAACTTTTAGATAAGTGAGGTCGTTGTTTCCAAATTTAAGTTTAATTCTCAGGTCTAGTATTTGAAAACTTTTAATGTTTTCCTTTTTTGTAGTTCTCAGGAAATACTCAGTATGGTTTAGGAGAGGCATATGTATGAATGTAAAAATAAATAATCAGGAAGAAATCATACATCTCTGTGATGTAAATCCTAATATCCATTAATATTCTTAATAATTTATTTTTAAGTTTTTATTTTCATTCCATAGTGCTTTCAACTGTCAAATAACTTTTCATCTCAAATCTATCTACTTAAACAGTCTGTTAAAAAAGTAATTCTGAAAAGTATGCTATAGAACACATATACCTACATGATAAATAGTACATGTTAATATTTTCACATTTATTGTATTGAGTTTTTTCTGTTTTGAAGAAATAGTACCATCTGGAGACCCATGTCTTTCTCTACTTCCTTTTCTGTTCTTCTAAAATTACTGATGTGAATTTGATGATTATCAAATTATGCATATTTTGCCTCTGGTCACAATTTTTTCATCCCATCATTGTATAATCTTGTTTTATGTGTGTTTGTTTTAAAGACAATTTATGTATTATATATCATTTATTTATTAGCGTTGAACTAACAGCCAAAGTACTAGAACTTATGCCTAGACAGAGGTTTTTATAAGATAACTTTGCATATTCTCTACATTACACATGATATCCTTATTGTGCTTAGGAACAACTAGACAGAACTTCATCACTGTGCTTGGGAATCATTTTAAACAGCAAAATTAGCATGAAAGAAAGAAAACTATGGCACTAAAGAGATGGTGAAAAGGACACTTGTTTATAGTATGAGAGCTAAAACGAGAAGGCAGAGTGTCACATATTCAGCCGTAACTGGGATGTGCACATTGGTAGACGCAGATTTCATTCCTGTTCCCGTGTACATGTCCATCATGACTTTGTCTTGATTTGGGGGTTGTAAATAAGTTTTGACAAGTAGGCGCACTTGCAGATAATGGTACTTGTGAATAGCAAGGATGGACTGCATAACTATTACTTATTTCATCCCCTACTGATGGACTAATGGGTTGTTTTTACTCTTATCTACAGCATTGTTTTTGCTCTTATAGTTAGTATGCTTCTATGCACACGTGTGGGGAGTGCCTTCAAGATTTTTTCTAAGAAGTAGAGTTACTAACTAGTATATGCATTAAAAATTTTATTGGGTGTTGCCAAATTGTTCTTCAAAGTGATTGTTTTAATGTATTATTAACAGTCTACAAGAGTTCTCATTTGCCTAGGTTTTTACCAGCTTACAGTATGTATGTGGCTTTACATGTTTACTCTTCTGATGGTTATGGAATAGTATATATAATCATAACTTTGCTTGAATTTCTTCTTAGGTCTTTGAGAGACCTAAGTTAAAGACCAGAATTTATAATTTTTAAAAGTTCCCGGCTCGGCGCCTATAGCTCAACCGGCTAAGGCTCCAGCCACGTACACCTAAGGTGGCGGGTTCGAATCCCCAGCCCGGACCCGCTAAACAACAATGACGGCTGCAACCAAAAAACAGCCGGGCGTTGTGGCGGGCGCCTGTGGTCCCAGCTACTTGGGAGGCGGAGGCAGGAGACTCGCTTGAGCCCAGGAGTTGGAGGTTGCTGTGAGCTGTAATGCCACGGCACTCTATCCAGGGGGACAGCTTGAGGCTCTGTCTTAAAAAAAAAAAAAAAAAAGTTCCCTCATTTTTAAACTGAAAACTTATTTTCTTAACTTGTTATTGTATTTGGTGATTTGATCTCTAACATATATCCACCTTGCCTTATTTTTCAGTTTGCCAATCCAGATTTTACGCAGCCTATCTCAGAAGTAGTAGATGAAGTAATTCAGAATTGTCCTATTGATGTCAGGCGTCCTCTTTACAAGGTCAGCATTTATAGCAATATTGTTACTCAAGGTCATACTTTCATAAAACCTTTTTTTGTTTTTTGTTCATTGTTGAATATTAAATACATCTCTTAAAAAAGATAATAGAATTTTAGTAGTGTTATATATATTTTATATATCTACATTTTTCTTTCTTTTTAAAATAAATGTCATGTTTGCTTATTTTTTCCCCCCTGATACAGAATATTGTCCTCTCTGGAGGTTCGACCATGTTCAGGGACTTCGGACGTCGCTTGCAAAGAGATTTGAAAAGAACTGTAGATGCCAGGCTGAAATTAAGTGAGGAATTGAGTGGTGGTAGATTGAAGGTTGGTTTTCTCACTTATTGGTGGGAAGGTTAAGGGTGCCTTGGGTGTTATAATGCAGTTGGGAAGTGTTTGCCAACACTTGCATTTGCTTTCACTTAGGAAGATAAAAGGATTTATTGTTATGGGAAGTGGTTAACGCTGTAGGTTCATGTCTATAATATTCTAGTCACTTAACTCATTTAGGATATCATTTGTATTTCTACAAAATGATTATTAGTAATATAGTTGTGAGAAAGATTTTGTTCTTTTCTTTTTCTGGTAAATAATGTATATAGTAGATTTCTTTGCCTATTCCAGCAATAAAATTTATTATGGATCCACAAAATTTTAAGTACCACTATAGAAGGACAGCAAAGCAGAGTTGAAGGAGAAGTTGATGTTGAGCGGTCAAGCCTACTTTCAGAAACTGACTCCAGGGCTCACATCGCTTCTTAGCATTCAGATTGCTGGCTTAACAAAGTAGCCTTTCTACTACATGTCGTAGGCTGTTGGGGTTGATGTTAAAAAATAAAAATTAATTTTAAATTCTCTGATGTCACTTTCTGCATCCATGAGACAAATTTTCAGTACATTTTTTTTTAATGCTTAATATTGAAGCAGGACATTGAATCATCAGATAAGTTGCCAAATAAAACACATTTCTCTCTCCTTGGAAAATTACCAAGAATCAGATCTCTGTCTGAGACTACCACAATAATTCAAAAATTATGTAAAAGTAAAATATGACATTTTCAAGTTTGCTGATAGTTGAGAAATTGTGTGACAGCTGACTGTTGTCAGTACCTATTCTTTGATTATCTGAAATAAATCTTGTCGTGACCTGTTGGGCTCCTATGGCCCTGGTCTCGGTTAGCTCAGGAAGGAACCAGGCAAGAGGCAGATTAGAAGTACAAGCTTGTGGAAGGCGGGCTAGCCCTTACTTTCTGGGTAGCCCCGAGCAACCTCCGCACCAGCCTTCTGTTGAAACGGAATGATACAGGTGAGGGGGGTAATTAACAATGACTACATGCTGAGGGCACGGGCTCCTTCTCCATAAGGAGCACCTGTGGATAAGTTACCCGAGAGTCCACCCCTCAGCTGTAAATCATCTTGCTTAGAGGTCATTTGTCTCTTGGCGTCCTCTACAAAATCTATCCCTATAAGTGCAGTAAAAAAAGTACAGTAGAACCTCTGTAAATTGACCACCTAAGGGACTGTAATAAATAGGTCAACATACAGAAGTGGTCAACATAAGGAATTAGGCCTGCTGTACTGATAGGCACATGTCGTGCATTTCCAGTCAACTTTGGAGGTTCCACTGTATGTCCTGGGTGGGAGGCAAAATGTTATGGAGCTGTCTACATAATGACATGACTTCATCCTTCTGGCACTTTATTCATATAGCAGATTTAAAAATTTGTTTTTCTTTCTTTACTTGTTAAATTTCAGAATATACATGTTCAGAGTTTCAAAATATCGGCTTTGTTTTTGCACCCCTTTCTCAACCAGCTGACCCACCTATCCATCCATCCATCCATCCATCCATCCATCCATCCATCCATCCATTTACTCACATACCTATCCACCTACGTACCTAAAAAAGAAAGTCAGTGGGTTTTACAAGTGTACTTTTAAATTCTCTCTACTGGGATAATACTATTGATGTTGATTATGTGAACATAGTAGATGTTGTGAGTTTTCCTGATTTTTTGTTAGAATGCTTAAAAGATTGAAGTGAATTAATTTTCTTAACAGATTGGTTAAGAACATTAGCATGGTTCTAAAAATCAGAAATATATAAAACATGTGCTTGTTGTTATTTTCCTTCCATTCATTCTATCGTGTTCTCATGCCTGTCTTTCCCAGTGCTCCCAGTGGTTTCTGGTTTATAAGAAGTCACCTGAATTTAGTATGAATATTATTTTTATATATATGCTTTTAAGATTAAATGGCAGAGAAATTGCTATTTGAATTCACTATTGAAATTGTCTTACTGTATCTTTTTTTTTTTTTTTTTTTAAAGCCAAAACCTATTGATGTACAAGTCATTACACATCACATGCAGCGATACGCAGTCTGGTTTGGAGGATCAATGCTGGCTTCCACGGTGAGTTTGACGAAGCGTACTTTCAAATTATGGTTCTTTTTTGTTGTTGTTGTTTTGTTATGTAAGCAAGGAGGAGGTTTATTTAAGAAGATGTATTGCTATGCAATATGCTAAGATGATCCTTGGAAAGCTAAGAATTAATGAACTGTAAATTTTTATTACAAAATAAAGATAATTAACCTTAGCCTACGTAGTTACTAACGTTATGTATAAAATGAAATGAAAACTCATTATTGACAGATTAAGAAATCATAAATTCTACACACACAAATATGTATAATATTTCACTGTGTTACATGCTTTAGAACAGAATTAATCGTTTGTTCCACATATGTATTTCAACAATATAATGTAGGACCTTTCTACTTCGTGTACTCCATAAGCCTTGGGCATTGAGAATATTCTCTAATTTGCATTGTTATAAAAGATGCCCTGATTCGATTAATTCATATTGTATTCTTATAGTAAAACATCACATGTACCTTATGAATATATACAACTATTATATACCCATAATAATTAAAAACTAAAAATAGCTTCATTGAAAGTTCTTGTATACAAAACAAATTTAACCTATATCCAATTATTTCATTGGAAAATTTCTATACAGGTAATTGAATGGGCAAAGTATTTCT
>NW_003852475.1:195965-198197 GCF_000181295.1 Otolemur garnettii | reverse complement strand
GCCCAGCCTATGGTTCTTTTTTTAAAGGTAGATAAGCCTATCTGTACTTAGAGAAGAACAAAGCAAATTCTTTTAAGTTTATTAACATGCAGTCTATGAAACTTGTAGAATTGTATATATATGTATATAGTATTTTAAAAACTTGAAGCCATTTGAATTTAATATTCATATATATATTTTTACTTTGCTAGACATTATTTTATTTTATTTTATTTTTATTGAATAGTAACTGTGTACATTAATGCATTTCTGGGGTACAGTGTGGGGTTTTCACAAACAGTCTGAAACACTTCCATCAGACTGGTTAACATAGCCTTCATGTATCTAGACATTATTTTAGAGGGAGCATTTTTTCTATGTTTTAAAATTTATCTGTACGGAAAATTTTTATAAAGCTGTGGTAATTTGGTTATCAGATGGTCATTGTTTTTTTTGTGTGTGTATGTGTAAATATTTGAAAACACTAAGGTAAAAGTTATGCTTCATTGCATAGGAATTAGGATTTTCTAAACAGAGTAAAGGGAATTTTAAGAACCCTGTTCTCAAATCAAAACATCTTTAAAGCTTCCTTAAAAGGGTCCTGGGTGTGGTGGCTTGCACCTGTAATCCCAGCACTCTTGAGAGGCTGAGACAGGTGGATTGCTGAGCTCACAGGTTCGAGACCAGCCTGAGCCATAGTGAGAACCCTGGGTACTTGGGAGGCTGAGGCAAGAGAATCACTTGAGCTGAAGACTTTGAGATTGCTATGAGTTAGGATGCCTTAGTACTCTACCAAGGGCAACAAGTGAGACTCTGTCTTTAAAAAAAAAGTTTCCCAAAAAGGTTGTTACAATATCATTAGCCTAGTAAATATTAGTGTATTGTCCTAGAAGTACATGGAATATTAAAATGAAGGAGATTTTTATCTGAATTATTGAATAATTAAATAATTTTGAATAAATTTAAAACCATTTTAAAAAATGGGTGGTAAAAGTCACCATCTTCGATTGTGCCCTAAAACCTAGTTAAATTTGTAACTTTGCCCTGAGAAATCAGGAAATACAGTGTATGAAATAGTCTATGTTCATTAGATCTTGAGTGAGAAAAGGCAGATGATCTAGAAATCTTTTAGAACTGGATAAAAATTAGTCATAGCATAACTAGGACTAACTAGTTTATCTATATCCTAGACTAATGCTGCTTCTTTAGATTCTTGGTTCACTGCAAAGTGTGGGAAAGCCTCAGCAGTATATTGGACATTTGAAAACCTTTTATTCCTCAAAATTGCAAAATCCTAGGAGGAGCAGGTGTTAGGAAGATGAGGGTATATGAATTAAATGTTCTTTTCTAGTTCTGATAAAGATGTATAGCTGATTTTATGTCATGACCACTAGAGTTTCTAAGCTTTGAGTACCATTGGTAGACTAATAATAAACATTTTAGATTTAACATCTATTTTTAAAGCCCTTCTTTTAAAGTATATTAAAGGATGATAGATTTCTGACCTCTATAAAAATACCTGTTTTTGTTTTCAGCCTGAGTTCTACCAAGTATGCCACACCAAAAAGGATTATGAAGAAATTGGACCTAGCATTTGTCGTCACAATCCAGTGTTTGGAGTCATGTCGTAAAATTGACTTCATAGTTATTGGGGTTAGGGAGGAGGGGAAGAGATGATCTTTCTGATTACCTGTTTTGTCTGGATGGCTGGTTTTGAGGTTTTAAACCTTACTTGAAATAGTAAGACCAAACATTATTATACAGGAATATTTTAATAAGCGTATCAACATGAGATGTAGAAGAGAGCAAAAATGATTAAGTGTTTTTCTTTAGATTGAATATTTGAATCTTACGTGTAACAAAAAGAAGTGGGTTTTAGTTCTTTCTGTGCCCTGATATTTTGTATATTAATGAATTATCCAAGATTTGATGGGATTTATCAGTGTGTAGATAGCTCTATAATGCTTGAATTGTATACTTCTAAGTGTGCAATGCAAGAGCTTGTTTATATTTCATACTTTTTATACTTTGAGGAAAAAAAGTCAAAGAAAAACTTAGTATTTGAGGGAGAAAAAAATGACCAAGCAAAGGATAAATTAAAAAAATGGCCTCATGAGACTTGGCCTACATACTCATGGGATTCCAGTTATTATGAAGTGCTTCCTTCCATCCCCCTCTGCCCTTTCCCCCAAAAGGTTTTCTTTGCAAGTGCTTTTGGAACTAAGAGCTAGTATCTTGGATTAAATGATGCCT
>NW_003852475.1:192427-192731 GCF_000181295.1 Otolemur garnettii | reverse complement strand
TTCTTTTAAATAAGTTATATGAATGTTTTCACAGCAAGCCCTGAAAATAAATACTTTGTTTTTGTATTAGATTAATACTCTGAGTTGATCTTCAGCAAGAATTTTTAGATCTGAAATGGTATTTGGACTTCATTGAAAAAGGATTCCTGTTATATTGTTGATACCTCCTTAATACTATATAAATGGTCATCCCTCTCCCACATGATTGGTGTTCTAGTATGCTACATACCAGAACTTTTATTGCCATTTGCTGTGGTCTTAACAGAATCTTAACAAAAATAAATTAAAATCTCTGGTGTCTGAC
>NW_003852475.1:191795-192295 GCF_000181295.1 Otolemur garnettii | reverse complement strand
AAAAAAAAAAGCCTGACAGAAAAAACTGAAAAATTAGAAGTCCATGGTATTATTCTTTTTATTGTGATTGAGAAAATTATTATTTTTTAATGTTTTGCAGTGTTCCTTCGTTTGGTGACTTTTATAACTACATGAAATTGAGATACTGAATCAAAATAAAGTTTCACTTTTTGTTCAAGCACTGACACTCAACACTATTAACATAGTGCATCAAATTTTGGGCCCTCAATCCCAGAGGCATTTATTGACTACCTGCTAAGGTAGTCATTGTGTATAAAGATAAATGTTCTGTTCCGAGTTTAGAGGCTAGTCTAATAATAGCAAAGACACTCTTCAAAGAGTGAGGATTATTTGGCCAGATAGGATTTGAGAAATACTGCGCTTAGAATTTCTCTTCGCAAAGATGGTGATGGTTATTGTTTAGAGCAGTGTTTTTCAAGCCTTCTTATCTCACATTACACTTGAACCTGTAGTTAAATTTCCATGGCAGCTTGAATTAT
>NW_003852475.1:170270-190851 GCF_000181295.1 Otolemur garnettii | reverse complement strand
GAAGTAGGTCTTAAAGAGGTCTTTTTTAGGTCTTCAGAAATCTCTGTAGTGTAAATGATTGTCAGCTTGAAATCAGCTTTATTATCAGAGTATAATAATAATTGAAATGCTCTGAAATATGACATTCAACATCAACTGTAGAAACACTACTAATTTGTAGCTCGTTTTTTATTGATTAATTTTGATCATTTGACAAAATTTCTTTTGTCATCCAGATCCCATTTTAAAATACTAGATTTAAAGATTATGGCCTAATTAAAAATGTCCTTTACTTTTTGATGATTAAGATTCTTTAATCTTTAGGGTTTTATTAGAAAGTTTATACTGGAATTGGAACCAAATATCCTTTTTCTTATTGGAAGTACATGGGATCTTTTGCCCCCAAATCTTAAGATTCCACTGTTCAGAAGGTTGGGCAATAAGAAAATCTGAGACATTTTTTTTGTTCTATAATGGTTAGTTGAGATAAGTATATTCATGAGGTGACGAAAGCACTTTGCTGGGCAATTTCCATTATGGTAGATTGATTCTCTTCCCCAGAACCTTGAAAGATAAAAGTTTTGGTAGATAGGGGAGATGTTTTGGGTAAGGAGGAAGCAGCCTGAGTAACAAGCACTTGGGAGAGGGTTGAGCATGTTATTTGGAGAAAAGTAGGGGAGAAGATTGGAGGATCTGCCATCTATCTTCAAATAGTGGCTGAAAAACTTAAAAAGTGTTGATGAACTTAATGGTGAAATCTTAAAAACACACAGTTTACATCAATAGCACTGTAGACTTTTTCAGTAGTTTTATCTGGTTCATATAATTTTGTAGTACAGGGAAACTCAAATAAGTGACTTGGCAAAGGCCACATACATACTGGCAGAACAGGTACCATTAGCAATGATTATTTTAATGTTTTATTTACTAAATAGCATGTGGTTTCTGATTTTTTTTTTTTAATTGATTTGGCAAAATTTCTTAGCTCTCTGATCCATTCTGTTGGGAAAGCTGATAGCAGCTACTGTGCTGGATGCTGCTAGAGGGAGATACCAGATGACCAAGTCATGCCTGATGGCTGTAGTTAACCAGGATAAAGTGCTGAACTAGGAAGCGGGAGCCTAAAACTCGGCAAATCTGTTTGGGATTGGATTGGACTTTATGAATAGGCAATATGAGCTCTTTATGAATAAAGGACATTCCATATACAGAAAAACCACTGGAACTTCAAACTGCCTGGTCTAGGCCAAGGGGCATACTTGAACTCATTTACATTTTGGCCATAAGTAGGATGCCTCCAGATTGGTGCTGAATTTGTGTGCTTCATTTCTGATTTCCCTATAATAAAAGTTTAACAAAGCAGAGATATAGCTGGATTTTTTATGAATTACAAGTACCTCAACTGGCTTTAAAGACTAGGAAAGCCTTTTTAGGCTATGAATTAAGTGAAGTTCATGGTGATGTCATAAAATACAATGCTTGGCGTGTGGCAGATGTTCGTATGTTTGTTGAATAAAGTTACCTGGATCAAAAAGGACTTGTAGAAACAGCCGCTATTTCTGATCCTATTATGGATCCTATAATTACAGGCAGGGTAATGTCTGTTTTTAAAATAGGTCACAAATTTGGTGCAAACTAAAATACTGTTTGCACATCCATTTATAGCTCTCTTAAAATTCATTTCTTCCAAGACAGTCCATTGAAAGAATAGATCAGCCTTTATATGTGTATATGTTTTAATAAGCATGGTAAAGGATGTGCTGGTGATCTCACATTCAGATTACATTTGAGCTGAATGTCTCAGTTCACCTGCCACTGGTATATCTCTAACAAAACAGGGTTATTTAGTCTGAACGGTACTATTTTTTCCTATTTATCTTCACTTTTTAAAACTGGGAACTGGCGACTCTCTGGACATTATTCCTCAGGGTACTGGAAGCATGAATGAAAACGTTTTGTGTAATTGTTTTCCCCCTCAAGGAGAAGGAAATGACCTAAACACCAAAGAGGTTTTTCCTTCAGTCATTTGTATTTTAGTAGTATTCTTGAAATTGAATAGCTGTATGCTGTTGACTTGTTTTCAGTCAGCTGATAAATGACTTTTTCAAAGACATTTAGCAAGAGATAGGAGTGTCTGATACGGCTTTTGAGGTTAGTCCTTCAGTCCATCCACTAAATGTCTCTCTTTTTCTCCCCTTATCCATAAATGCATATACAGTAGAACCTCCATTGTCGACCACCTCTCTACATTGCCATCTCCTTTAATTGACCTCATTTTTGTAGACTGAACATGCACCACATGTCTGTATCAGTACGCCTGGTCCCTTATGATGACCACCTCCATATGTTGACCAGTTTGTTACAGTCCCTTGGGTGTTTAACAGATTCTACTGTTTTTCTATCAGAGCTGATGTTACCAAAAGCAAATTTGTTCTGGATTATGGAAATAACATGTTTGATCTTCCCATTTAAAGCATGCCATTTTCAACAATATGCCCATGACTCTAGTAAGAACAAAGATGTTTTCCAGGCTGTGACAGTACCTCATGGTGGGATTTGCTTATCAGAGGTATTGATTTGGAACATTCTGTGTGCTAAACAGTTCAAGGTGCTGGATACATGGTGGTAAACAAAACAGATGTGGTTTTGTATTCAGGACATAGCAAAATATGTTAAAATTTCAAAATCACCAAGATTGTTTACATTCTTGTGCTAAGTAAAGGCAAGAGAGGTAAGAGATAACATTCTAAGATGTTTTTCATCTTTCACGTTCCATTTTCACAGTAATCACTGGTGTCCTCTATGTTGCTGTAAGGTTAGGCTTTGTATAATTTCTCCAATGGGAAGGATGAAAAATTAATTGCAAAGTTGACTGAAATTTAAGATATTTTCTTCCCTTGTTAAATTACATAGACAGGATAATTACCTTTAATCCATTATGCAGATTTCAGGTACCCCTGAATTAGACCCCACATTGATCCATTTATGTATATGTGGGTCATTTGGAAAGTTTTGAGGTATGCAAAAATCAGGAAATGTAAAATCTGCACAGATGGGAACAAATGAAGCCCTCCCAGCAACACCAATAAGCCAAACAAGTTGAGACTTGCACAAGTGAATCAGATAGGACCCTGCTGACTGTGTTTCTTGAAAGTGAAGTAATGGACCCTAATATTATCTCAACTTTTATAATGGCCTATGTATATACATAGGACAAATGAAGGTTTCTTCTCCAGAAAAGGAAGTTCACGAAATATTTATTTCCGTATTTGCAACATATGATTTAGAACTGCATAAGTGGTGTGTTTTACGTGTATCAAACTAAATTTAACTGATAGCATGGGTTAGTTTAGCCAGTTACCCTTAATTATTTTAACCTAGAACTGATCAGTGGCATCTTGATCCCAATGTACTTTTCTATGGTGAGCTTTAGCATGGAAAAATATTGTGATTTTAGTTCTTTTGTTTTATTTTATTTTATTCTTATTTTTTTTTACAGAGACAGAATCTTACTTTGTCGCCCTCAGTAGGGTGCTGTGGTTTCACAGCTCACAGCAACCTCCAACTCCTGGGCTTAGGTGATTTTCTTGCCTCAGGCTCCCAAGTAGCTGGGACTATAGGCGCCCGCCACTACACCCAGCTGTTTTTTGTTGCAGTTTGGCCATGACTGGGGCTGGTTTGAACCTGCCATCCTCCGTATATGGGGCCTACTCACTGAGCCACAGGTGCTGCCCATGATTTTAGTTCTTTATTCCAAGATATATTTATTCAAGATGTACCTTCCTCTGTATCCTAACAATTTAAGTTAGTTATTTCCCACAGAAATAACTTTTTTCAATAACTTTTTTCAAATGATCAAAGTCATGAAATTATATCAAGAGCTAATTTGAAGTGTATGATGTTCTTAGATCCAGGCATCATGTGCTCTATGTTGCTTATGTCCTTGGCTAGATCATTTCCCTTTTTCAAGCAGGTCTCCTTGGGTTCATTATAAACTCAAAACTGACCAGCTGTAGCAGAAGTGGTTAAAATTCTGTAGCAAGTGGGTGTGGGCTGTTTTAGCTTAAGTAGCAAAATAAAGGAACTGAAATTATACCTTATGGAAAAGTGTCTTTCCCTCACGTGCTGTTGTATTCTCTGAGAGTATCCTTATAAAATCTGCAAATGGACCAAAGATAACACAAGACTAAAGCTAATGCTTAAAGAATATCTTCATCTCAGGTTTTTGTGTGTTGGAGGGATGGCACTTTAGATTGAGATAAAAGCTGCCTAATTTTAAATACACATAAGGGCTCGTTAAGTATTTTGAAAAATGGAATATGTGTTCTGACAGTGCACAAGTATTTCAGGTAGCCTTGAGTTATTTTAGAGAGAGGGAGCTTTCTGTCTGCATTTCAAATTATGCCAAGGAGGACTGCTTTAACATGTCTTAAATCCCTGGCTCTAAGCAGCATGTGTGATGTCGCTCCTGGCCTCACGAGGGGGCGCCACACATTGAGTAACAGTCTTTCAGACGGAGATGCTGACGTCATCGCTGTTGCTTTTGAGTTTGAGTCTTGAGATAAGGGCGGTTTCTGCCAGAAGGGGCTGATCAACAGGACATGGTAAAATACTTGGCAAAAAGTGCTTTTTAAGAATGGTTTTCATGTAGTAATCTAAATTAAGTTTTTCATTTTATAATATAAACCTGAACTGTGAACTTTTGGTTACAGTTTGGTGCAGAGCAGAACAGCTTTATCAGATGGCAAGTTTAGTCTCATGTTCACCAAATCCCAGTTTACCCTAGAATTATTAAATGCATAGAGAAATATTCTAATTTTCGTATCTTTTGTGAACAAGAGCTTTTTGTTCTGTCCTCTGGATTACACCCACCCGACCAATTTACAAACAGCTCCTTGCAGCATTAACATTTCTTGATGAGATGAAGTGGAAAGTGTTTCTATGGCACAAAAACCTTTGACTTAAGGGATACTGCAGGGTTAAGAATAGTTTTCCAGTCCAAATAGTTCCATTTTGTTCTCTATAATGGGTATGATTGTTTAATAATAATTTTAGCTGACATGATTGAATATACATTATCTGAGCCACAAAATCTCAACAGGGTATGCTTTTTTATGCAATTAATGTGTGCCTAGGGTAGGAGAAGACAAAAAAGGCTGATTATCTTCCATAAAAATAGCAAAATTTAGAAAATGCAGATTTGAAAGTATCACGTTCACGTAAACAAGATTCACACGGAAGTCTGTCCTGCATGCCTAGCTGCCTGGTCCTTTGAAAACCTCCCCTTGTGGGTGGCTCCTTGTGGCTCAAGGAGTAGGGTGCTGGCACCATATACTGGAGGTGGTGGGTTCATACCCAGCCCTGGCCCAAAACTGCAAAAAAAAAAAAACAAAAAAAAGCTCCGCTTCTAGAAGGAACTTTATTGAATAGATTCTTCTTGAAATCCTATTAAAATAATGTTTATTCCGGCCGAGGAAAAGTGTGGGCTTGCCTTCAGCCAGTGGGAAGCTCGCTACCTGCTGCCCTATCCTCCTCAGTGTTTTGGGGGCCTGATGTGCCCTTTTTGGTAAACTTGACAATATTGCTGCTTCTTGGTAATCAGACTTAAGTCCGAAATTTTTTCCTGAATATTTACCATGTGGGAGACACTAGTAGACCTTGGTGGGGACTACAGCACTTTTTGTAGCCTAGCATGGAGACAGTCCTGAATTTTACTAACCCAAATGCAGGTCACTGTTGAACCAGAGATGAGATAGTAAAATTAGCTCAGTTTGAGAAAGTATAAATCTGTCTTGTCCTTCATCAAACACAGATAAAGCCAGGAATTCCAAGACATGCTCCCGCTATAACTGGTCAGAACTCCCTTTGAGTGACTACCGCTTTCTTATTCACTGAGAAACTTTGTTCTCTAAAATTATAGACTGTTAGAAATTTTACTGTTTAAAATTCTATCAGTAAGAGTGAAACATCTCACTTTTATGTCATTCACTTTAACACAGAGAAGTGGTCTTGATTCTCTAAGGAAATCTGGAGCTTCAGCTAATGAGTTCTTGGACATACATTTCACATCTGTCTTATCTTTGTAGTTTCCAAGGATGGAGGAGTCTAGGCCCACTTGAACACCAGACACCAGACCTGATATTCAGCCCTTTGTACGCAGACCTACTTTGTTCTGAGCCTATGGAAATGCTGATTCACTTCAATTCTACCCTCCCCCTAAATTTTATCATTTCCATGGTTCATTCAGGTACAGTTTCCTTCATAGTAATGGATCAATTTCTTGGATTATAGGTTTGTTCCTGAAGGTATAGGGCTGATTGTGCTAAGATAGAAGTATATTCCAAGTGTAAAGCATGACAGGCCAGCAAAACTGATTTTAATTGAGTATTAAGAAATACTTCAATAAAGCAATTGCACTAACAATTTATTATTTGTTATCACTGTTTTTAACAGTGTTTGTTGTTGCAGATATGAGAATAAGAAATCTCTATTGCTTTTTTTCCATTTTGATAATTCTCAATTTAGCATTCAATGTATATGTGTGTAATTACACAATGTATGTAATATATATCCCTGTATCCTGTTTTTCACTTTGAATAGTTTTGTGTACAGAAATTTTTCTTCCACAAAGTAGTATCATCCTGGAGGGTAGAGTCCATGCTTGAATTCCACTTGATTCCTTTCATTATCTTGGTCAACCCTGGGGATATTGTAGATGTTCACTAAATACTAACCACACTGAATCAAAGCGGTTTTCCATTTTCAGATTTCCTTGAGGCTTTCCCCAAGTCTGAAACTGATTGTTTCAACTCAGCATTGTCTGTGGCATCCTGTTCATCACGATTCCACCTCTACCTACAGAAGTACCCATTACCCTCAGGCAATGAGGCAATGTGCAATTGAAGTTTTTACAGCTCTATTTGTTTGCGGTCTCCTAAATGTCAGTGGATAGATGTGTTCGTCATAATGTGTGGGAGGTGCAAATCAGCCCCTGGTTAGCGGTATCGTTAGAGATGAAATAGCTGCGCAGGAAATAGGAACAAAAGATGTCATGAGCTGTCAAGTTCTCTCTCTGAGGAGATAGAGAGTGTCATTTGCTCCTGACAATGTGCACAAGTAAACACACAATTCCTTATCCCAACCTAATTTGTTTTTCAGACCTTTGTATTTTTATATTTGTTAATCCACTAATTTGGTCAAGGATGGTAAAATAAGCCATTAATTAAAAATAGGTCAGGAAAACCACTTATTGGTAGATTTGAATATATCCATATAGAAAAAACTTCAGTTGACTAAATGTGGCCTCAAGGAAGGCCAGGCCCTTGAAGTAGAGTATTGGAAGAAAAGAGTCATCTCTGCTTCTCAGTGGCTGAAAGTGGATCTGTGATATTGATCTACCTACACTTTTCCTTAAGTGAAACTTAGGTATATGGTGAACTCACCTATTCATAAAACCTGCAAAAATAGGAAATAACAGAAAAAGCCTTTTGAGTAGCCATAAAGGTTTGATAAAGTCCATATTCTAAATTAATTCATCTTCTTTCCACGCAGCAGTTCTCTTCAGTTCATGCTTGCTTGGCACAAAGTTCTGAAGCTTTGTTGTACGGTTTTTGGTCCCTAATGGCATCCCTATATTTGTGCTGGGAAAGGAAAGATAGGTGAAGGAGGGGAATAAACCAAGATCAGGGCTTTGGAGAATGACAGGTGAGGGGCCCAAGGAAGAAGAGAGGTCAGGGAGGAAAGGGGGTGGTCACAGCATTAGGGTGAGAGTCAAAGGGAGCGGAGTGCCTTGGGAACCAGGAGAGAGAAGGGTGTTAAAGCAATAGCTGGCAGAAATGCAGAAGGCTGCAGGGTGATGAAGACTGAAGGAAAGGACATTATGTTCCCCAGCTGGGAGATCACCAGTGGCTGTTGAGGGATCACCTTCAGAAGGGAGATGAGAATCAAGAGGATTGCAGGGGGCTGCAAGGGTGAGAGAGGGTGTGATGAGACAGGTCCAATACTAGTAAATAGGTTTTGTCAAAAGTGTACTTACAGAAGAGAGAAAAAGGGCTCAATGGTAGCAGGACGGTTGAAAGAAACATCAGGGGTGTTGACCACGAATCCTTGAGCCTGTGTGTGGGGGGTGTTTCTTACTCAAGCTCCCAGAAGAGGTAAGAGGGGGTGGAAGGGAAAGTGAGAGGCAGGCAGGATAGCTCTGGAATCTGGAAGAGAGAAGGGTCCTCTTCTCCAAGGCTGTGCAGGTGCAGGAGGAGAGGACAGTGATGCATTCTAGGGCAAGGGGCAAGTAGGCCCAGCTCTGATGTTCTCAGTATGGCCACGCTCCTCCAGAGCTTTTTTGTATATTTATTCTGAGTATGCACGTATGAGGTTTATAAAATGTCTGCGTTAGGTATCAGGAAGCTGCATTTCAGAGCAGCACGTACAGAAGAGGCCTTTCCCAGCAGGTCCAGGCAGGATGGCAGAAGTGACCCCCACCCCCAAAGAGTCAGTCTGTAACCACTGTCTTGTGTTCGCAGAGACCAGTCGCAGCCCTAGGTTAGGAGCCATACTTTGATGTGTTAACAAGAGACACTGGGCACATGTCCTTTGATCACATTAATCAGGGACCGAACTACAGGGCACTAACAATTGAGATTAGCATTGGCTGGGTGGGTTGGCAAGGCAGAACTGGGAAATGGCAGACTTTGGATACAGAAAGCACTTCTTGTTTGCATTCATTTTCAGAATTATATCTGCAGCACAAAAGGGTCTCCCAGCAGATTGAATAGGCTTTGCAATTAACAGGATGCTTGTGAGCATATGGTTTGCTCAGGCTAAAAGTGTTCTGTGCTCCTTGAGTGCACACCAGTTGGTGGTACAGGGAGGCAGTGATACCATGATGTGTTCTTCCCGACCTTCATGATCCTGATTATGTGCTGGAAGATTGAAGTTGCTAGAAATCTGACTACCTCTTTTTTTGTTTTTCTAGAACAAATGAACCAGTGGCATCTGACTACCTCTTATAAAAGGTTGTTGTAATTCTTAAATATTCTAGCATGTGTATCCCCAGAGTAAAAAGCCAGAATATACATTAAATATACACCTCAGTATCCTCAGTAAAAGGCCCAAACATACTCCCATTGAAACATATATGAATGTATTTGTTGACCTTCTAGGTAGAGGGCACTGGTCCAAAGCTATCCCACTCATTCCCGTTGTGGTGACTTCTTTATTTAGTATTACAAATTTTACCACTGATCCCACCAGGGTGAAAAATAGCATTTCCCACTGCCTTTCCCATACCAGAATTCTTAAGAATTCTGTCAGTTCCTTCTCATACCATATTTAATTCCAGATTACTTGCAGTGGTGCAACAGGTGTTAACGTACAAAAGACAGTGTATCTAGGGCACTCTCTTCTTTCAGGAAGATGACTGTACTCAAGGACACAAATTTAAAAAAAAATTAGAAATCTGTTTGCAAAATTTTATCAAAGCAGAGTAGGTGGGGGCTAATTGAGGAGCCAAAGGTTGCAACGGTTTTGTCTCCTTCCAGCTCTGGTCTTTCGCCCCCTCTCCCTCTGTGACTCTGATCTTGTTCAGTGTTCAAACTACCTCTGCCTGGGCTTGGATGGGAACCATGCTAAGCCCTTGGGAGGAGGTGGGCTCTAGGCCTCCAGGAATTCATAGTCTGTGACAGATAGTGGCAAATTAAACTGGCAATTGAAAAAGCCAGAGTGTTTCCAGGGCCTCTGCTATAGGAGTGATTTCAGAGGGGTAGAGTCTGGCAAGACAAACAGCTGGAAAGTGGCCAGAAGCATTCTGCACTCGGCATCAGTTCGGTCAATAAACACTCCCTGGGCACCTATGTAGAAGCAGCTATTCCAGACTGTGCACGCACGAAGATGAAGGAGTCCCCATTCTGTTTATAATACAATCTAGTGAGACTGACAACACACTGAGGGGAGCAGGGATAGTTGTAGGCTGGGCAAGAGGAAGAACAAAGGCTTATGCAAGGACGAGCCCACAATTATAGCTGCCATATTATGGAAAGGAAATGCATGTCTGTTGGTGGGGCTTGAATGACATGACAAGGAAGAGAAAAAATGAATCCTGGGGCTGGTTGGCCCCCACCATTTAAAGATGAGGAAATGGAGACTCCTCCCCAGCAAGGTGAAGTGATTTGTCCAAAGTCAAGATCATTCAGGTATTTGATCTTCAGTGATTAATAGCACAAACCATAACTACCAAAGGTTGAGATGTATTGAGCTACTATCCCAGTGCTTCAGGTATAATAGCTGGATTAACTAATCCTTACAGCAAATTATGTTATTTTCATTTGGCAGATAGAGAAACTGAGACCTTGTACCTTGACAAAGTCGTAGAGCCAGTGATTGGTGGGTCTGAGAGTCACACAGGCTCCAGGGCCTAAGGACTTTCTAGGTGCACCAGCCCTCAGGCCTCTGATGGTCCAGTGCTGCTTCTCCTTGAACTAGGCGTGTCAGGGCTTTGGGGAGACATTGTACTCTCATGAATAAGGGAGTGATGATGAAGATGATATTTAAGATGCTTGATGTGGCCTCAGTGATCAGAGTGGACTAGAGAAGAAATGGAGAAGGGAGACCACATTGAAGATCTTCTAAATCCAGTTACAACAAACACACGGACCATGGCAGGAATGGAATGATTGATTAGCAGTCATTTACCACATAGTATGAACTAGTCTGTCCTTTTGCTTATCCCTCTGGGGAGAGAAAAACTCTAAGTGAAGAAAGAGGGAATGAAGAGAGGGTAGAAAGCTAAAAAGAGGGGAAGAAAAATGCAGTAAAGGGAAGGAGCAAAGGAGCAAAAGTAGACATGGAACAAATACTGATGCAGCTTCATAATACTCCTTATGTAGGTCCTGATCATTTGGGGGTACTTTAATTTATTTTAGATAAATGTCAGTGTTGATTTCTCATTGAATGAGGGTAAGATGTCAGAGACCAAGAAAGATGCCATATCCTATTGAGGATGAGACCTTAGCAAGAGAGTAAAGACCAGGTTAGGAGCCCAGCTGGTTCTTATGGAGAGTGGGAGGGGGCATAGGAAAAGGCTTGTCACGCCCCAGCTGGGACTCCAGTCAGCACGCAGCCTTCAGCTGCTGGAGATCTTCCTTGTCCAAGTTCTGTGACTGACTGATACAGAAATATAAAGGCCAGGCCATTTCAGCCCAACATGGGCACCCCTGACAGGCCACCGAAACCCCAAAACTCCCTATGGGGTCAGCCAGGCTGCTCTCCTGCTGTGTGGCAGCTTGGCCACTCCCTCTGCCCCTCCTCCTTCATTTCTCCCCTTGGATAGGGGTGGGTCCTGAAAGTGCTCCTCCACGAACATCCTGCCAAAGAACTCTGCTCAGAGCCTGCTCCCCAGATGCCAGCCGCTGTCATGGAGACACTCTCCAGCTGCTGCTTCTCTCACCTCCCAATACTCCATACTCAGACTGTTCTGACAGGCAGCAGGCACCTCCCTCTTCCCCGCTGCACACCACCCCACCTGCAGACCGTTTGCATCATGAAAGGTGATCTTTCTTGTTTAGAAAGCCTGCTCTTCAGCTGGGGCAGAGGTTTAGCCCTGACTATTGCTGGAACCTTCCAACGGGCTTGGGACTGGTAAGTTCATCTCACTGTTGACTGCAGATGTTATATGGAGCATGCAACCCCTTGAATTTTTTTTTTTATTAGAAGCAATTTTTCATTTCTGTGAGATTTGCCAGCGCAGGTGAATCTACTGATAGACCTTAATTGTGTGTGTGTGTACACGCGTGTGTACACATGCATGTGTGTCTTTGTAAGTGACCCCTGGAACCTGCTTCAGTAGTAAAGGGGATTCACTGTTACAACACAGACTGACCCATGAAGTCTGAGGGCCAGAATGCAGCTTGGGGACATGGTGCTCCCTGTGCTCTGGGCTGGAACCTGCTCTCTGTGCACACAGCAGAAACCACCTGCCCCCAAGCATTCTGAACACTGGTCCCAAATTCCCAGAGAGGAGAATCTGCCTTCCTGTGCAGCCTGAGCTAGAAGTCATTCCTGCTCAACCCCCTGTGGCTGGGGGGCTTCTCACACAACCTTAGCAGACTCTCCCTCCAATCCCTGCTGGGGGTGCGGAGTCTCAGAAGCAGCTGTGTGGGGGGTGCAGAGGAGATGACCCCACCTCAATGTGTGGAGGTGTCCAGGGAGAAAGTCCCTTGGGTGAGGTAGGTGTGACTAGATTTCTCAGGAAACTAGATAACATCGTCGCTGGCACAGAGGAGCAGGACTGTGCCCGAGGAGAGGACGACCAGATGATGACCAGCTGCTTGAATTCATTGTGACCTGGACAGACTGTGAGCAGGGCAGATGTGCTGGACCCTCCCTCCCCATTGTGTCAGAGAAGGGTCTGGTAGAGTCACATGCTGGAGGGAATTAGCCTCTACTGAATGCCGAGCTCCCCTTCAGTCCCGGGGTGACCTTCCCATTGTCATTCAGATAGGCACTGCTCTGGGATGCTTGTTTTCACACGCAAGGCATGAGCAGTTTCACAAATATCCACCAGATGGTACCTTCCTACCAGAAATTGGCTTTCAGGTTGAGGAACTCTGAATTGTTTTTCTGCCTGAGCAGCACACTATAGAATTAGATGCTTACACCAGCTGTGGTCAAAAAAGAGCAAGCCAACAAATCCGAGCCAGGGTGGTGGTGGGGAGGCTTACAGTGTTTTTACTCTCAAGAATATGAAACAGAAGTTGAAGTGTCCTCTCTGTGGTGGGGGAGCTGCTTGTAGATGAGTCATGGAAAAGGCTCTGTGCGAGGGGAGAGTTGGAGGGTCTGTCCTGAGAGGGATGGGTTGGTAAGTCCTCAGTGACGCCTTTGCCTTATCCCATCAGATGCTAAATACCTTTTGAGTCTGCACGGAGATGCATGTTCTGAAATTAGAGTCGTTACCTTGTAAACTAAAGCCTTGTTACAGAAATCTCATTTCTTTGGCCCTTTGAAAGCTGACTCCTGAGCGATAATCTCCTCAAGTTGTTTAGGCTCCTGGGACTGGGGATGGTAACTCAGGCTCACTGTGGGGTGACTGTCTTGTCTTGAATTGAATGGTACTTTCCTGCTTCAGCACTTGGCCCCCCTGGTTCACTGAGCAGGTGGAGACTGAAGAGGCCAGTATGGAGGGAGGACCACCAAGGCTGGAGGCCCCGCTGCAGCAGGAGTCCTGACTATGGGAGATGGATGGGGTTGGACACTTGGGGGTCTGAGTTTGGGGTCCTGCCACTGGATGGATGGGGTTGGACAAGAGAGGGAGCAACAAGAAAGTAAAGGTTACGTTGTTTGCACCTTTGAGTTTGCAGACCAACTTGAATACCAGCTTGCAGACTGTACACCACCCATGCCTTTATTATTTAAACCTCTGAAGAATAAAGATCATTGTCCACATTTGATGGTCTCGGAGCAGAGGCCGACTCTGGACTTGGGCCCACGACTGTCCGCTGGCTGGCAGAGGCCTCCTATCTCTTGTTACCGTTTCCACTCTTTTTCTGCTACGTGTTAGACATTTAGGCCAAGCTCACCTGGGCCCTAAGCCCCAAATACAACCCTGTACTTCCTACATGGGCTCTGAGGTCAGGCTGCATTCTTGCAAAATAGGCCTTTTCTTTCATGTTTGCCTGTCAAAAACCTACCCCTTATTCTAAGCCCTCCCAAGTCCCCAAAGAGTTGTCATCTCTTTGTCAACTTTGGTAGTTTGGGGGCATTTGCAGGACCTCTCTTTTTTTGAATCATGGTCTCACTCTGTCGCCCCAGCTAGAGCGCAGTAGCATCATCATAGCTCACTACAATCTCCAACTCCTGGCTCAAATGATCCTCCTGCCTCAGCCTCTTGAGTAGCTGGGATTACAGATGGGCACTACCACGCCTGGCTACTATTTCTATTTTTTTTTTTTCTTCTTCTTCTTCTTTTTTTTTTAATAGAGATGGAGGTCTCATCATACTACCCAGGCTGGTCTCAAACTCAGACTCAAGTGATCCTCTCACCTTGGCCTCCTAGAGTGCTAGGAGTGCTGGTGGGTGTCACAACACTTGGCCAGTGGGAGGGCAGTGCCCTCTTTGAGGGCAGCATCTTGTGCTTCTCTGTGGCCTCCCCTGCAGTTGTCTTGGGGTTGGTCTCAGAGCAGCCCTGTTGATTTGTGTGGTGTAATCACTGACTGCTCAAATTACTGTTGTGTACCACGGGCAGCACCCTTGGCTTGTGCCCAGAGGAGGCCCTCTATGATTTGAAGCCACATTTCTCACCCGGGCTGCGATGGTCTGGCAGATAGAAGGCTCTCTTTCGTCAAGGCTGGAATATCACAGCGCCTGTGGGGTTGACCTGTGACTTTCCAGAAAAGTAAAGAATAAGCAGTTGGGGCTGTGCTGTCTGAGCACCTCGTCCACCTGAGCTGGGGGGACCCCATCTGGAAGCTTCCTGGGTGGTCAACGTCAGCACCTTGCTGACTCTCCTCCAGCCTGGAGTATTCCTCTGTCTGCTGGTGTCTGACATCCCTTCAGCTGGCCACACGGACCTGTGTTCTGGAATCAGAGATAAGACTTAAAAAGCAAGATTTCCTGGGACAGAAAGAAGTGGTTTAAATTATCCCTGAGGTGTAGGCTGCTGATAGAAGATTCTTTCCTGAGGATAGGTTTCAACTAGGAGGAGGGGATTGGGCAGGGAGAACACAGAAGGAGACTGAGCTGACCAGCAGACCAGCAGACCAGCAGAGGGGTGAGCAGGAAAGATGATGCCATGCGGGGCAGGGCAGGGAGCCAGAGTGAAGGGTGTCCGCTCCCATCCATCGGCTCTGTCTGATTCTGACATGCCATGCTATTGGATCTCTGAATGCTGATTTCACAGGAGTAAAAAAGTAATTTTCTAGAAAAATTCTAATAGATTGCCACAGATCATTTTGTCCAACACTCTTTTACCAATGAGGAAACAGAATTTCTAAAAGGTTAAAAGAAGAATTCAAGCACTCCAAGTCTTCCTTCCATTGTATGATGTTTGGTGTTCTTAAATCTGTACCCCAGAGCTACTCTGAGTGCTTTCTACTGTGGCTTCTTCTCCACCTCTATGATGTCTTGCCCCCCGCTCACCCATAGCACAGAGATGACTGGTAATGGCTGTAGAGTGCCATCTTGAGAAGTCGGTAGGACAGAGCTTCTCATGGCTTCTCCCCAGTTGTGAACTCTATTGAGAGGACGTCACCAGGCTAGCTAAGTGTCTTCCCTCCCATATTCCCTCAGACACTCTTTATTCCCTTCCCTTGTCTGTCTTCCTCACACCTCCCCTTACTAATACGCCTTTCTTGAGTATCACCTTCTTTCCCCATGAGAAAGTAAACTCCAAGGAAGCAGGGACTTTGTTCATCTTGTCCTTTGCAGTGTCTGCTATGCTCAGAGTGCCGACTTGTAGGAGACTTTAGTACTTGTCCAATGCTATAATTCAGCAGGGTGGTTTGCTATGGGCAATATCGGATGAGCCTTGGAGGCAGTACCAAGCTTTGCTCACTGGTTGTCATTGGCTGACCAATCAATCCTGGATGCAAAACCACTTTCCCTCTGACATGCCATTTGATTTGGGGTAACCGTCCTGGGATAACCAGTTATTAGGTCCCCTGGAAATAAATAATTTCACTGAATCATCAACTAAGCAAGTAAAGAGAGAAAGGCACATTTTCTGTAATTTCCTCTCCTTGTCGTCTTATTTATCATGGAGCTTCTAGGAGGCAGCACAATTCTTAGCACATAGTAGGTGCACAACAAACACGTATTTATTTACTGACCATTTGTGCTTCTTCAATGTAATTTGAAAGAACTTTTTTGGAAACGTGTCTTACTGAGCTGGAAAAGCTGCACCATAGCACAAAGGACACAGTTTGCATTGGTGTGACTGATCAAGACTCAGAGGCGCAACGCCACAGCGAGGCACATGTAAAAACTGCTCTAAAGTGGGGTGAGCAGTATCCATTACCTTCGTCCTGGATATTGACTGTTCTTATACATCTTTTCATTGAAGTCAGTATTTGAAATAGGCTGTGTGAGGCAGGAGAGGCTTAAGAAAAGTAAGAAGAAAAAAAAAACCAAAGAGGGATTTAGTGCTTAAATGTATTTGTGCATTCATCTCAATTTCTCTTTATCTCTTTTTAAAGAATTGTAGTATATATGAAAACATTTGTAGCAGGTTGAGGTTTTTGAAAATTGTCTCATTTTTAACCCAATCAATACTGTTGTTTCATGTCAAAAGCAAAATATGATTCAGTGCTCTGATAGATCTGATTTAATATTCTCTGGGACTCAGGGGTTGTATACCATCTATATGCTCCTAAATTTGATGGTGTCAATATAACCTGACATTTAATTATTTGCACAGTCTACTTAAAATTCAAATAGCAACAGGCCCTCAGTTCTTTTCAAGCTTTAATACACTCTCCCTTTAAAAATATATTTTTCATAAATTACTCTGCTGTCTGGCAGGCCATCGTATTCTCCGGTTCCTGTAATAAAAGGGGATGGTGTGATGTGGGTGTGAAGTGCAGAGGAGAGCACCGTGGTTAAACAAGAGTGGACCCTGATCTAGTCCATTAATCAGAGTGCCTTTTAAATCTCTGCAAGTTGAGAACGGCAGCATCCAGGGATTTGATTAAAGAGGAAATATAAAATGGCAGAAGAAGCCAATAGCTGCCTGGGCAGGTCACATCTCAGAGCCCCTGATTAATGGAACGTTGCTTTCGATGGAATTTGTTTTCTCCGGATCATCTTTTGGAGCTTATATGCTAAGAAAATGTGGATTGGAGCTGCAGTGTCTCCTTGTGGCTACTGGAAAAGCACCAAATCAATATGACAGAGACTTGCAAATCTCTTCAGGCTGACGTCTGATACTATTTCCTCTTTGGATTACCCTGACTCTCCTGATTTCCATGTGACACAAATAACTCCCCTCGGCTCACCTCATTGTGCAAGTCTAACATCCCACATCCAGGGTCTGAAGGGTTCCTAAGCACTATTACAGCAGGTTTTCGCCCTGGAGGTAAAATCTGGTGTCATCAGTGCCTCATAGTCATCTTTTGGTTTGTTCATTATTTTATGAACCAACTCATTCAGAAATACTTCATGAACATTAACGTCTAAGCCCAAAATTACATGTCAGAAGGAAGGTGAAAACACCCCGTGACCGTGACTGTCTTCTAAGTGCTCACAGTGTGGTGGGGAGAGGGGTTGATAAGCAGCTGTGACAAAATTTGGTGAGGTTTGGCTGCCCTGGAGGTACAGTGAGACCCAGCGGAAAGGAACTCTGGAGTCTTTGTGGAGTGGTGTTGGGGATTCTGGGAAGTTCTCAAGTGGGGGGGCAGGGTGAGTGAGGCAACTGCATTGAGTGGAAGTGACAGAGCCTAGAGTTCTTGGGAGGCCAGTGTGTCCAGAGAGGAGAATGCAGGTGCGGAAGTGTGGTCAGGCCAGCTGGAGCCAGGTAAGGACTCCTTTTCCTGGGGACATCGGGAAGCCATCCTAGGATTTTCAGTGAGCACAGCGCATCAGTTTAGATGCTGGAGAGACAGCTTGTGGGCCGGCCTGGAGCACAGGAGAGACTTGAGAGGCATTTGAGTGAAGGAGAAAACTAGGAGTGAGCCCTGATCCGAGAGAGAAATGGCCAGAGCATGAGCTAACAGGAGGGGATGGAAAGGAATCCCCAGGACTCCTGGGAGACCCTCCAAATCTGGTGAAAAGGAGGACTTCAACTCTCTTCAAGGTTGCTTTTAGTCTGGTTTTCTTACCTAACATTAGCTGAGCAGATGAAATGCCATTTGTGGGATTAAGACAAAGGCCTTCCCCTGCCTTTCTTGTTTCTAAAATTGTCCCATATTTTGGAGGTGTTGGCAGGCCACTTACGTGAGACATCAATTAGGTCAGAGAGGCCAAGGACTGTGGGTTTTAAGGTTTTGGCCATATCAGGAACCACTAGTTCCTCACGAGGCATGTCACAACTCTGAATTGTGGGTCTTGAGATTATGGATTGAGCAATTAATTCCTCCTTTTCTCTCTGTGCTTCAGGGCATGAACACTTCTTGTCTACTTTTTGGTCTTTCTATGGACAGGATTGGCTGGAGCTGGTGAGAGGGAAGAGTCTAGACTATCTCCTGGACCTCCGGATCAGGTGCTGGGGGAGTGGCCATGCCATTCATTCATCACAGTGAACACAAAGCAGAAGGACTTGAGAAGGGAAGAAACTTTAGGGTGTGCCTTTCAGCTGTGTGGGGGACTCTAAAGAGATGTGAGCCTAGAGTTGAAGTGTGGGTCTCTCTGAGATGGTAGTACACATTTTAAATTTAAAAAAGATGTGGTAGAAACTACTGATGCATGTGAATGATGGAGAATGCCGAGGACTTCAGGGCAGAGACATATAAGACATTTGTATATAATCAGAAGAAGAGAAATGTTATGGATTGAAGGTTTGTGTTCCCCCCAAATTCATATGTTGTAGTTCTAACCTCCAATATGATGGCATTTGGAGATGAGGCCTTAAGGAGGTAACTAGAGTTAGAGGAGGTTATGAGGGTGTGGCCTTCATGATGGAATCTGTGTCTTTATAAGAAGGGTGGGGGAAGCAGAGAGAGAGAGAGAGAGAGAGAGAGAGAGAGAGAGAGTGCTCCCTCTCTCCGAAAGCATGAATTGAGGAAAGGGATGCGAGGACACAGCAGGAAGGCAGTTGTTTGCAAGCCAGCAAGAGAGCCCTCAGCAGGAGATGAATCAGTTGGCACCTTGGTCTTGGACTTCTCAGCTTCCAGAGCTGTGAGAAACAAATTTCTGCTGTTTAAGCTGTCTAGTCTATGGTATTTTGTTATAATAGCCCCAGCTGACAAAAACAAGGAATCTATGAAAAAGAATGAAAGGCCCAGTGAGAGGACTAAGGGGAGAAGCAAGGCATGGTGGCTTCATGGAGGCCAAAGAATCAGGCTGGCATAAGGAGAATGGCTGTCCAAGTATGTTACCAAAGATCTAAATTGTCTGGCACAGTGGCTCACACCTGTAATCCCAGAACTCTGGGAGACCAAGGTGGGTAAATTGCCTGAGCTCACAGGTTTGAGACCAGCCTGAGCCAGCGCAAGGCCCCATCTCTAACAGATAGCTTGGTGTTGTGGTGGGCATGATAGTTCCAGCTACTCAGGAGGCTGAGACAAGAGAATGGCTTGAGCCCAAGAGTTTGAGGTTGCTGTGAGCTATGATGCCACAGCACTCTACTGAGGGTGACATAGTGAGACTCTGTCTCAAAAAAAAAAAAAAAAAAAAGAAAGAAAGGAAGATCTGAAATGAAGGTGTCCACTGGGTTTCTCTGGGGCTTAAAGGTTTGAGTTGTCATCCATTTTGTTTGATATGTGGCATTTTCAGGTGGAATAAACTGTTAAGAAACACTTTTTACAGTGTTTCCTATTCTGATTGTTGATAAAGTTTTGATTAAAATTTTATAGCTTTTTTCATATTACAATGGTAACAACTATTCATTATGGGAAGAAATAAAGTTTAAGGTAAATAAAAAATATATATAAAAATGAAAGGTCTTCCAGAATATTACTATTCAGAGAAACTGATTTTAAAAAATCAGCTTAGTGCATTCCCTTCTTCGCACTCTCATTCTCTCTCACAGTTACGTATCCCCACCTGTGTTTACACATTCCCACACAGATGAACATAGACGAACATTCCCACATAGATGAACTATGATGGGGTAGTATTGCTCTCTAAGTTTCAACCTAATGAACTCATTTTCTCCCAATAAATATTTATCCTCAGGATAAATTTTTGAATGACTATAGCCAATTTCCTATTGGTGGATACTTAGATTGCTATTGTAATGACTATTTTTATAGCCAAAAATTAATTCATATTTTTAGTTCCTTTGGTTAAGTTCCTGAAAGTAGAATGGCATCAAAAAGCATTCACAGTTTAAGAAAGAGCAGTTCGTGTTCACCTGTTTGTATACTATGTGTAGGAAATATTAAGAGATAGTCTTTAAGTTAGAATCATTGGCTTAGGTAATTGTTGAATTGGGTAATTGACTAATTCAATGTATTTTTATTGAGACCTTTATGTCGTTCACCATGCGTATTTATGTAACATAAGATCTAAGAGATTTAAAGCAAAATCTGATGGTAAACTGTAGTTCTTTCACATCAAGAAAGTGACTAGAACCTGTAACCAGTGGGGCCAAGAAAATAATCTGTCTTGTAGACCATGTCAGAAATTCTTCTCTTTTTCAATTGCTGCACTTTATGTGCGCTATATTTATAGTATTTACTCATGCACTTGCTCATACCTTCCAGTATGAAGGTACTGGATTCTTCTTAAGTTATTTCTTTGGAAGATTTCACTGCTTGCTAGTTGTCTGCTTTTCTACGGATAAGAAATGACTCTGTGAGGTGTGTCTTCCACCTCTGTAGGTAGAAATTCTGTCCTCCCTGAGGTGACGAGTACTTCTAGGTACCTGGTGTTTGAGGAGCACTTTAAATCTATTCTGGTGGGAAGAGATCCATCTAGGTGACAGTCTCATCTAGACACAGATGTGACTGTTTACCCACTT
>NW_003852475.1:169544-169910 GCF_000181295.1 Otolemur garnettii | reverse complement strand
TGAGGAAAGAGTGCTTAATAAAGAGGAATGTGAGTGCAGAACCCCCCAAAAGCACCAAGTCGGGTTAGTTTGAGTCACAGCCAGGCAGCCAGGGTAGCTGAGGCTTTGCGGATACACCCACGGTGGTAAGAGATGAGCGGCAGCCTGGTAGGGACGGATGTGATGGAAGCCATGGCAGGGAAACCGGAGGAGAAGTTTTAGTGTGTTTTAAGCAAGAGTGACACCTTTATTTTACATTTACAAATGATTGTGGGAAATGGATTCCAAGGTAGCAGGGAGATCTCTTGTCATGAAATCAAGAAAGAATTTCTAGAAAAAAGGGAACACTAAACCATATTGAATTCTTCGGAGAAGCTAAATGGGAGG
>NW_003852475.1:164570-169237 GCF_000181295.1 Otolemur garnettii | reverse complement strand
TGTGAGACAAAAGAACTTCAGAAGCTGACATTTGAGAAACCAAAGCAGAAGAGTCAGATGCCCACTCATGACCATGCAATGACGCACACCAGCTGGCATGCTGTGCTCTCACACCAATAGCTTCCATTACAGTTTCTGGCCTTACTTTTGTACAGACAGCTGATAAAGAGCATGTATCTGAAACATCTTCTATTTTGAAATGCAGAGACCAAAACGAATAAACAGGAGAAACAAAAAAGAACCCAGAGATAATAGAAGGTGTGGAGATGAAGTGCTTCAAAACCCCATAATGTATGTATTCTGAACATATTCCTGCTTACCGTGTCGTGGACTGGGAGTCCAGTTTCACCTAAAGAGTCTGGATCAGTCGTCCCAGCCAATGCCAGTACTTCCATCTCACCTGCTGACTTAGAGGCAGGAGGAGCCCAAAGTGTCGAGGTGGCAGACTTAGCCTCCAGTTCAGCAGAATCATTGTGTCTTCTGATGGAAGTATTCCTACTTCTGGAACTAAGGCATCTGGGCCAGCAGAGCATAGAGTTGCAGGAACAGGAAGCAGACATTTGCTAGTGGGTCTCTGGGGGTCACAAGGAGTGTTGCTGTCACAACTTCCATCCCTTGATTCCTGGCCCCTGAAAGCAGCTATGGAGAGAAACAGTCCCATATATTGGACTCTGATTTAGAGCATATACAACCTTCTAGAGAACTGTGCCCAAGCCTTAGAAATTACTGTCCCTTAGCTGGCACTGTAACTGTGAGTTCCAAAAAGCACCCTACCATTTTAGGGAGCTAGCTGCTTCAGGATGACGGGAACATGGGAAGAGCCACATAGTCCACGGGCATGACCCCACCGCCACCCGGCTGTGGCTGTGAAGTGAGTTCCTGGGCTCTTTCCTCCTGCAGAGGGCAGGGCTGGCTAAGGGATCCTCCGTGGCACCAGGCTTGGGGTGGTGTGTGGCATATGGTGATAGCAGTGGGGTCTGGGGTGTGGGTGTGTGAGGTGGTGTTGAGGCTGGAGTGGGGGCTGTGGCCCCAGGCTGGGTGCAGCAGCAGTCTTAGTCTTGTTCTGGGGTAGGCAGCAGTGTGGGTTCTGGCCACCTCTGTTGCATGGGCAGCTTTGGCAAAGACTGCAGAGTCCCTGGTAGTGAGAGCTGTGGGTGTCCACGGTGGGGCCAAGTGCTCTGCAGGTCTGTGCCAGGTTGCAGGATGGGGAGATGCAGGTAAAATGCCATCATGCTTTTCAGTGTGGCTACCTCAGTGTCTGTTGTCCACAGGGTTGCCACAGCTTCTTCACTGTACTCTGGAGCTTTTGCCAAAGTACTTCTGTTGTTATCTGGCTGTTAAAGTGTTGTGCTTATGGCAAGGCTGCACGGGGACATCCTCGGCCACCATGCTGTGTCACTCTCCCTAGAAATAGTTTCTGAAGCCAGTGTTTAAGCTGACACCAGGCCCCTCCCAGCTCTATTATTCTACACTCCTCTCCAGTAAACTAAAGAGCCTCTAGTCTAGGCTGTATCTTCCATCGATCTAGAAATCTCTTCCCACTATAACCTCCACTGTTCTTGAGAGTATCCTTGGGTTTGAACTTCTCTGTCTCTATGGCACATGAAGTTTGTTTTTCTGGCAAGAGATTAGGAGCTACGTGTTTTATGGCTGGCTTTGCCCCTACTCCCCGAGTCAACAACCTCTGAGCCAGGACTCTGGACCTGGGGTTGGGGACAAGGCGAGTCTCTCTTTGAGTGACACCCCTACTCTAAGTGATGAGCCTGGGGTCCTCTCAACTTGCTTTTCCTGGTGTGAAGCCACTGCCTCATGAGTGAAGGCAGTTGGAGCCCCAGTGTGCCACATTCAAGGTGAAGCCTCCATTCCCTGGGTGTTGAGTGGGAGGAAGAATGGAGTGCCCACATCTTGACTGCACTGACCCAACATTGGCCTTGGCAACCAGGTGCAGGGGGAGAGTAAGAAACGATGTGGTCTTACCCTGTATTATTGGCTTCAGTAGCCTTGGGTAGAGTTTCCACACTGCCGAACTGTCGAGGGGTGGGAAGATGAAAGGAGTAGTTTTGGTACAAATAGAACAGACTGTCACATTTCTAAGTGAGTTTTTATAGATTTTCTGGAATAGATGTTACTTCACTGGCTGTTTATCTTTAGGACCGTTTTCAGAAGTCACTCATAAACCAAGACTAATATTGACTATGCTGTTTTCAAAACATGGTTTTCAAGTTTGCAGTAGGCTTTACTGTTCTAGTTTTCAGGAAGAAGAGAAAGAGTACAGAGGTCTGTCCGGGCAGTGGGGAGTTATGGATCATGCCAGGAAGTAGCAGACGTCACCACACTTGCATTTCCTTAGCGGGTAGAAATGGTGCATCTCACTTGTGCATAAAGTGCAGGTGTTCACGATGGCGAAGGAAGCTGGGAAATGGACTTCAGCCTGCGTTTCGCAATTTTCCCATGCGGGTATTTTAAGTTCTACTTTACCATAATGGATCTATATTTTTAATGCAATATAAATATAAATTAGTTTAAAAATAAAGAATAGGCAGGGGGAAAGTAAGGATAGGGAGTGCATTCATATTCTTTTCTAAGACGTTTTGCTGGTATCATCTCTGGAGTGGAGAACTAGGTTAAGAAAAGGTTACCGAATATGGAGACACTGGTATATTCTTGTAAATTGGTGAGAATTATCCAGGAGAGAGGAAACAACTGATAATAAGTCCTTGAGCTGGCTCTCTCTGTAATAGACACTCCTCTTCACTTCAGAGAGGAGAGGGAAATAAAAAGAAAGGGGTATCAGAATGATCAACAGCACTATTTCTATTCACAATAGGGCAAGGTTCAGGGTTTCAAAGCTTTCTTTGGAAGACTTACAAGCAGGAAAAAAAAAAAGACAAGAAAAGAAACAACAGTGCTTATTGAGCTTGACGAAGTAACAAATTGTGGAGATTTATAAAGCTAATTATTGTTGTTTTCCTCAAAAATTCTTTTGATATGCTAAGAGTTTTAATTAGGGTCATTAAATACAGAAGCCCTTAGGTTGCAAAGAACACAGGAACAGCCCACTGATGTGCTGATTATGCGTGGTTTGCTATTTAGCAAAGGAATTTAACTGTGACATACAAAATGAGACCATCATGCAATGGGGCTACCTTCACAAACTTCCATGGAATTAACTCCAATACCAGACAATCTGTTGAAAAATTTTATGATGGATGAAAGTACTATGGGAACATATAAAGAGTTAATTAACAAGAGTTAATCTTCATTGGAGGAATTGGAATCAGCTTCAGAGAGGAGGTGGCATTTGAGCAAATTCTGGAAGGCCCATAGGATTTGATGAGGAGCCTTGGAGAGGTGTCATGGGCTGGGAAATGACAATATGGCTGGAAAGTAGAGGGCAGCTTGTAGGAGGAGCTAGGACTTGTCTCGGGTGTGACTTATCTGCAGAAGAACAGTGGCAGGTATGTCCCCTGAGGGAGGTAACTGTCACTCAGGGAGGGTGGGGTCAGGAATGCCAGCTTAGCCATTGTGCTGTTCACTCTCAGTTCTGACCAGAAGCCAGGGAGGGAGAAGTACAGAAAGCCAATTAGAAGCATGAGACTAGTTCAGATGGTGATGAAACACTGATTACAGGTGGCTCAGAGTGACATGAGAGAGACGTGAAGACACCCTAGAGTGTGAGGAGGAGAGAATCAGGTGGGGATCACAGGTCTGCAGGGCTCCTTGACCCTTCCCCAGATGAGGAGCGGAGAAAGTTTAAGGCAGGTGGTGTTTTAAGAGCCAGCACATGGATTCTCCCTCTCCACAGAGCATCCCTGCAAATCTACCAGGGAACCAAGTGCTTTTTTTGGTTTGTTTTTAGAGATAGTATCACTTTGTCGCCCTTGGTAGAGTTCTGTGACATCACAGCTCACAGCAACCTCCGGCTCTTGGGCTTAGTTGATTCTCTTGCCTCAGCCTCCCGAGTAGCTGGGACTACAGGTGCTTGCCTGGCTTTTTTTGTTGTTGTTGCAGTTTGCCTGGGGCTGGGTTTGAACCCCGCCATCCTCAGTATATGGTACCGCGCCCTACTCACTGAGCCACAGGCACCGCCCAGGAACCAAGGGCTTCATGTCATTAACAGTTACAAGTTATTCCTCAGGTCCCAGCTCTACCAACCAGAAAGTCACCAAGACGAGTCTCTGAGATTTGCAATTGTACAATTAGTGATGTTGTATTCATCTTTGCAGGTACTGAGCTGGGTCTTCTCCGAGGCTCCTGCCCAGCCTTGCTCAGTCACCTTGCTGTCACCTGAAGGAATCCTGTTCCTGGGTAGGAGTGAGTTACAGACGTCTTCACAAGTCTTAACCATGTCAAGTGCTTCCAAGAGCTGTCCCGCCTATCCTGATTCACTGACCTCAGTTTCTATCAATGATGATGTCAACCTGTCACTGCTGTCATCACTTCACCAAGCGTCGGGAGCTTTGTTCCTCCATTGCCTCTGATCCATGTAGCAGGACTCCAGTGAGCACTCAGAGACCTGCTGCTTCTCTCTGGGGCTCTGAACTGAACCCCGCAGCCAGGCCTCGCTGGGGAACACTGCACACAGACTGGGAACTGAACCCCGCAGCCAGGCCTCGTCGGGGAACACGGCACACAGACTGGGAACTGAACCCCGCAGCCCGGCCTCG
>NW_003852475.1:162916-164550 GCF_000181295.1 Otolemur garnettii | reverse complement strand
GGGAGGGAGAAGTACAGAAAGCCAATTAGAAGCATGAGACTAGTTCAGATGGTGATGAAACACTGATTACAGGTGGCTCAGAGTGACATGAGAGAGACGTGAAGACACCCTAGAGTGTGAGGAGGAGAGAATCAGGTGGGGATCACAGGTCTGCAGGGCTCCTTGACCCTTCCCCAGATGAGGAGTGGAGAAAGTTTAAGGCAGGTGGTGTTTTAAGAGCCAGCACATGGATTCCCCCTCTCCACAGAGCATCCCTGCAAACCTACCAGGGAACCAAGTGTTTTTTTTTGTTTATTTTTAGAGATAGTATCACTTTGTCGCCCTTGGTAGAGTTCTGTGACATCACAGCTCACAGGACCTCCAGCTCTTGGGCTTACGTGATTCTCTTGCCTCAGCCTCCTGAGTAGCTGGGACTACAGGTGCTTGCCACAATGCCTGGCTATTTTTTTTTGTTGTTGTTGCAGTTTGCCTAGGGCTGGGTTTGAACCCCGCCACCCTCAGTATATGGTACCGCGCCCTACTCACTGAGCCACAGGCACCACCCAGGAACCAAGGGCTTCATGTCATTAACAGTTACAAGTTGTTCCTCAGGTCCCAGCTCTACCAACCAGAAAGTCACCAAGACGAGTCTCTGAGATTTGCAATTGTACTATTAGTGATGTTGTATTCATCTTTGCAGGTACTGAGCTGGGTCTTCTCTGAGGCTCCTGCCCAGCCTTGCTCAGTCACCTCGCTGTCACCTGAAGGAGTCCTGTTCCTGGGTAGGAGTGAGTGACAGACGTCTTCAGAAGTCTTAACCATGTCAAGTGCTTCCAAGAGCTGTCCCGCCTATCCTGATTCACTGACCTCAGTTTCTATCAACGATGATGTCAACCTGTCACTGCCGTCATCACTTCGCCAAGCGTCGGGAGCTTTGTTCCTCCATTGCCTCTGATCCATGTAGCAGGACTCCAGTGAGCACTCAGAGACTTGCTGCTTCTCTCTGGGGCTCTGAACTGAACCCCGCAGCCCGGCCTAGGCGGTGTACACGGCACACAGACTGGGAACTGAACCCCGCAGCCAGGCCTCGCTGGGGAACACGGCACACAGACTGGGCACTGTACAGCTCCATGGAAAGTACTTTTTCCAGAGCACCAGGGGAACATGTGGGGGAGGTGTTGGGGAAGGTTCTGGAAGGATGTGACCAGGCAAGAACATTAACCATCCTGGACAAGTTCTTGATTCCAGTCCCCCTAGACAACATCCTCTACACAGTCTGTTGATTTCCCCCGTTCCATTTACCATTTACCAGGTCAGTTCTTTCCTTTTCCTGATCTTTCCAAAGGAATTTTTCCAAAAGTCTCCACCTGGGAGACTCTTAGGAGAAGCAGGACATACTAGCTGAGAGGTCCTGAGCAAGTTGCTAACCCCCTCTCAGTCTCTGTTTCTTCATCTTAAAAAATGGGGACAACAATACCTTCCTCAGAGATGTATTTTGAAAAAAATACATAATATTTTAAAAGCAGCCCTAAGCCTGGCACTTGAAAGATAATCATTCCAGTCTCCTTCTTGAACCTGCAGTCTCTTCTTTTGTTTAATATGCTTCACTCAGAGCTGCCGAATTTATCTTCCCCAAACTTTAATCTTCTCTCTCC
>NW_003852475.1:160092-162896 GCF_000181295.1 Otolemur garnettii | reverse complement strand
CTGAACCCCGCAGCCAGGCCTCGTCGGGGAACACGGCACACAGACTGGGAACTGAACCCCGCAGCCCGGCCTCGCTGGGGAACACTGCACACAGACTGGGAACTGAACCCCGCAGCCAGGCCTCGGCGGTGTACACGGCACACAGACTGGGCACTGTACAGCTCCATGGAAAGTACTTTTTCCAGAGCGCCAGGGGAACATGTGGGGGAAGTGTTGGGGAAGGTTCTGGAAGGATGTGACCAGGCAAGAACATTAACCATCCTGGACAAGTTCTTGATTCCAGTCCCCCCAGACAACATCCTCTACACATTCTGTTGATTTCCCCCGTTCCATTTACCATTTACCAGGTCAGTTCTTTCCTTTTCGTGATCTTTCCAAAGGAATTTTTCCAAAAATCTCCACCTGGGAGACTCTTAGGAGAAGCAGGACATACTAGCTGAGAGGTCCTGAGCAAGTTGCTAACCCCCTCTCAGTCTCTGTTTCTTCATCTTAAAAAATGGGGACAACAATACCTTCCTCAGAGATGTATTTTGAAAAAAATACATAATATTTTAAAAGCAGCCCTAAGCCTGGCACTTGAAAGATAATCATTCCAGTCTCCTTCTTGAACCTGCAGTCTCTTCTTTTGTTTAATATGCTTCACTCAGAGCTGCCGAATTTATCTTCCCCAAACTTTAATCTTCTCTCTCCTTTGCTTGAACATTTTTGGATTTTGCAGCCTGAAGCATCAAGTCCATCCATTAGGATCCGTGCAGGAATTACTCAAGCACACGGTGCCGGAGAAAGGCAGCTCAGAGAGCACAGGGCAGGGACCCTGCTCACACAGGCACTGGGCATCTGGAAGGTTCCACAAGGAAGCAATCCCAGAGTTGGGATATGAAGGTTGAGTTAGGCAAGAAAAGGGGTAGAGGCGGTGGCAGATGGGAAGAATATTCTAAATAAAATCTTTTAGGGAGGAAGCAGCCAGTAGGGCTGGGGCATGGAGAGCAGGGAGGTGATGAGATGGACCAGGGGCCTGGTAGACCAAGTGTTTGTGGACTATTTATCATGCACGAAGCATTAGGAGCCAAGTGAGAGTTTTAAGCTATTGCTTGTTGACACACTCAGTTTCTCTTGCTAGGACAGGATGATCTCGGTATGCTTTATTTTAAATACTGCAGGTCCTCAATAAATTTGACTGCCCAGATGAATGCAAGTGTAATTATAGGAATGGAGGGAAAGAATTCTGGTAGCTGATTTTTCTGATTGCTCTGGTGAGAGTTCATTGAAGATTCAGTGTGCAATTCCCAGCCACAGAGTGTCTGAGGACTGCTGCACATCCGGTTTGAGTTGTTTTGCTCTCCAGGATCTGCAGGTGTGACTGAAAAAACATCCACATTCCCCAAGTAAGAAAATCCATGCTACTTCACAGATTCAGACAAAGCAGAATTAAGTTTGCTGCAACTTGAGCTTGGGGACCAGGATGCTGATGGAGGCTTGCAAAATCTTGGGTCTCCATGGAGATGGACAGGGTCTAGGAAAGTTTCCTTCTTTGTGAGAAAGGCATTGTTGGCTGCTTCTTTCCCCTGGATGCCTTCAGAATGCAAGATTCATGAAGCAGCTGTCTCTAGTAGAGTCTCTGCAGACATGGGGTCATTTTGCACCATTGCTGACGTCTTCTGAGCCTTCCTGCAGAGAGTCCAGGGTGGTTAGCTGCCTCCACCAACAGTGAGGGCTCATCAGAGATGAGTGACACAAGTCACATAGCCAAGGGCCGTGCGTCTGGTTCACAGCTCCTTAGGAACAGTGAATGCTCAGCACATCCCTTTTTTAGCAGAAAATATGTGAAGAATGAAAAGGAATTATGGCTGAGTTCCTGGGTGGCCTCTTCCTTAGATTTGAGAAACAAAAACATTTATCTTTAGCTTCTCAAATTTTAAGTGCATACAATTAACCTGGATCTTGTTAAAGTACAACTTCTGATCAGATTCCATAGGTCTAGGGTGCAAATGGAAGTTCTGCATTTCTAAGAAGCTCCTGGTGCTGCTCATGCTGCTGGTTCCAGGACCACCTCTAGGGTAGCAAGGAAATAAATTTGCTCATAAATTTGACTGCCAAGATGAATGCAATTGTATTCAATGCATTCAATGCAGCAGCCAACCAAACAGCCACATTCTGAGACAGGACAACGGTCCCTTAGAACATTCTATAAATTAGTTGCCCACCCAACCACTGACGAAGCCAGCCCGCCAGCTTGACTTCACATGGCAAGGTGCAGAGCAGTGTAGGGACGTTCGTTTCTTTTACATCTGTGGGAACAACTGAGCATGTTGGCTTCCCAACCACATGTGACAAACGTCATCACCCCACCGACTAGCACTGCAGGCAAGTCAGTACAACATATAATTTTAAGAGATTTTGTAAATATTTCAGAATCACTAAATATTTTAATTTCCCCCCTCCTTTTGATTAGAGCTTTCTTTACTTGACAAGCATTAATGAAATCTGTGCCATGTGTTAAGAATCTCCCTGGGGGGGTGGAGGATGGCACCTGTGGCTCTAAGGAGTAGGGCACCAGCCCCATATGCCGGAGGTGGCAGGTACAAATACAGCCCCAGCCAAAAACTGCATTTAAAAAAGAAAAAAGAAGATCTCCCTGGGTGGGAGAAGGTGATCTTCCTTCCTTTTTTTTTTAAATTTCTTATAGTAAACTATGTACATTAATGCAATCATGGGGTACAGTGTGTTGTTTTCATATACATTTTGAAATACTCTCATCAAACTGGTTAACATAACCTTCATGTCATTTTCTTAATTATTAGTTA
>NW_003852475.1:147575-152331 GCF_000181295.1 Otolemur garnettii | reverse complement strand
AAATCTTTAGTGGTTTTTTCTTTGAATTCTTGAGTGAACTTTTGGAATGGTCCTTGAATTTCTAGTTCTATCTTTGCCTCTTATTCTGTTTATCTGATTTGCAATCCAAATTCTGAATTCAATTTCTGACATCTCAGCCATTTGCTTATAAAGGGGATCTTCAGTTTTGTCTGCCACATCCTTTCTTGGGGGGGAGGGTTGACCTACTCTGGTTATTCATTTTACCTGCCACATCCTTTCTTGGGGGGGTTGATCTACTCTGGTTATTCATATTACCAGAGCTTTCCCACTGATTCCACCCCATGATTATTTTACCCCGTTTGACTTTTCCCCTGGAGGTTTGTCAAGGACCCGTATGGTGTTATGGCCTGATAGACTGGGGACCTGTTTTTGTGTGGTGGGGCTAAGTGGTTCTGTCTTATTTTCAGCTGGTCTCTGTCCTACCCTAGTGAATCAATTACTCTTGGTTGAAGTCTCTGCTGTGGAGAAATACCAGCAATTAAGTCACCCCAGCCCCCACAGACAATAATTGGGCAAGGAAAATCAAACCTTCCCTCAACCATACACCCAGGGTGCCCCTTTGAATAGTCCCTGGGTGGTCTGCCCAGTTAAAGGGGTCCAAATCAGTTGTCCCAGTCAGCACCAGTTTCAGGTGGAGAGTTCAAATGTCTCCAACAGCTAGATAAGAGGGATCTGCTTGCAGCTCAGATATAACTTGCTCCAGTGCTTTGTGAGGGCAAAGGGACCCACCCAGCAAATGGGTTAGTCTGGGAAAGTTAATATCTCCTTCCCCACCTTTCACCCAGTCACTCGTAATCCCCCAGATCTGTGACCCTATTCACTCCAGTAGGCAAGTGCTCCTGGGTTTACAACTGCCAAAATCACCCGGAAATCTGCATTGGACAGGGGGGCCTTGCATGTTTAAATTAGGCTGTGAAAGTTCTCTCAATTCCAGCCCCTCCCCCCATGGATTCCTCTGCATGTCAGAGTCTGCTGGAGCTGATGAGGGACTCAACCCTGCCTCTGCCCGCCCACTGCCTTTATCTCAGCATTCCCTTTAGGCCGAGGTACTCACTGGGAAATCTAAGTCCAGTTCGGCAGGGGAAATTTTAGGCTTTGAAAGTGCTTGCTGTTCCAGCCTCACAGCTTCTATATTGTCTAAATTCTTGTGCAAGTCAGAGGTTGCTGGGGCTGGTGAGAAACTTTCAGCTCTGGGCAGCAAGCCATTAGCGTTTACACTCAGGTGTCAATTCCAGCCTCTGCCTGCCCACTGCCTTTGTCTCAGCTGTACTCCCCTGAGGGCTGGTGCTAATTGTCTCTTTACTTAGGAAAGATACCTAGTCCTTTCTGCCTGTGGCTACTTTCTGGAATCTCTGGTTACCTAGAGAGATGGGGCTAGTCTATCTGGAATGGTGTCAGTTCACAGCTCAGGATGCTACTTTTGCTGTATGGCTTCCTCCAAGCCAACTTTCTTCTCCTCACCTCTGTGCCACAGTCATCACAGAGCAGCACCAGCCCTTTCCCCCTCCACTTCTCTGAAGGAGATACCCAAGAATCTGAACTCCATAGGTAACAAACCTCCAGACTGCGAGTGGGTGGGTGGGGAATCCTCGGAGTTCAGAGTTGCAGGTAGGGAATATATTCAGTTTTATACAGTTTTACAGTTTTATGCCTGGCAGGAGGGTGCAGTGGCACGCCAGTAGGCATAGGGGTTCCAGTTTTTAGGGGGTTTCTCCTGTGTGGTAAAGTGGGAAGACATTTGAACTCTGCTCGCTTGTTTGCATGGAGTAAACTACGAGCCCTTCTTGTGGGGGAGGGGATTCCTGTTGGCTTGGTGGTGGATTTTGTACCTTTTGATTGTATTTTGGGGGTCTCTGCTCGCCTCAGGAAGGTTGAAGTACGCTCTTCAATCTTCTCTCTTGGCTCCGCTCCAAACCATCAGCTCCCTTGCTAAACTTCTGCCTTTAAGCCTCCTTCTGGACGGGAGTTTCTGTAATAAGCTGGCTGCAGTCTGCCATCTTGGCTCTGCCCCCCATCTTCCTTCCTTTTTGAGCTCCCCATCTAGTGAGTAAGACAGAAATAAGACAAATATGAACCATGTGACATAATGCACAGTTCACACCAGCATTAAACAGCAGGAATATAAATTACAAACTTGGGCTACTAATGTAATTCTAAATTTTCTAGTAGCGGTGTGGAGAAATGTAAAAGGACATGCAAAATTAATTTTAATAGTATATTTTATTTAATCCACTCTATTCATAACAATATAATTTCCATATGCGATCAGTCTAAAAAGATATTAATCAGACAATTTGCATTCTTTTAAAAATACCAAGCCTTTTTAAAGGCTGAGTTTTGCCTTGTGGTACATGCCCGTTTGGAGGAGGAATAATTCGTGTGTTCAGCAGCCGTGGGTCTGAGGACCACCATCCTGACGGCTGCAGTGTGGTCTCTATGTGGGTGGACAGGGACAGCCTTTGCCTGCGGGAACTGAGGGGCATGTCAGGCAAAGGGGTGATCAACCGAAGTGCAGGATAAGGGTGGCCGAGTCATGTCTGGAGGAGCAGAGGAGAGACTCGAGAAGCTGCCTGCCATGGGTCCCCAGATGTAGGTCCCCTGATGAAGGTGTGGTGTGTGAGTGGCTACTCCTGAACATGGTTAGGTGGCAGGCATGGTGCTGAGAAATGGGGGCCACAGCACTCAGGTTCCCTCCAGTTGTGAAACTGTTGAGCGCACAGACACCAATGTTTTGGGCTTCCTGTCCCAGCCCAGTGGATCTTACTCTGAGGGTGTCCTGAGCCAGAGCTCTGAAGGTGTCTAAGCTCTGAGGCTACTGTTCACGGAAGAGTGACTACCTTTCTTGCTGGCAGAAACGTCTGCCTCTGGGACAGGCTTGGTGTGGTCCTGTCCTCCTGCCTCCCATCCTTTCACTCTCAGGAGCTCAGGCATCTCTCTTGAGGTGCTGCCTAGGGTGGCCTCTGGTGGGTCAGTAGAGGCAGGACTCGCTTCTCCTGTTGTGCCCAGGGTACAAGTTCCCCCATAAATTACTCTGAGACTGCTCCAATGCAAAGGCAAGAGGCAGTTTTATTATCAGACTCGAGTCAGGGCCTTCTACTCTTCCTGTCGCAGCAGGAGAGCAGAAGAGCCCAGATTCTAAAATGGAAGGAGGTTTTAAGGGGTACAGAAAGAAAGAAGGGAGGGGTAGTACTTGTCTTAAGCTGATTGGTCTGGGTAGATGCTGTACAAGGGGGCAAGTTACGGGACATGTGCACAGTGGAGCGAAGACAAGGAAAAGGAGAGGGGGTGTTACACAACCTCTCTGGTATGCAGCTTCTCTAAGTATAGCCTAGGGAGTGAACACAATGTCCTTGAGATGCAGGTGCAGCCTGAAGCTCTGGGTATGGGCAGTTTAGGGAGGAGTTAAAATAAAGTTAGTTTTGGCCCTTACACTACCAGGTGCTCAGTCCCTTCATCCAGCACTGGGGCCAGAGCTGGGCTCACTCATTCTGGTTCTGACTCAGGGATCAGCAGCCCAGGTCCTGTGCTGGGCTTTTTACAAACATTCTTTTTTTTTTTTTTTTTGCAGTTTTTGACTGGGGCTGGGTTTGAATTTGCCACCTCCAGTATATGGGGCCACCTCCAGTATATGGGGCTGGTGCCCTACTCCTTTGAGCCACACACGCTGCCCCGACAAACATTCCGGATTCATTCCTATCCACAAACCCATGGGTATTGTGGTATCTGGGTACCAGGTGTGAAAACTGCGGCTCCAGGAGGGGAAGGCACCTGTGCTGGGTCCAGCAGGCTGTAAGCTGTGGAACTGGATACAGACCGAGGTGTATGTGCCCCTGAGATCCTCTGCTTTCTCCTCAGCACACTGCTGCAAACACAAGGGGCCCGGAACAACACATTCGCTGGGACTTTCATCTCCAGCTGTATACAGTAATCACTCAACAGGTGCTTGTTTGCTGCTGCTGGGGAAACATGATGCTGGGTGTACAGCATACGGTCTCCTCCTCTGCGTATGTACTAAAGGTGTAGTAGGCAAGAAACAGTGAAATAGCAAACAGACAGACAAACACAAATCAAAGTGACAGCTGGAGAAATTTCAGAGGGAGCCTAGACCGGGTCAGTCAGCGTTTAACTTCCTAGAAGCTTTCACCTGGGTCAGGAGAGCCTCAGGAGAGCAGCGTGGAGGTGGGGGAGGTGTATTTTGAGCTGAACTGGGGGGCTTTGCTTAGACTTCCTGCAACCACACGTATAATTTGCCCAGGATTTAAGAATATTTTTATTGTTTTCTACCCTTCACAGGCCACATATTTGGCCACTGTAGCAAGGGAGGAGGCTGGAGCCCCTGGGTTTAGCGGGTGGCTGTCAGCCTTTTGTGAGAACGTCCGGACATCAGTGTCTGTCGGGAGACACCCGGTGCCCCGCTAAGCACAGAGAGCCCAGCCACGGCCCCAGCTGTCGGTCTGTGGGCTCCTTCCTTACGTCTTTGAGCCTCGAGCTTCTCATCTGTGATGTGGGGATTCTGTCACCCTTCCCCAGATTCCCTTTAAGGTAAAGAGCAGGAGATAATATATGAAATGCCTGTTAGTGTTTCCGACATGCTCGTATTTTCTCTTTCCCCTACTTCCAAAGCTCCAACTAAGCTGTGGGATCCTCACTTAATGAGAAAAACCAGAGTTAATTTGAGCAGCTTTGTTATGCCATTTGCAAGTAGTGGAAGGGTAGGAACTTGTCTCCATGGAGA
>NW_003852475.1:146725-147461 GCF_000181295.1 Otolemur garnettii | reverse complement strand
TCCTTCTTTCCTGCTTCCATGCACCATTCCACAGAGAGTACGTGGACGCCTAATAGGAATCAGGCACTGCGCTAGTCACAAGCGAAGATGGACAAAAAGGATAAACAGACGTGTGCCCCGTCAAGACATTTTCATCAATGATGGGCCACTTGTGCTGCGGTGGTTCCATAAGGTTGTGGAACCATATTTCACTGTGCCTTTTCTGTTTAGATATATGTTTAGATACACGAGTACTTACCACTGTGTTCCCAGAGCCTACAGTATTCAGAACAGGAACAGCCTTATGGGTTTGCACCCTAGGAGCTGTAGGCTACACCATACAGCCTAGGTGTGCAGTGGGCTGGGCTATCTAGGTTTGTGTAAGTGCCCTCTGTGATCGCACAAAGACAAAATTGCCAACAACATATGTCTCAGAATGTAGCCCCATCAATGAGTAACGTGACTGTATATGCAATAGATAATGCTATGAAAACTCAGTAAAACAAAATAGGGAAGCATGGGGAAGCTGGAATTATGACTGGGGTGGTCAGGGAAGATCTCACTGCAGAGCTGCGCTGTAAAGAAAGGTTGAAGGAGGTGGCAGAGCAGATCCTGGGCACACCGAGGCAAACAGCATGCCAGCAGAGGGCACAGCAAGTCCCAAAGCCCAGGCTGGGAAGGTGCCCGGCCTGCAGTGAAACAGTGGGGTCGGGGGTAGGGTGAATGGGGACTGTGCAGTAGCAGCGAGGTCACAGTG
>NW_003852475.1:138787-146004 GCF_000181295.1 Otolemur garnettii | reverse complement strand
CTTGCTCTGGTTCTAAATTGAGGACAGACTGAGTGGTATAGAATGGAAAGAAGGTACCAGGCAGTGTAATGGCAGCTTGGACCAAGGATGGGGCTAGCGGAAAAGCTTTTAGTTCCCTAATAACAAGAGATGGGCCATGCTGATGTGTTTCTTTTGCTTTTACTCTTCTCTGTGGCCAGGATGTCCAAATTTCAGCAATTATCACTGTCCAGAAAAACCAAGCAGAGGCACTGGCCTGCCATAGTTGAATTCCAGAACAGAGAGGAAAGTGACTGCCTATCTGCAGACATTTTGCTTTGTGAATAAACACCCCCTCTCTGGGAATTCTCTGAAGTTGGGCCATGTGTGGCTTGCAGCTGAGTGCATCACTTTCATTGAAAAGTGCCCTCAATGATCCCCCCTACTCTAAACCTCTTCACCAAGACCACACTAGCCTGAAAGGCCAGATTCCAAGCTGCTCATGAGCTACTTTGAAAAAGCACAGGCCCCCATGTGGTTGCAGGGGGGAGGAATCTAAAGCACATTCTCTCTTGATCCCCATTCATCTGAGCTAATCTCCAAATGGACAAAGTAATCAATTTAAGTAATAAATACGGCTTATTCAAAGGGCTGAATATGTAGCTGGAAAAATTCCCCTAACTGTGGTTTCTATTGAATAATTGAAATTATGCAAGAACATGGAAATTTTTCAACAAATAAAATATTTCTGAAAATCTATTAAAGATATGTCTGCAAAAATCATTTGAAAAAGCCCAACTCAGCAATAAAAAAGAAATTACATTTCCATTCTCACTATTGAGCCTTTTGGGACAGAGAGCAGTAGTAGCCACTTCTTAGACAAATGGGGCTGGCACAGTTTGGAAAAAATGAATCTCCATATTCTAACCATGAGGTGTAGACCATTAGATAATGATTCTTCCCTGAAAAGGAGGTAGGAAAACATTCCCTCACTCAGATAACATATCTCCTCCGTGGGGTTTTTGAAATCTGAGTTTTCCACCTGTGACTTTGAGTGACAGACAACAATGACTGTTGGAACTCATTCAGTCCAGTTGGACCAGCTCTGTGGACAAATTTTTACTTCTGTTTTCATCTTATCCTAAGAAATAGGAATAGGGCTCAGTGGAGAAAGGCCCTCCAAATGGCCCAGCTAGAAAGTTGACCAAAGGAATGAAATTTGTGAACTGTGAATTTGAAGACCTTCTGAGTAATTTCCTTGTAATGGCATGCAGCTTTGTGCACAGGCTTCAAAAGTGGGTTGGGGCTGTGGTTCCCTCAGCCTCCTACACTCTCCTCTTCCTATTGGTGCAAAGCTGCTTCCTTGACTCCTCTTTACAGATACAGACCACATAGCTTAAAGCCATAATCAACTTCCTGTTTTTCCTCACTGGTTTTTATCGTTGCTCTGAGTCTTGGCCTGAGTTATGCTGAATGCCGTGGGCAAGGCACAATCTGTGGCTTCTTCTCTCCAGATGGCACCAGTTTGTTGCACATTTGTGCTGGATTGGCTGGCCACATTTACCTCCAGGCAGAGGTGATTCATTCTAAGGAAACTTGGAATGGGAGAGAGATGCAGCCTCTCTTCATACTGAGTCTAGACTTCCTCCCCACTGAGAAATAGCAGAGCCATGATTCCATCACTTAAAACAAGCTATTGCCTCTGGGCCAAAATTAAGAAAAAGAGAAATCAATTGTCCAAGTCAACTCCTGCTGCACTGAAGGTAACTCAGAGGGGCCAGTCATGGAAGTAGAAAAATAGGACTGATGTAAGTCAAGGGCTACTTCCTCAAAACACAGAGAAAACTACAAAGCTGGTACCTGCCTTTATCCTGTAAACAAGGGAAGAAGGATCAGTTAAACAAGGCCAAGACTCTTGCTGGGAATGGATGGGAAGAGAAGTGGCAAATGGCTGTTCTTTTCTTCTATGGTGAGAGGAAACTGACCAAAGATTGGAGAGAGAGTGACTCCGCAAAAGAGCTTTGAGCATTTTCTAGCTGCCAGACACAGGCCAAGTGCTTCATATCTTTTAACTCATTCAATCCATAAACTAAACCAGCGAGGGATCTGCTTTTATTATTCTCATTCTGCAAATGAGGGAAAGAAAGCTAAGAGAAATTAACAACTTGCCCAGTCTCCTAGATAGCAAGGACTCCAGCATGATTTGGAGGTATGTAATCAAAGCTATCACTTGGTCCTTGCAGGACTGTTTTGAGGGCAGCTGGGACAGCTTCTGAAGATGCTCCAGGTGTGTGGAATTAAGATTCTGTTTCTTGGTGGCCTGCACTCTTCTTTCACTCAGGTGTGAGTGCCTTCTCTCTGAAGATGCTCCAGGTGTGTGGACTTGAGTTTCTCTTTCCTGGTGGCCTGCAATCGTTTTCACTCAAGTGTGAGTGCCTTCTCTCCAGTTGTGTGGAATTGAGTTTCTGTTTCCTGGTGGTGTACACATTGTTCTTTCTCTCAGGTGTGAGCACCATCTCTCTGAAGGTGTTCCAGGTGTGTAGAAATGAGTTTCCATTTCTTGGTGGTGTAATATCTTCTTTCACTCGAGTGTGAGTGCCTTCTCTCTGAAGATGCTCCAGGTGTATAGAATTGAGTTTCTGTTTCTTGGGGGCCTTAACACTTCCTTCACTCAGATGTAAGTGCCTTCTCTCTGAATATGCTCCAGGGGTGTGGAATTGAGTTTCTCTTTCCTGGTTGCCTACACACTGTTCTTTCACTGAGGTGTGAGTGCCTTCTCTCTGAAGATGCTCCAGGTGTGTGGAATTGAGTTCCTATTTCTTGGTGGCATGCACTCTTCTTTCACTCAGGTGTGAGTTCCTTCTCTCTGAAGATGCTCCAGTTGTGTGGAATTGAGTGTCTGTTTCCTGGTGCCCTGCACTCTTCTTTCACTCAGGTGTGAGTGCCTTCTCTCTGAAGATGTTCCAGGTGTGGGGCATTGAGTTTCTATTTCTTAGTGGTGTGCACACTTCTTTCACTCAGGTGTGAGTGCCTTCTGTCTGATGATGTTCCAGGTTTGTGGAATTGAGTTTCTGTTTGTTGGTGGCCTGAATACTGTTCTTTCACTCAGGTGTGAGTGCCTTCTCTCTGAAAATGCTTCAGGTATGTGGAATTGAGTTTCTGTTTTCTGGTGGCATGTACTCTTCTTTCACTCAGATGTGAGTGCCTTCTTTCTGAAGATGCTCCAGGTGTGTAGAATTGAGTTTCTGTTTCCTGGTGGCCTGCACTCTTCTTTCACTCAGGTGTTAGTACCTTCTCTCTGAATGTGCTCCAGGTGTGTGGAATTGAGTTTCTGTTTCCTGGTGGCCTGCACTCTTCTTTCACTGAGGTGTGATTGCTTTCTCTCTGAAGATGCTCCAGGTGTGTGGAATTGAGTTTCTATTTCTTGGTGCCTTGCACTCTTCTTTCACTGAGGTGTGAGTGCCCTCTCTTTTAAGATGTTCCAGCTGTGAGGAATTGAGTTTCTATTTCTTTGTGGTGTGCACTCTTCTTTCAGTCAGGTGTGTCTTCTCTCTGAAGATGTTCCAGGTGTGTAGAATTGAGGTTCTATTTCTTGATGGTGTGCACTCTTCTTTTACTCAGGTGTGAGTGTGTTCTCTCTGAAGGTGTTCCAGGTGTGTACAATTGAATTTTTATTTCTTGGTGATGTGCACTCTTCTTTCACTCAAGTGTGAGTGCCTGCTCTCTGAAGATACTCCAGGTGTGTGGAATTGACTTCCTATTTTGAGATGGCATGCGCTCTTCTTTCACTCAGGTGTGAGTGCCTTCTTACTGAAGATGCTCCACATGTGTGGAGTGGAGTTCCTATTTCTTGGTGGTGTGAAATCTTATTTCACTCTGGTGTGAGTGCATTCTCTCTGAAGATGCTCCAGGTGTGTGAAATTGAGTTTCTATTTCTTGGTGGCCTGCACTCTTCTTTCACTCTGGTGTGAGTGCCTTCTCTCTGAAGATGCTCCAGTTGTGGGGAATTGAGTTTCTATTTCTTGGTGGTGTGCACTCTTCTTTCACTCAGATGTGAGTGCCTGCTCTCTGAGGATGCTCCTGGTGTGTAGAATTCAGTTTCTATTTCTTAGTGGCCTGCACACTGTTCTTTCACTGAGGTGTGAGTGCTGTCTCTTTGAAGATGCTCCAGGTGAGTAAAATTGAGTTTTTATTACTTGGTGGCAAGCACTCTTCTTTTACTCAGGTGTGAGCGCCTTCTCTCTGAAGATACTCCAGGTGTGTGGAATTGATTTTCTGTTTGTTGGTGGCCTGCACACTGTTCTTTCACGCAGGTGTGAGTGCCTTCTCTCTGAAGATACTCCAGGTTTGTAGAGTTGAGTCTCTATTTCTTGGTGGCCTGCACTCTTCTTTCACTCAGGTGTGAGTGCCTTCTCTCTGAAGGTGCTCCAGGTATGTGGAATTGATTTTCTGTTTCCTGTTGGCTGGCACTCTTCTTTCACTCAAGTGTGAGTGCCTTCTCTCTGAAGATGTACCAGGTGGGTGTAATTGAGTTTCTGTTTCCTGGTGGCCTGCACTCTTCTTTCACTCAGGTGTAAGTGCCTTATCTGTGAAGATGTTCCAGGTGTGTAGAATTGAGTTTCTATTTCTTGGTGGTGTGCACTCTTCTTTCACTCAGGTGTGAGTGCCTTCTCTCTGAAGAAGTTCCAGGTGTGTAGAATTCAGTTTCTATTTCTTGTTGGTGTGCACTCTTCTTTCACTCAGGTGTGAGTGCCTTCTCTCTGAAGATGCTCCAGGTGTGTAGAATACAATTCCTATTTTTTGGTGCTGTGCAATCTTCTTTGTCTTAGGTGTGAGTGCATTCTCTCTGAAGATTCTCCCGGTGTGTCGAATTGAGTCTCTATTTCTTGGTGGCATGCACGCTTCTTTCACTCAGGTGTGAGTGCATTCTCTCTGAAGATACTTTAGGTGTGTGAAATTGAGTATCTATTTCTTGGTGGTCTGCACTCTTCTTTCACTCAGGTGTGAGGGCCTTCTCTCTGAAGATGTTCTAGGCATGGGGAATTGAGGTTCTATTTCTTGTTGGTGTGCACTCTTCTTTCACTTAGTTGTGAGTGCCTTCTCTCTGAAGATGTTTGAGGTGTGCAGAATTGAGTTTTTATTTCTGGTTGGTATGCACTCTTCTTTCACCCAGGTGTGAGTGCTATCTATCTGAAGATGCTTCAGGTTTGTGGAATTGAGTTTCTATTTCTTGGTGGCCTGCAGTCTTCTTTCACTCAGATGTTAGTGCCTTCTCTCCGAAGATGCTTCAGTTGTGTAGAATTGAGTTTTAATGTCTTGGTGGTGTGCGCTCTTCTCTCACTCAGGTGTGAGTGCCTTCACTTTGAAGATGCTTCAGGTGTGTAGAATTGAGTTTCTATTTCTTGGGTGCTGTTCACGCTTCTTTCACTCATGTGTGAGTGCCTTCTTTCTGAAGGTGCTCCAGGTGTCCGAAATTGAGTTCCTATTTTGTGATGGTGTGCAATCTTCTTTCACTCATGTGTGAGTGTCTTGTCTCTGAAGATGTTCCAGGTGTACAGAATTGAGGTTCTATTTCTTGTGGTGTGCACTCTTCTTTCAATCAGTTGTGAGTGCATTCTCTCTGAAGATGCTCCAGGTGTGTAGAAGTGAGTTTCTATTTCTTGGTGGTTTGCACTCTTCTTTCACTCAGGTGTGAGTGCCTTCTCTCTGCAGATGGTCCAGGTGTGTGGAATTGAGTTCCTATTTCATGGTGGCATGCACTCTTCTTTCACTCATGTATGAATGCCTTCTCTCTGAAGACTCTTCTAGTGTGTAGAATTGAGTCCCTATTTCTTGGTGGTGTGCACTCTTCATTCACTCAGGTGTGAGTGCATTCTCTCTGAAGATGCTTCAGGTGTGTGAAATTGAGTTTCTATTTCTTGGTGGCCTGCACTCTTCTTTACTCAGGTGTGAGTGCCTTCTCTCTGAAGATGTTCTAGGTGTGTGGAATTGAGTTTCTATTTCTTGGTGGTGTGCACTCTTCTTTCACTCAAGTGTGAGTGCCCTCTCTTTGAAGATGCTCCAGGTGTGTGGAATTGAGTTTCTGATTGTTGGTGGCCTGCACACTGTTCTTTCACTCAGGTGTGAGTGCTTTCTCACTGAAGAAGCTCCAGGTGTGCGGAATTGAGTTTCCTTTTTCTGGTGGCCTGCATTCTTCTTTCACTCAGGTGTGAGTGCCATCTCTCTGAAGATGCTTCAGGTGTGTAAAATTGAGTTTTTATTACTTTGTGGCAAGCACTCCTCTTTCACTCTAGTGTGAGTGACCTCTCTCTGAGGATGCTCCAGGTGTGTAGAATTGAGTGTCTGTTTCCTGGTGGCCTGTACTCTTCTTTCATTCAGGTGTGAGTGATTTCTCTTGGAAGATGTTCTGTGTGTGTGGAATTGAGGTTCTGTTTCCTGGTGGTCTGCACTCTTCTTTCACTGAGATGTGAGTGCCTTCTCTCTGAAGATGTTTCAGGTGTGTGGAATTTTCTATTTCTTGGTGGCTTGACTCTTCTTACACACAGGTGTGTGTACCTTCTCTCTGAAGATATTCCAGATGTGTAGAATTGAGTTTCTATTTCTTGGTGGCATGTACTATTCTTTCACTCAGGTGTCAGTGCCTTCTCTCTGAAGATGTTCCAGGTGTGTAGAACTGAGGTTCTATTTCTTATTGGTGTGCATTCTTCTTTCACTCAGTTGTGAGTGCATTCTCTCTGAAGATGTTCCAGGTGTGTAGAAATGAGGTTCTATTTCTTATTGGTGTGCATTCTTCTTTCACTCAGGTGTGAGTGCCTTCTCTCTGAAGATGCTCCAGGTGTGTAGAATTGAGTTTCTATTTCTTGGTGGCACACACTCTTCTTTCACTCAGATGTGAGTGCCTGCTCTCTTAAGAGGTTCCAAGTGTGGGAAATTGAGTTTCTATTTCTTGGTGGCCTGCACAGTGTTCTTTCACTGAGGTGTGAGTGCTGTCTCTCTGAAGATTCTCCAGGTGTGTAACATTGAGTTTTGATTACTTGGTAGTGAGCACTCTTCTTTCACTCAGATGTGAGTGCTTTCTCTCTGACGATGCTCCAGGTGTGTGGAATTGATTTTCTGTTTGTTGATGACCTGCACACTGTTCTTTCACTCAGGTTTGAGTGCCTTCTCTCTGAAGATGCTCCAGGTGTGTAGATTTGAGTTTCTATTTCTTGGTGGCCTGCACACTCTTCTTTCACTCAGATATGAGTGCCTTCTCTCTG
>NW_003852475.1:135760-138767 GCF_000181295.1 Otolemur garnettii | reverse complement strand
CTCTGAAGATGTTCCAGGTGTGTGTAATTGAGTTTCTCTTTCTTGGTGGTGTGCCTTCTTCTTTTACTCAGGTGTGAGTGCCTTCTCTCTGAAGAATTTCCAGGTGTGTAGAATTCAGTTTCTCTTTCTTGGTGGTGTGCACTCTTCTTTAACTCAGGTGTGAGTGCGTTCTCTCTGAAGGTGTTCCAGATGTGTAGAATTGAGTTTTTATTTCTTGGTGGTGTGCACTCTTCTTTCACTCAGGTGTGAGTGCCTTCTCTCTGAAGGTGGTCCAGGTGTGTGGAATTGAGTTCCTATTTCATGATGGCATGCACTCTTCTTTCACTCATATATGAATGCCTTTTCTCTGAAGACTCTTCCGGTGTGTAGAATTGAGTCCCTATTTCTTGGTGGCATGCACTCTTCTTTCACTTAGGTGTGAGTGCATTCTCTCTGAATATGCTCCAGGTGTGTAAAATTGACTTTCTATTTCTTGGTGGTGAGCATGGTTCTTTCACTCAGGTGTGAGTGCCTTCTCTCTGAAGATGTTCTAGGTGTGTGGAATTGAGTTTCTATTTCTTGGTGGGGTGCACTCCTCTTTCACTCAGGTGTGAGTGTCTTCTCTCTGAAGTGTTCCAGGTGTGCAGAATTGAGGTTCTATTTCTTGGTGGTGTGCACTCTTCATTCACTCAGTTGTGAGTGCATTCTCTCTGAAGATGTTCCAGGTGTGTAGAATTGAGTTTCTATTTCTTGGTGGTGTGCATTTTTCTTTCACTCAGGTGTGAGTGCCTTCTCTCTGAAGAAGTTCCAGGTATGTGGAATTGAGTTTCTCTTTCTTGGTGGTGTGCCTTCTTCTTTCACTCAGGTGTGAGTGCCTTCACTCTGAGGATGCTCCAGGTATGTAGAATTCAGTTTCTATTTCTTGGTGGCATGCACTCTTCTTTCACTCAAATGTGAGTGCCTTCTCTCTGAGGATGCTCCAGGTGTGTAGAATTGGGTTTCTATTTCTTGGTGGCCTGCACACTGTTCTTTCACTCTGGTGTGAGTGCCTTCTCTCTGAAGATGCTCCAGGTGTATTGAATTGAGTTTCTATTTCTTGGTGTTGTGCACTCTGCTTTCACTCAGTTGTGTGCGCTATCTATCTGAAGATGCTCCAGGTGTGTGGAATTGAGTTTCTATTTCTTGGTGGCCTGCAATCTTCTTTCACTCATGTGTGAGTGCCTTCTCTATGAAGATTCTCTAGGTGTGTGGAATTGAATGTCTGTTTCCTGGTGGAGTGCACAGTGTTCTTTCTCTCAGGTGTGAGCGCCTTCTCTCTGAAGGTGTTCCAGGTGTGTAGAATTGAGTTTCCCTTTCTTGGTGGTGTGATATCTTCTTTCACACTAGTGTGAGTGTCTTCTCTCTGAATGTGCTCCAGGTGTGTGGAATTGAGTTAGTATTTCTTGTTTGCGTGCACTCTTCTTTTACTCAGGAGTGAGTGCCTTCTCTCTGAAGATGCTCTAGGTGTGTAGAATTGAATTTGCATTTATTGGTGGTGTGCATTCTTCTTTCACTCAAGTGTGAGTGCCCTCTCTCTGAAGATGTTCTCTGAATATGCTCTAGATATGTGGAATTGAGTTTCTGTTTCCTGGGGACCTGAACTCTTCTTTCACTCAGGTGTGAGTGCCTACTCTCTGAAGATGCTCCAGGGGAGTGCAATTGAGTTTCTCTTTCCTGGTGGCCTGCACACTGTTCTTTCACTCAGGTGTGAGGGCCTTCTCTCTGAAAATGTTCCAGGTGTGTAGAATTGAGTTTCTATTTCTTGGTGGTGTGTACTTTTCTTTCACTCAGGTGTGAGTTCCTTCTCTCTAAAGATGGTCCAGTTGTGTGGAATTGAGGTTCTATTTCTTGGTGGTGTCCACTCTTGTGTCACTCAGGTGTGAGTTCCTTCTCTCTAAAGATGCTCCAGTTGTGTGGAATTGAGTTCCTATTTTGTGGTGGTATTCATTCTGCAGGCACTCAGATGTGAGTGCCTTGTCTCTGAAGATGCCCCATGTGTGTAGAATTGAGTTTCTATTTCTTGGTGGTGAGCATGGTTCTTTCACTCAGGTGTGAGCCCTTTCTCTTTGAAGATGTTCCATGTGTGTGGACTTGAGTTTCTATTTCTTGGTGCTGTGCACACTTCTTTCACTCAGGTGTGAGTGCCTTCTCTGTAAAGATGTTCCAGGTTTGTGGAATTGAGTTTCTGTTTGTTGGTGGCCTGAACACTGTTTTTTTCACTCAAATGTGAGTGCCTTCTCTCTGAAGAAGCTCCAGGTGTGCAGAATTGAGTTTCTGTTTTCTGGTGGACTGCACTCTTCTTTCACTCAAGTGTGAGTGCCCTCTCTTTGAAGATGCTCCAGGTGTGTAGAATTGAGTTTGTATTTCTTGGTGGCCTGCACACTGTTCTTTCACTCAGGTGTGAGTGTCATCTCTCTGAAGATGCTTCAGGTGTGTAAAATTGAGTTTTTATTATTTTGTGGTGAGCACTCCTCTTTCACTCTAGTGTGAGTGACCTCACTCTGAAGGTGCTCCAGGAGTGTAGAATTGAGTGTCTGTTTCCTGGTGGCCTGTACTCTTCTTTCATTCAGGTGTGAGTGCCTTCTCTTGGAAGATGCTCTGTGTGTGTGGAATTGAGGTTCTGTTTCCTGGCGGTCTGCACTCTTCTTTTACTGAGGTGTGAGTGCCTTCTCTCTGAAGATGTTTCAGGAGTGTGGAATTGGGTTTCTATTTCTTGGTGGCCTGACCCTCTTACACTCAGGTGTGAGTGCCTTCTCTCTGAAGATGTTCCAGGTGTGGGGAATTCTTTCACTCAGATGTGAGTGCCTTCTCTCTGAAGATGCTCCACGTGTGTAGAATTGAGTTTCTATTTCTTGGTGGCATGTACTCTTCTTTCACTCAGGTGTGAGTGCCTCCTCTCTGAAGATGCTCCAGGTGTGTAGATTTGAGTTTCTATTTCTTGGTGGCCTGCACACTCTTCTTTCACTCAGATATGAGTGCCTTCTCTCTG
>NW_003852475.1:105455-135740 GCF_000181295.1 Otolemur garnettii | reverse complement strand
CTCTGAAGATGTTCCAGGTGTGTGTAATTGAGTTTCTCTTTCTTGGTGGTGTGCCTTCTTCTTTTACTCAGGTGTGAGTGCCTTCTCTCTGAAGATGTTCCAGGTATGTAGAATTGAGTTTCTATTACTTGGTGGTGTGTACTCTTCTTTCACTCAGGTGTGAGTGCCTTCTCTCTGAATATGCTCCCAGTGTGTGGAATTGAGTTTCTGTTTCCTTGTTGCCTGCTGTCTTCTTTCACTCAAGTGTGAGTGCCTTCTCTCTTAATATGCTCCAGGTATATGGAATTGATTTTCTATTTCTTGGTGGTGTGCACTCTTCTTTAACTCAGGTGTGAGTGCCTTGTCTCTGAAGATGTTCTAGTTTTGTGGAATTGAGTTTCTATTTCTTTGTATCCTTCTCTGAAGATGCTTCACGCGTTTGGAATTGAGTTTCTATTTCTTGGGGGCCTGCACTCTTCTTTCACTCATGTGTAAATGCCTTCTCTCTGAAGATGCAACAGGTGTGTGGAATTGAGTTTCTAATTCTTGGTGACATGCACTCTTCTTTCACTCCAGTATGAGTGCCCTCTGTCTGAAGATGTTACAGGTGTGTGGAATTGAGTTTCTATTTCTTGGTGGTATGTACTCTTCTTTCACTGAGGTGTGAGTGCTCTCTCTCTGAAGATGCTCCAGGTGTGTGGAATTGAGTTTCTGTTTCTTGGTTGTCTGCACACTGTTCTTTCACTCAGTTGTGAGTGCCTTCTCTCTGAAGATGATCCACATGTGTAGAATTGAGTTTCAATTTCTTGGTGGCCTGCACACTTTTCTTTCACTCAGGTTTGAGCGCCTTCTCTCTTCTCTCTCTGTACCTGCCTCATCTCCAGGATCCCCTTTATAATCAATGAAGTGGGTGACAGTGGTTGTCTTGAAGAGTAAAGGTTTATTGGTAGCTTTGTACTCCTTATCCACAGTTATGTCTGGGGGATACATCCCAAGATACTCATCTGGTGCCTAAAATTTTGAATAGTACTGAATCCTATATATACATGTACTACATTTTTTTCTATACATATGCACTTAGGATAAATGCAGAAACAGCCCAAATGCTCCCCAACCCAGGAATGGATTAACAAGCTATGGTATATGTATACCACAGAATACTACTCAGCCATTAAAGAAGATGGAGACTTACCTTTGTATTAACCTGGATGGAAGTAAAACACATTATTCTTAGTAAAGCATCACAAGAATGAAGGAGCATGAATCCTGTGTACTCAATTTTCATATGAGGACAATTAATGACCTAGTACATGATGGGAGGTGGGGAAAGGGGAGAGCAGAGAGAGGGAAGGGAGTGGGGGGTCTTGGTGTGTGACACACCTTTTTGGGGCAAAACACAATTGTAAGAGGATCTTTAACAAATGTAATCAGTGTAACCTGGTTTCTTGTACCTTCAATCCCCACTAATTATAAAAAGAAAAAAAGAAAAAGAAAAAACAGACACAACAGGGATTGGAAAAAGATAAAAAATTGGTTTGGATTCATAAATTAAGCCGCCAACTCTGGCTAACTGAAAGTTTTCCAGCATGGTTTTCTCAGGATATACCTTTTAAAATACTGTCTAAAGTTATTTCCTGGTTTGCTTGCTTTTGTCCGATAGGCTGCATGCAAATAGAAGCATTGGGATTCTGTTTTTCAATGAAATAACTTGGGATTTTTTCTTTTTTGCACTGTTGCTATGTTTGGGCCAATGTGTTTTCACTTGTCTTCTCAAAAACTTTTCCTGTGGGTTCTGACTCAGATTGATTTCCTGGAATATTCCTCTGAGCTAACTGTTCACTCTCCCACTTTCTTTCCTTCCTCAAGAGAAGCATCTGTTACAAGCCAAACATCAATCCCCAAACCTAAAATTTAAGTCTTCCCCTTATCAAAATTTAGCCTGTATTGGTTTTCTCCATCCTTCCATCCTGTGGGATTGTCAGTCTCAGACCCTGGAAGAGATGACTTGAAATTCAAAAACAGGTCAAAATAAGAAAGAAGAGAGAAAAAAAAAGCCAATTTGTTTGCTTGTTTTTTAAAAAATAGCAGGTACCAAATTAACTCATTTTCTTTACTTTTACAAATTTACTATTTTATTGGTGATATACTTGTGTTGGCCAAAATTACAAAAATGTAAGTGAATATATAGTGAAATTTCCTATTTCCACTCCCATCTCCTGGATACCCAGTTCTTCTTTCTAATATAATTAATTTTCTGTCTGCCTTTACAGATACATATTATATATGGAATATATTTTTGTATAAGGATATACTTTTATCTTTTACATATACCCCTTTTCTCTTTTATACAACTGGTATCATTCTATCCTTTCTGTTATGCTACTTGATTTTCTTATTCAATGGTATATCTATCTTATTCCTTTAAATTCTGTTGAGTTTATTTAGCCAAATTTCATATTGATGGACATTTAGGTTGATTTTAATTTTTGCTTTTACAAACCACATTGCAATAAATAAGCTTGTCCCTAAGCTAGTTTGCATCCATGTATCTGTGGAAATCATTTCTGGAAGTAGAACTACTGGGTTAGTGTATTCATTTAATGGTGAGTTTAAGGTATAAGTGGGTGAAACTTCAGTCTATGTGTTCAAGAATATATACATATTCTCCAAAACCACAGGGTGAGCCTAGCATGTACCTTTGTTGATAGTTTCAAAATGCTATCACATCATACATTCATGCAGTACTGATTTTGTGCTTATTGTGTGCCAGATAATACATAAGTATTAACGGTAAATCAATAAAGAAAGTATGTAAGTGTGATGCCTTCCTAACAACTCATGAAGCAGGAAGGCAGCATGAGGGTTAATTTATGTGTTGACTTGCCTAGACTACAGAGACCAGCTGTTTGGTCAAACACTAGTTTAGATGTTGCTGTTCAGAAGTTTTTAAAGACAGGATTAACATTTACAATCAGCCGACTTAAAGTAAAGTAGATTACCTTCCATAATGTGGGTGGGCCTCACTCAATCAGCTAAAAGCCTTAACAACAAAGACTGAAGTTTTTAGAAGAAGGAATTTTCCTTACGACTATAATGTAATAACTTGCTTGAGCTTCCAGACTGATGCTTTGCAGCATTTGTACTTGAGACTGCAACATTGGTTCTTACCTAAATTCTAGCCTTCTGGTTTGCACCACAGATTTCAGGTTTGCTAGCCTCCAGTTCTCAAAATAAATCACTCTCCCTGAGTATATCCCCTTTGTCTGGGTTTCAGAAGAGGCCTGACTGACACAGGCAGGGATTATGAGTCCTGCCCTACAGATGAGGAAACAGAGGCTGAAAGGGTCCACACCACTCTAAGAGCCCAGACTCTAAAGCCAAAGCACTTTCCACTGCCCCTTACTTCAATATTGTTAAAATGCAAAGTGGGGCATTGACAGTGGCAATTGCATTATAGAGTATTAGGCATGTCAAAATAATGGTCAAGCTTTAAGCTTTCATCTTTCAGCTCAGAGGAGGACAAGGTTCAAATTTCTTTGGTTGTCTGGAATCCAGGTCCATCTGATACCAGCCACCTCCACTATGCGGCCTAAGTTCAACCCCAGTGAGATCAAAGTTGTGTACCTGAGGTGAACCCCTGGGGAAGTCAATGCCATGTCTGCCCTGTCCCCCAAGATCGGCCCCCTGGGTTTGTCTCCAAAAAAGTTTGGTGATGATGGTGCCAAGGCAACTGGTGACTGGAAGGGTCTGAGGATTACAGTGAAACTATCCAGAACACAGACTGAAGTGGTAACTTCTGCCTCTGCTCTCATCATCAAAACCCTTAGGGAACCACTGAGAGTCTGAAAGAAATAGAAAAATATTAAACACAATGGAAATATCACTTTCCATGATATTGTCAACATTGCCGGCCAGATGCGGTACTGATCTTTAGCCAGAGAACTCTCTGGAACCATTGAAGAGATCCTGGGGACGGTCCAGTCTGTGGGCTGCAATGTTGATGGCTGCCACCCTCATGACCTCATAGATGACATCAACAGTGGTGCTGTGGAATGTCCAGCTAGTCAAAAGGGACAACGGAAAATGTTTCAATGAAGGATCACTTGACCTCCCCCCCCACCAAAAAATAACTGTGGTCAAGAGGTCACTCCTTTACTTAATTTCCTGTTGAAATGGCAGAGGCTAGTGCATTTTCGCTACTCAGCCACCATCTTGAAAATACTTGCCCCATTATTCCTCTTTTTAATATCCTTTATGAAGGTAGCAGGTGCCCACCTCAAAGTCTTTGTTTCCTACTCAGATTTCTCTATCCTGACACTTGAAAATGTAGTTTTTCCCTCTGTTTTCCCTTTGTCCATTCTGGGTCTCTGCACTGCAGGATGGCACAGACGCTGACCTGCCCTGCAGCAATTCTTCCTTCCCAGATGCCTTTGTGTTGTCTCTGTCACAAGTCTCTTCATTTTGAATCTTTCCACAGAATCTGTCCATTACTCTTTGGAGACTTTGCTTGGTTCAGAGCATGATGGAGCACTCTGGCTGGGGGCAGGAGGGGCTGTATCAGATCTGCCCTGGATGGATTCATCATCTTGGAAAAATCACTGATTACTTAGTTGCTTGGTCTCTAAAATAAGAGGGGATGGATTTCTGAGGCTAATTTCTGAGGCGACAATCTCAGAGGTGTCTGGTTTTATAAAAGGAGGAATTCTGAATGATTCTTTCCAGGCGCTGAGCAGAGGAGAGTGCTGGGTACCATCCCTGTTGTCAGATCAAGGCAAGAAGGGTAAGGAAAGTTCTTCTTTCTAACACGGTGCTCAGAGCATGCACAGAACATCTGGCCTTTTATTGAATCATGAAACATGTCAAGGATGGTTTATCAGCCTATAACAAGGATAAGAAAGTTTAAAAGGGAAGCCTATTCGTCCTGCATTCCTTGGTCATCGTAGCTTCCTTTCTTTTTTCCTGACTTCTCTTTCTGTTTCCTCTTTACCATAGCAACTAGGACTTGTGATTCCTAACACGGGTGTGGCTTTCACACTGCTTGGTTGATAGATAGCATGAGATATTTCTGGAAGCACAGGAAATGCTCTTGTGTACATCAAGTTACTGCCTTGAACACTTCTCTGTTGCAGTGTCCTCTTGGACTTTTTATTTTAGTAACAATTTTCATCTTGAGATATAATCCATATATCTCACTATTCACCTCACTAACACAGGTGTCCTCAAACTATAGCCCATGGGCCACATGTGGACCGCCGAGGACATTTATCCGGCTTGCCAGGTGTTTTTGCTGTTGCCGCCTGTCTAGCTTAGCAGCCGGCTCATCCTGGGACCCACAGTCCGGCCCCCCAACAGTCTGAGGGACAGTGAACTGGCCCCCTGTTTAAAAAGGTTGAGGACCCCTGGTCTAACACAATGGTTTTAGAATTTTTTCAATGTTGCATAACCATAATTACAAGTGACTCTAGAACATTTTCAGTATCCTAAAATAAAACCCTCTCCCTATCAGCAGTCCCTCTTCATCCCTCCCCCCAAGCCCTGGGCAGCAACTATCTACTTTCTGTCTTTAGAGATTTGCCTATTCTGGACCTTTCATAGAAGTGGAATTGTACACTATGTGGTTCCTGTGTCTGGCTTTTTTCACTTGGCATAACATTTTCAGTGTTCATCCACATTGTAGTATTCATCAGAACTGCATTCCCTCTAATGGCCAAATGCTATTCCATTTCACAGATATAGCACATTTTGTTTACCCATTGAGGAAACATGGCTTCCTTTTCTCTCCTCTAATTTTTCAAACTTAGTCTGAAAATTCTGCTAAGAAATGTTAAGCTTCCTCAACTCACCAGATAGGAAGCCCACAATTGCTTCCTCCTCTGGGGCCTGGCATATATGTAGGTAGTAGGGGCATCTCAAGCTGTTTGTATGAAGGCAGCATGAAAGCTAGCTAAGCCGCTGTTAGGAACACAAGACTTCTGACACAGATTGCCTAGGTTGGACTCTTGGCTTTACCACTTACTCTCAAGCAGCACTTAGACCTCAGTGTTCTCACCTGCAAAATGGGTACACTAGTTCCCAGAAAGTAGATAGTTGCTGCCCAGGGCTAGTGGGGAGGGGATACGGAGGGACTGCTAATAGGGAGAGGATTTCATTTTAGGGTAATGAAAATATTCTAATAGTAGACCTCAGTGATATCATCTGCAAAAGGTACACTAGTCCCTTTCTATGGCAGAGACTGGCAGTCAGCCCTAATTATATCACTGTCACCTCCAAAGCATTGAAGTCCCACTTTTATTTAGACATACTGCTTCCTAGCTTTTTGCTAGATATGGCCATGTGTCTATCTTCTGGACAATGTTACACACTTTTTTTAAATAATAAAAAAGCATTATTTAGCAGCTCCTAAGAGCCTTCTTTAAAAGGCACCTGCAACATGCCCCTTTCTTTGATTTATCTTTCTCCATCCTCTCCAGAGGCTCATACTATAATCTCAGAGAACAGGATTAAGGCCAAGAATTTAATAGCTACAAAAGAGGATGTGGTACCTGAAGGAGGAGGCTGTAAGCCATAGAACTTACACGTGCGGCATGAGACTCACTGAGGTGGTCAGGTGGTCGGTGGGAATGTACAGGTATTGCAGCCTAGAGGTCTGGTGAATCTTGGTGTGTGCTGGCGAAACATTTGTTGGAAAGGATTCCTTGAGTTTGTTGGGAAGCTGATAGAGACAGACAGAGTCTGTAGCATTAGGGAATTAACTGGTGGGAAAATTTTATAATGTGGTATGTTGGCTTTTTCTTGACACTCTTGACATAAGGGGAATTGGCTCTCGCCAGGAGCAGCCGTGGTGGGCGTTGACCTGGGAGGGGGGGGATGTCTGTACAGAAGAAGGGTTCTCTGTTGCCTCCTGCCATCTAGGTTGACTTAGAGTCTAGTAACTGGGCCCCTATTAGGGCTGAAAATGCCAGTTCTGTCCGTACTGCAAACTGATGTGATGAGCGATAAATCTAAAAAGGCAGCTTCACTCTGTGATGTAATGGCTGCAGGCTTTCCTCAAGCATCTTCTAGTAAGATTTCTCTGGCAAACACCACAATAAACACAGTGAAAAGACAAATGGCAACAAAGATCAGGTTGGGTGTCACCGTCCCTGAACAGCCTGCTGTTTTGATGACCCGTGGTGGCCACTTTTAAGATGAAAGAGGAAGGTATGGAGTGCCAACACCAGAGAGTTGTAGACGAGAGCAAGGCTGGAAACTAAATCTGGTGGACAAATCTGCCCTGCCACTTGTTTTTATGACCTTGAATTAAAAGCAGGTGAAAAAAAACTCAACTTGGACATTTGTTTTCTTTCTTATATAAGCACCTACATAGTATTCTCGATTTTGCTTTTGGTCCACAAGGCCTAAAATAATTACCGTCTGGCCCTTTACAAGAAATGTTTGCTGACTTCTTAGACATAAATATTAGGTCTAGATAAGATACTGCATGCAGAGTGACAGATTTCAGGCTGATAAACAGGTAAAAAGCTTAGCAAATTTTGGAGGGCATTTTACTGCTGCAGGAGAAGACTGTCCTCGCCTGTAAAAGCCTGTGGTTGTTCCGCCCTGTGCTAATGCTCCGCCCCTGGCCTGCACCCACAGAACGTGGGCTATGAGGGCTGACAGGCTCCAGGCAGGGCACACTGTCCAAAGTCTGTCCTCCTCTTCAAGGATAACACACATGTGCCAGATGGCCACCAGCAACTTACTCCACAAACTGAAGAGGGGTCTTCACAAGCCTTACTCTGTGGCTTTCATAAGCTACAGTGGGACAATGACTGCTACGTGTTCCTTAGCCTCCCTTTTATGAGTAATAGTTTTACTTGCTGTTACTGAGTTGTACGTATTGCATTGCATATTGAGTGTGTGTGTGTGTGTGTGTGTGTGTCCGTTAGCTGAGAGGTCACTGAGCTACGGGAGCTGCATGTCTTCCTGATGGAGAAGACAGGCTGTGAGCAGGTATCTCTAAGCTAGTCCCCAAACAGACAAGCATAATGCCACATTTTCATTTGGACATTTCAAACATTTCTATGTTATTTGTATTTTGCATAAAAAATAAAAGCAGTAAGATAAAAAAGAAACTGCATTGTGCTTATTGAGCCGGGTGCTCCTTTCAAACTCTGGAAACAGGACATGACTTGTACATTTTAACAGGGTCCCGCCTCCGTCTGTAATCACTCCTGGGAAAGGGGAGTGCCTCTGACATTTTAGGTTTTGTTCATTTTGCTCATGCAATCTTTAGAATGGAACTCTTTTACTCTTAATTTTTCTCTTTTGAGGGACAGACAATACATGCTAATTAATTACACAGATATTAGAACTACATTTAGTAAGTTTAGGTCTTAGGATAATAATACTGTCAATCACGTCACTGAGCTAACATGATTGTTAGGTCATGGAAGTGCTGTTGCGTTTGCTCCGTTCTAGTTTTTTTTTTTTTTTATTGAATGTTAACTATGTACATTAATGCACTTCTGGGGCACAGTGTGGGGTTTTCACACGCAATCCGAAACACTCCCATCAAACTGGTTAACATAGCCTTCGTGTCATTTTCTTAGTTATTGTTTTAAAACGTTCACATTCTACTCTTAGAAAGATTCACTTGTACCCTTGTAAGATAAACCTCAGAAGTGATCCCTCCAATCCGCCTTCCTCCACCCATTCCCCCCCATTCTAGTTTTTAAATATATGTGTTTTTATTTACTTTTTTATTTCTTGTGCTTTGTTGCAATCATAGCTCACTATGACCTCAAACTCCTGGGCTCCAGTGATCCCTCTTGCCTCAGCTTCCTGAGTAGCTAGGACTACAGGCATGTGCCACCAAGCCTAGCTAATTTTTAAATTTTTTTGCTATGTTGCCCGGGTTGGTCTCTAACTTCTGGCCTTGAGTGATCTTTCCACCCTGACCTTCCAAATTGTTGAGAATACAGGAGCGAGCTACCATGCCTGGCCTAACATGTTTTTAATGGCTACAATCATAATGCTCATAACATTTTATTTTTTTTTTTAAGTTAAATATCATGGGAAAGAGTCTATGTTTCTACATAGTCTTTTAAATTGAGCTTTTGAGTGGCTGCATCACGTTCTGTCCACAAAGATTTATGTTCTAGGCATCTTTTGCTATACACCACTCAGAACTTTTTTTTTTTTTTTTTTTTTGAGACAGAGTCTCACTATGTAGCCCTTGGTAGAGTGTTGTGAAGTCACAACTCACAGCAAACTCTAAGTCTTGGTCTTAAACTTCTCTTGCCTGGGCCTCCCAAGTAGCTGGGACTATGGGAGTGCACTACAATGCCTGGCTATTTTTTGGTTGTAGTTGTCATTGTTGTTTGGCAGGCCCTGGGCTGGATTTGAACCCACCAGCTCTGGTGTATGTGGCTGTCGCCCTAGCCGCTGAGCTATAGGGGATGAGCCACTCAGAATTTCTTAGGAACCCAACAATCACTGTTATCTCTTGTGTGTCAGGGGTTTGGGAAGAACTTGTTGGAATGGTTTAAGCTCATTTGGTTGCTGTCATGTAGTGACTGGATCTGGGGCAGCAGAGGGCTGGTGGGGCTGCCCTCTCCTTTCATGTAATATGGGCTCAGTGCATCTCAATGCAGACTCTCCATGAGGGACTGTTAGGGCTTCCTCACATGGCCAGCTCGGGGTGCTCAGACTTCTTAAAGTGGTGGCTCAGGGCTTTAGCAGGAGACCTTTAGCAAGCCAGGCAGAGGCTGCATTTGCTTGCATTCCCTTTACTTCAGCTGAACCCTGTTGGCTAAAGAGTAATCAAGGTCAGTCCACATTCCAGCAGGGGCAGGAGATACTTCTCAGTGGCAGAGGGTGGAAAGAAATTGCAGAGGTTTTAAAACTGCCACAGTTCAACAAGCAGTTAAGCTGTTCTTCTATCACTGGATTTCCTTGTTTTTTTGCTATTAAATAGCAGCATTATGATAAATATCTTCATTTCTCATATTTTGGATGAAAGTAGGACTATTAAATCAATTGATCAAATGATACATTTCACCTGACCCCTGAAATATGCCATGTGACTTTCTAAAAGGACGATAGCAATGTGAGATCCCATATGCAATGCAGGTGACAATGTTCCTGATACACAATTGCTAGCAATATAAATCACCAGTAGACTTTTATTTTGTTCACTAAATATGTAAAATGCATACTGTAATGTTTGTTTATTTGTATTGTTTATATAATTGGCAAAGTTGTTTATTACGTTTGTGAATTTTACCTTTTTTTCTGGTTTATTTGCTTGGACCTTAGTGGTCATTGTAAACTGCATTAACTTTCACATGCCAAAAGTTTCAGTCACTTCTATATTATATTTTCCCAGTCTACACTTTTTTTTGGGGGGGGTAATAATTTTCCTTGGAGAACAGACATTTTTAATTTTTCTATCAAACCTGTTCATTGCTCTTTCTACTGTCTTTTCTCACATTTATAGCACTTAGAATGTTTTTCCTCCCCAGATTCTCCAGAGGTACTAAACTCTCCATTATAGAGTGTCTATATTTTTATTTGCATCTTTGGAGCTTTACATTTACCTTCTTAATTCATATAAAATTTACTTATTGTATTACTTGGGTCTAAAGTTGTTTTGTCCCTAATGTTAATCAGCAAAACCAATGTTATTGAATATTTCCACCTTTACCCTTATTGATTTATGATATCTTTTTATAATATATTAAATTCTTATGTTATAATTGAATCTATCCTGGGCCACTTATTCCATTTAAGTTAAATAGTCTTTGAGAGTATGACTAAGATTGCATTAAAAATTGAAATTCACCTTGAGGCTTGGCACCTGTAGCTCAGCAGCTAGGATGCTGGTCACATGCACCAAGGATGGCAGGTTCAAACCCGGCCTGGGCCTGCGAAACAACAATGATAACAATAACAAAAAAACAGCTGGGTGTTGTAGCAGGTGCCTATAGTCCCAGCTACTGGGAGACTGAGGCAAGAGAATTGCTTAAGCCCAAGAGTTTGAGGTTGCTGTGAGCTGTGATGCCATGGCACTCTTCCGAGGGTGACATAGTGAGACTCTGTCTCAAAGAAAAAAGAAGAAAAAGAAATTCACCTGGAGAGGTTTGTATTTTTGTAGTACTTATTTACAAATACAGATGCATTGTATATTTATCCATTTATTACAGCTTTTATAAAGTATCCTTTAGTTTATTGCAGCTCCCTACATGTGTCTATGTGATTGATTTAAAACCTGAGACTTCTTAGCAGGCAGACACGGGGCTGGGCTCATGGGCAGTCTTTCTACTGACCCTCATGCAGTCAGTTTTCTCTTGAACAATCCTTTTAGATTTTTCTATTTTTTCTTTTTTGGCATTTTATCCAAAACACATGTACACTTTTTTTCTTTTTCTTTTTTTTTTTTGGCCAGGGCTGGATTTGAACCCTCCACCTCAGGCATATAGGGCCGGCACCAACTACACTTTTTTTCTTAAAAACATTTGTGTAGACTGATGTTTAGAAGCCAAACAATGGAGTTGGTGGGGTTGGGTAAGGAGGGTTTAGGATTTCATTCATAAGAAGAGGAGGAGAGGGAGGGAGCAGAGCTGGTGGAAGATAAGAACAGTGACCATTGTCTGAGATGGCACTCACGATGGGTGCCATCGAGACACATCTCTGTGAGGGGCCCACACAGCACATCACAAAAGGCAACAATAACAGGTACATGAATACCCCGTTTGGAAATTCCCGTCAAGCTTGGAAGCATGAGCCCTTTCCCAGTGGTCATCCAAAGAGTGACAAGGCACTGATGTCTTCTGTGTGGGCAGAGGGGCCGCAAGCTACCCACTGGGTGGGGTATCAGGGCTCTGCCAAATTATTCCTCCTTTACCTGCTCAATCCTGTGTAAAATTTCCTTGAGATGAACTTAAATATTTTCCTCCATGGGCAGAAATGAGTCGTAAGTGCCTAGGAGAAAGGGCTTTTAGATTGAAAAGTAAACAACTAATAGCTCATCTTCTCCAGATCTCTGCGAGTAGAAGGGTGTTCAGAGCATGAGGCGGGGTTGGGTAAGACAGGGCTGTGAGGAAGGGCAAAAGAGAACGGAGAGGAACTCTCGAGAACACACATTCCCCCCACCAGCTGGGTCTGGGGGACTGGGTCGTCTGGAGAGAAATATGGGCAATCATGAGGGAGTGCAGTGGCTAATGTCCCACTCTTCATATCTATTTAAAACGTCCCAGTCTCCAAATGTAGACACTAATGGTCACACCTCTCCTCCAACAGGATGACCCCATTGTGGAGTCATTTGAATTGACAATTAGTTCCAGTAAGAGATGAGAGGGCTAGGAGCCCTATCCAGGAAAAGAAAAAAAAAAGAGAGAGAGAGGAGAAAAAGAGCCAGGGAAGAGGGAGCCAAGTAGGAGGGGGGAAGAAGGGAACGACGTGTGAAATGTTCAGAAGTTACCAACCCAGTGGTCATCTTTACTATGCGCTAAGGAAATGGAATTCATACTCCACGTCACCACCAAAGTCACCTCTGTCTATTGTCACACTGAAGCCTGTGCCCCAGTGAAGTCCAGTTGAAGCTGCTTCTAGTTTCAGGAGAAACCTCCCATTTAATGGTGAGGGAGCACATACATCACACACTATTAAAACTGCCAGTTTCCATCCCTTTCACACCATTAGTAGAATATATATGTCATTAAAGGAAGTGAGTTACAATATAAAAATATGGTAATTCAGATTGTCAGGTCACAACTGACAGCACATTCAGTTTCTTTCCTGAGCTATCTCCAGAGACCCTATATTTAGCAGAAAGACGTTTCCCAGAAAAGTTTTCATAAATATTCTCCATGGGGGGAAAATGTATATTTATCACTTCACATAAAAAGAATTCTAAAGCAAATGTTTTAGTAGCTGACTTCTGAGAAATTGCACGGATATTTTTAATCCATTGCTAGGAGAATTTTTCTTACCAATTTGATATGAGGCAGGGAATGCTCTAGTCTGGGTTACCCACAATTTTATTAGCAGTGTTTTCCTTGTCTTTTCTCCTTCCTGCAGCCCTCTGTACCCCATGCATGAAGGCCTGCAGCTTGCTTGCCCCTTTCAACCTTTTTTATGCAAACCAACGAATCTGCTTCTTCTATCCCTCCAACCCCCATGTGGTGTGTCATGCCCCTTTTCTTGGGAACTGTGAGTAATAAACTACCTCTCCAACGGCAATCATCTCCTGATTGGCCTCACTAGAACTGAACAAGGACAAAGCCTCTTTGTCTGAAACCAGGGAGGCGAAGAAAGGTTTCACGAATCTGCTCTCCAATAGCTGAGAGTAATAGATTTAAGGATTATGCCTCACATGATATATAACAGTCCCACCTGGCCACTGCCGTATCAGATTTGGTCTAGCTGAAACAAGACTTTTATGGTTCAGTAGGTCATCCTGCCTACTCTCTGAGAACTACACACTGTTGGAAAGCTTTAGGGTCCAGCTGCCATGGAGAGAAGTAGACGGAAGATGAGAGGCCCGACATTATACAAGGTGGGCCAGGCCAGGCCAGCGTGGGAAGTTTAGTGTGGAGAGAATGATAGGGCTGAATGTAGGGATCCGCCTAAACAGAACCGTCCCACCCTGGAAAATCAGTCCTTAACCTCTTAAAGAAGACTATAAAAGGGAGCTGTATTCCCAGCAGAAAGGAGAAACATTCATTGAGGATGGAATGAGGTGGTGAAAAAGTGATTCAATAGAATTCCTCTTAGGCAGAGCGCTGGGTTTTGATGAATGCCTTGATAAATGAGCTGGGCAATGTGCTGGTCCCAGATAAAAAGTGCTGAGCGATGAGGACGTCCCAGTTTCTTAGAGTGGGCAGACATAGAGAATGGGCAGCATCCACTTAGTGTGAGTGCCCATGGTTAGGTAGCCTTAGGGACTGTGTGAGCACACAGGAGGGAGCCCCAGGAAGTCAGCCTCTAGTCTAGACCCTGGAGCACTGCTCCCAGGGTAAGCGGGGAGGGGAGATGCTTTGAAGATCATTCCAAGCAGAGTGGGCAGACTGTGCAAAGGGCAGAGAGAAAGTGAGCCAGGGAATGGTTGATAAAGGGCAATTATATGAATAGATTTTCATTAAAACATTTTTAAAAAAATTGTGCTAAAAATCATATGACATAAAATTTATCATCTTTATCATCCTCCAGTGTTCAGTCCAGTAGTGTGAAGTACACTGATACTGATGTTGCAACATATCTCTGGAACTTTTTCATCTTGCAAAACTAAAACCTTATACGCTTTGAATACCAACTCTCCATTGCCCTGCTCCACAGCCCCTGGAAATACTACTCTGCTTTCTGTTCTTATGGGTTTGACTTTAGTCATCTCGTATACATGGAGCGATAGATTTGTCTTTCTGCAATCGACTTATTTCACTTAGCCTAGGGTCCTCAAGGTTCATCCAACTTGTAAAATGTGATAGGATTTCTTTTCTTTTTAAGGCTGTTTACCAAATTTTCTTTTTTTCATCCATTGTTGAACACTTGGGCTGCTTCCGCCTCTTGGCTATTGTTGCAATGAACGTGAGTGTGCCAGTATCTCTTTGAGATCTTTGCTTTCAATTCTTTTAGATAAATACCCAGAAGTGGGATTGCTGGATCATATGGCAGATTTTAATTTTTCAGTATTATTCTAGTGACTGGATATAAAATAAAATTAGATGAGGCCCATATTGGAGGTAGGGAGCCTTGATTAAAGGATTGAGGCAAGAAATATGGCTACTTAAGAGGAGTGAATGTGTCCCAGGTAGAAGGATCGTGACTGTACTGCCTGATGGGTGGGAGAGAGGAGCAAGGAGTCAATAGTGGGGCTCGGGTTTCTGGTTTGTGTAGCTGGGTGGATAATGGAGCATGTCATTGTGGTAGGTGCTCAGGACAAAGAGGTGGATTGGATCCCGTGTTTTGGCAGATGCCTCAGACTGTAGCTGGGGGAGTCTAGAGGCAGAGAGGCTGGCTTCAAAGTCCCAGAGAGAGCTGGACAAGGGCAGCAGCAGCACAAGTGGAGAGGAAAGTCCAAATTGGAGAAGGCAGTTGCTGCAGAATCTGCAACAGGGCCCAGGGACCAGCGGATTGAGGGAGCCTTATGGAGAGGAAGACGTCTCTCAGAATTGTGATGAAATTTCGATCAGTTGGATGGAGATATGAGACCAAGCTGCCTGGGGTTTTCATAAACATTCTGTATAGTTTTAAATAATCTGATTTTGAGATATATATGGGATATGTGTAGATATCTAGTTGGGAATAGTAAAGTAGTAGTTTTGCCTTTTTAGTCGTACTATACCTTTTTTATGCTTAAATACTTTTGTAGTACTTTAATATAATTCTTAATTATAGCTTAGGCCAGGCATTGGGGCTAAAGATAAGGATCGAGAAGTAACTTGTCAACAAGAAAGTGAGAAGTGAGGTCATAGGTAAGTGAAATTTACACCAAGGAAAGCTGGCTGGAGGGTGAAGGATAAAACCCAGCGGAATGCCAACATTTATCGAGTAAGTAAAGGAAAAGGAACTAGGGAAGGCAAACAGAAAGGGCCAAACAATGGAGGACCTTCAACAGGAGTTGAGGAAGCCAAGTAGAGAAGACAGAAACAAGGCAATGAAGACTTTGGGCTGAGGGTGTGAGCAGGAGCTGACATACAGGGGGGCGCATCCTATCCCCACCTTTAGCCATTTCATTGACTTTGTAAATACAAAGGTTTTTATGCCCTATTTTTGTGCCATCATATCTTGTTTGTTTGTTTGTTTCTTTGAGACAGAATCTCATTCTGTTGCTCAGGCTCGAGTGTTGTTGGCGCCAGCCTAGTTCACAGCCACCTCAGACTGCTGGGTTCAAGGGGTCCTCTTGATTCAACCTCCCAAGTAGCTAGGGCTATAGGCCTGTGCCACAAAGCCTGATGAATTTTTTCTATTATTATTATTATTATTTTTTTTTTTTAGAGAGAGGGATCTTACTCTTGCTCAGGCTGGCCTTGAACTCCTGATCCTCCTGTCTCAGCCTGCCAGAGTGCTAGGATTACAGGTCTGAGCCACTGTGCCCGGCTGTGCCAGCAGAATTCTATGGCACCCTATTTCTGTTACTTTCCATAGACTGGGGAATCTCAATTAAGGGAAGGTGTAATTTTTGTCCCTTGGAGGATACATTTTGGTCATCACAACTGTGGGTACAGACCCACAACTGTAGTGGGTACAGACCAGGGATGCTGGTAAACATCTCGTAATGCCCAGGACAGCCCTGCCCAGGACAGCCCTGCCCCTCAACAAGTAACCAGGCAGCTCATTACATCAAGTGGCAGGGCTGAGACACCCGACTGTGGATTCTCCTGTCAGATCCCTTCATCCCACACATCTTTTTAGAGCTTCAGGCACCGTGTTTACAGTGAGAACTATCTGCCACCTCATGGGATTCTGGCTCTTTCTAGTTTGTGGTCCAACAGTGAGGGCCTCTTTGAAAGTGGGTATTTGAAAGATTCAGCCAGTCTGCCTTATCTAACAACTGAGTCTGCACATTAGTGAAGTGATTTTAGCAATAGTTTTTAATGAATGCCATAACAGATTTAAGGAAATATATTAAAAAAATTAATCATCTGAACTCAGCAAGGTCCCTGTTTACTTGGTACCCCCATCCCAACTGCTGCTGAGTCCACGGGCCTTAGAAGCTGAACTGAGAAGTGTCTCCGCCTAGCTGAGTGCTCGGTGCTCCTTAAAGCGTTGGGCCTGTAGTTATTCCTGGGCAGGCTGGCTCTAGAGCCCTTGCCTTGTTTTTAGCTTAACTTATCACACTACAGTTTTTCTGTTTTTTTAAAATTTTTATTTTTAAAGAGCACTCACTAATAACTCCATGTCCCAGACGCCAAATGGCAAAGAAAACAGTATTAATTTCTACTGCCAAGCAGCCCAGCTAAACTCCGATCTTCCTACTGATTTTGGTGGGTGGGTCCTGTCCCAAGGACTCACTGCTGCCCCAGGAGGGCAGTGGAGCTGGCACGGGGACAGGGATGCTGTGTGTTTATACCCACTTTTGCCCACAAATTCATCTCAGTTTCACCTCCCAGCTCCCAGAGCCTGTGGCCTCTCTGGCTCCACTGCCAAACTAGAATCTGCTCTACCGCCCATCAGGGGGACTGCAGATGTGGGCAAATGACTCATTATCTCCCTTTGTGCTAATTTCCTCATAGTTAAATGAGAATAACAGTACCTCTCGCCAAACATTGTTCTGAGCATGAATTGGGTAAATACATGCAACGTACTGCAAGTGGTGCCTGTGATGTGGCCAGCTGTCAAAATGATGTTAGTGACATTAGTGCATTAGCTATTTGATACTGTTTTAGTTTCTGAGCGTTGCTGTAACAAACTACTATAAGTTAGGTGGCTTCAAATAGCAGAAATTAATTTTTCGCAGAGTTCTGAAGCCTAGAAGTTCAACATCAAGGTGTTGGTTGGGACATGCTCCCACTGAAGGCTCCAGGGAAGAATCCTCCCCTCCTCGCCCTCGCTCTGGCTGCCAGCAATCCTCGGCATTCTGTGGCTTACTGGTTGCTGCATCAGCCCAGTTTTTGCCTCTGTTTCACGTCGATTAGGATTACAGGTCTGGATTACAGGTCTGAGCCACTGTGCCCGGCTGTGCCAGCATAATTCGATGGCACCCTATTTCTGTTACTTTCCATAGAGTGGGGAATCTCAATCTCACACACTGTGTGTGTCTGTGTGTCTCTATTCTCTCCTTCTCCTCAGGAGGACATTGGTCCTTGAATTTAGGGCCCACCCCTTGTCTGTTGACCTCACCTTAACTAATTACATGTATAAAAACCCTATTCCTGAGAAGGTCATGTTCCTTAGGCTCTGAATTGACATAAATTTTAGGGGAACACTAGTCAACTCACTATAGTACCATTGATGTTAATTATCACATTTATATTGGTTTAGCAAGTGCTTCTCTTGAGTATAGAAAACCTATTAATATGTTTAGCTTCTTCAGACAAAATTTAAAAGCTTATTCTTTAAAACACTCGTGTGAGAGTGCCTGGAGAGATAGCTTACGGAAAAGAAAATAAAAAATACAGTTTAATTCAGACTTCCTCTGGCACGAGAGTTGGCAAAGAGAGCTGTGGTGGGAAGAGGAGGCTGAATTCAATTCTGCCACCACCTGTCTGCTGACAAGGTGATGGCCCCTCTGAAATCAGCTCAGGGAGTGGCATCTTCTCAAATGGAGTCACTTTTCTGGGTTCAGCTAAACAGCGCCCCCACAGACCGCAGTGCAGCATCAGGAAGCACGGAGTAAGGCAATAGCGCCTGCCAATACCCTATTTATGGGCAGAAAAACCACACGTGTATTGTTTTAGGTGAGTGCCCCCTCTCCAGGCTCCCCATGTGGGAGAGGCTGCCAGGCACGTGGCACTAATCTGTGCTTTCCCCAGCACATGCTGCCTGGAGTTGCTCACCCATCCCAGTCCCAGGCATGTGCTGATATCCTTTTCTTGTCATGTGTGAGTCACAGGTGGGGCTTCCCAAGTCAGTATCATTTGCATAAAATACCTAGTCAGTACAAATGCATAAAATACCCATTTAGCTGAGAATGTTCAACTTCTTTATATCTGTTGATGACGTCCCTATGGCCACATCGTCTAGAAGGGTGGTTTGGGAACTTTTGTGTGCACATAAATCCCCTGGGGATCTTGTTAAAGGCCAGATTCAGATTCAGTGATGCCCAGGATGGATGTAAGATTCTGCCACCGTCAGAGGCTCCCAGGGGGTGCTGATGCGTCCATGGTGTGGATGAAGGATAGTGTAACTAGCAAGGCTCAATGCCAGCCGTCCTCTCCAGATCTTTCTCTAATAGGCCTGTAGCCTAAGAAAGGGACCTGGGGGAATAAAGCCTGTGGAATCTGGGAGTGATGATATGTTCACTGTCTGAGGATGCGTCTGCATACAGAGGAAAGAGTGCTAAACCAGAAAGTGGAAAGAGGGCGTTGGTAGTTAAGCCCTGGCTTTGCTACTGTGTAGCTATATGACCTTGGATTCATTTACTTCTCTAATGCCTTGGTTTCTGAGCCAGTACAGTGAGTGTAATGACTCTTCCTTTAACTACTTACCACTCATGGTGGGTGAAAATCATCTGATGTGATGTATTTTTAAAAGCTTTGTGGGGTCAGCACCCGTGGCTCAAGTGGCTAAGGCGTCAGCCACATACACCTAAGGTGGTGGGTTTGAATCCAGCCCAGGCCCGCCAAACAACAATGACGGCTGCAACCAAAAAAATAGCCAGGTGTTGTGGCAGGTGCCTGTGGTCCCAGCTACTTGGGAGGCGGAGGCAGGAGACTTGCTTGAGCCCAGGAGTTGGAGGTTGCTGTGAGCTGTGATGCCACAGCACTCTACCCAGGGGGACAGCTTGAGGCTCTGTCTCAAAAAAAACAAAAACAAAAACAAAAAACTTTGTGAAAAGTGTAAAGCACCATTAAAATTAAGTTATTCTGTCCTCCCAGGCTGTTGAGAGTATGAAAGATTGGCAGTGGTCCCAGCAGGGGGATGTTGTGATATGAAAGACTCCGTCCCTGGCATCTCGACTTGCCTCTTTGAGAAATCTATCTTTCTGGGTGCTCTAGGACAAAACCGTGCACAGCCACGAAGCTTTTATTAATTGATAAAAAATGAGAGCAAAATCATTGTCCTGTGTAGTCCAGTCCACAGGAGAGAGTGGTCATGTGTAATTGGGACCACTGGAGTATCCTGTGGCCTGTGCCTGCCACACCCCCACTTTGGCCCTGCCCCCCTCAGGGAGTCTTCTGTGTACCCTCAGGAATGAGAGGCAGTGTTGTATGGAAGCTGGAGCCGCCCATCGGGAGCCAGATCGCCTGCACTGGAAGCTCAGCTCCTAGTATTTATTTAACAGTTCATTCAAACTCTCTGTGCCAGTTTCCTCATTGTACGCTGAAGACCATATAAGAGTACAATCAGCCCTTCACCAATCTTTGGGGGCCATATCCATGGATTCAGCTGATTGTGGGTCAAAAAAATTGGGGGAAAAAACACAGTAAAAAATAACACAATAATAGAAAATAATATAAAAATACAATATAATAACTATTTACACAGTGTTTACATTGTATTGGGTCTTACAGATAATCTAGAGATGATTTGTATTATGTGGGAGGATGGGCATAGGTTGTGTTCACCATTTTATAGCAGGGACCTGAGCATCGCTGTTTGGATATGCAGGGGGCGTGGTCCTAGGACCAAACCCCTGTAGATCCCAAGAGATGCAACTGTAGTGAGAACCAATTCAATGTAAACATTCCAAATGGTATATAAAATCAGCACATTGTACCCCATACATGCAGTAATGTACACAGTTATGATCTAACAAAAAAAAATAAAGAAAGAAATGAGTGTAAGTATGCTTGCCCACAGGCCCCCGTGCCCACAGAGTAAGCTCTATGGTTAGTTATTATCTTAACTCTGAAGGAAAGGAAAGTCCATAGGAGGCAGTAAAGGTGGGCTCAGCGGCGCTGCACACAGGCACGGTGCAAGCTGCGGAGCCCGCGAGGCTCTGCCCCAGCACTGGGGGATAAACAGTGAGTGGTTATCCAGGCTCTGGCAGTGTGGCTCCTTGAGCGGTAATGAGTGACACCAGGAGCTGGTGTTGCTTTCAACCTGAGACTAGGCTCCCCTGTCTCTCCCTGGCACTAGTCATCGGGGTCCTGACTCGCTCAATCTGACCTTTCTGTTACCCAAGTCAGAGTATCTGTTTCTCCTCCCTGATTTCTTCTAAGGGCCCTGCAAGAGGCTGGGTTTCTGGATGGCCTTGGCCAGCACACTTCCCTCGCCTCCCTGACCTCCCACACCTCCCACACTGCCTTCATCTCCCTCACCTCTCACTTGTAGTTCTCAGAATAACTGTAGAATGTAGCAAGAATCCAGTCTCCTGAGATAAGGAGGACTGTCTGGGGAGGTGCAGGGTATGTCCTCTTTACTCCTAGAACAGGCTATTCTGCAGGGCTTGAACTCAAAGAGCCCACATAGGCTCAGGTTATAAAAGCAGCCTGGGCCACGTGCAGAGGAGCCCTGACAACTCTGGGATACTTTCCTGAGCCTTTGGGATAAGCTCTCTACGGATCCCAGGCTTTTGTTTATCCCTGATGCCTGTGTAATAAATTTTCTTTGTCTGATGTGCTGTGTGACTATCCCGTCTCACTGGATCCAAGTCAAGGCAGAGAGCCTTTGCTGTCACACTCACTGCACCCCCTCCTGGTAGCCCTCCTCTTGAGGTAGGACAGGCCCCTCTGCTCTATATTTTCAGTCCAGTTCCATTGTGGTCTACAGTGTGTTCCTTGCTTATCTCAGGTCTTCTCTTATTTTAATAGTAAAATATATAAATACGGGCATTCCCTGTGTTACAGATGACGCGACTGACAGTGGGTCATCTGAACTTATGAATGGGCTCCTAAGGCTCCCATAGGTTAATTTATAGCTAACTAATTAAATTAATAAACAAACTTGCATGGCACAAGTTGTTTGTTGAAGTGGGTCTTCATGCCAGCAGCTAGTTTCATGGATAGATAGAGAAGCCGCTGATAGAAACACAAGAACAGGAAGAATCGGAAGATCCAGAGCCAGGAAGGTTTACAACAAAAGAGTTAGGGGCAGTCCTTCCTTCTGGTAAGGAAGACACTGATGTAACATTAGGCGAGTGTTAACCTTTAATGTTCTTTTTGAGAAATTTCTTCTATCTCCTATCTAAACTTTTTTATGAGTTTTTATGTGCTGTTTGTTTTGAATTAAAAGAAAAAGCACAGTAGTTTCTGTAACTTATTATTACAGAGGTGGTATTATTAGTATAGTATTACACTGTATTATTATTACCACATGAGCCATCATACACATAGTATTGTTATTACTACCATACATATGCTGTTCTTCAGGGATGTGGGTTACATACAAATTTGACCTAAAGATGTTCTTAGGAACAGATCCTCTTGGTAACCCGGGCCTACCTGTATGTGTTCTCAGTAGATAACAATCCCACTTTTCTTTTCTTTCTTTCTTTTTTTTTTATTATTACATCATCTCTGTGTAAATTAATACAGTCACAGGGTACAATGTGCTGGTTTTATATACAATTTGAAATATTTTCATCAAACTGAACAACCCCACTTTTCAAGGCAGCATGATGTCCTCTTACTGGCCATGGGAAAGGACACATGCCCAGACATAAAGGCCCCCACCTCCAATAAACATTCATATTCAAACTATAAATCCTCTTACATATACTGCAGGAAGTACAAACACAGGGAAAGGGGGGCGGCAGAGGGGACCGGCGGTCAAGCAACATGTATTGATTGATTTTCTCCACACAAGATGCTGTGGGGATGAGCAGACAGGATTAAGTCTGCAAAGCTCAGGTCTCTGTGTTGTGTACATGGGCACAGACTGACCTCTGGTGGGATGTGAGAGTGAGGGATATTCTCACCAAGGGAGGCCTAAGGTGTTGAGGAAGGAATGCCAGCTTCCTAAGTTTCAAGTCTCCTATGAAAGCCTTGTTAACTCCATCCTGGAAGAATTCATTCACTCATTCATTCATCCATTCATTCACTCATCATTCATTCATCCATTCATTCACTCAGTAAGGGTTTTTGGTAGATCTTACCCTTTGCTATTCCAGGCTACCCAAGGTTACCATCATAGCTCGTATATATCTCGTTACTGTCTGACTAACCAACCTACTTCCTTTTATGTACCAGTGTTGATCAAAATGCATATGGCTTTCCTTGAGAATTTCAGCTGGGAAAAATGGGAAGAATGACTATAGGATACTTGAGAAAGTTACTTAATCTTTCTGAGTTCAGTTTTCTCATCCACTAAATAGGAATGGTAACGCTTGAATTAGGTAGTTAAGGTTGTCATAATAAAATACCGTAGACTGGTACAACTGTTGCTCTTAAACAACAGAAATTTATTTTCCACAGTTCTGGAGGCTGGAAGTCATAGGTCAATGTCCAGCAGGGTTGGGTTCAGGTCTCCCTTCCTGGCTAGCGGATGGCCACCTTCTGTCTGTGTCATTACATGATGTAGACTCATGGGGATGTCCAACCTGTGGACCATGGGTCCACATGCTGATTTTGTGAAGACTTTTTCTGATAAGCTGTGGTGTTGGATATCATGAAAAGTACATGCATACGTTTTCTATGCTAATCAGCTTTGGTTAGTGTTTGTGTATTTACTGTATGGCCAAAGACAATCCTTATTCTTTTAAAGTGCAGCAGAAAAGAAAAAACATTGGACTCCCTGTAAGAACCCTTTGTCTTCTTTTTCTTATAGGGATTCCAGTTTGGGCAGGTTAGAGCCTTACCCCACAAGGCAATTTAACCTTAATTATCTCCTTGAAGGCACTGTCTCTAAATATAGTCACATTTGGGGTTGGAGCTTCCACATATGGATTTGGGAGGTCACAATTCAGTCCCTGTTAACTTGCATACAACCATTAGTCACAAGTTTATTAGTGAAGGAGGCAGGTCCCAAGGGAATCCACCAGTGCCAGCCCCAACAAAGTGAAAGACCTCAGTGGGTTCATACTCCCCAGTGCCAGCACATTTCTTTTAGGGAGCCCTGTTGTCCTTTCCTGGAAGCTGCTACCCCAGTCCATGAATGTATCTCATAACTATAAACTATGACAGGCCTGGATCCTAATTGTGTATCTGAAGCCTTCTGGGTCCTGGGGCAGATTAGTAGATGCAAATGTAGACATCAGGAAAGAGCACTGGCTAACTTCCACTTCTAACAGAAGAGCCCTATCCCTTGCTTAAAACAAAGACTCATTCCAGAATTAATGGGCACTTGCCTTAATGTAAATAATTTAGAGAGGCCACTCAAATGCTTCTTTTCAAAACAGTAATCTATTCCAAAGTGGTCCTTCTGCTGTTTGAGATAGGAAAGGCTGAGATCTGAGAATGCGTTTCCTTCCTAATAACTAAAGCATATATTCATATTCATATGTGATAAATTTCTGTGTGTCACTATTTTCCTCCCTGCTTTCCTGAGTTCTAGTTGACAAACAGAAATTGTATATATTTAAGATATATCCTGATATTTTGATATTAAAATAAAATTTTATTTTAAAATAATCACTGCAACCAAGTTAATTAACACACTCATTGCCTCCCATAGTTAATATTTTCTTTCTTTTTTGTTTTTTTTGTTTCTCTTCCAAATGAAATAAATCAGCTGGACTCAGTGGCTCTCACCTGTAATCCTAGCACTCTGGGAGGGTAACGTGGGAGGATTGCCTGAGCTCAGGTGTTTCGGACCAGCCTGAGCAAGAGCAAGACTCCATCTTTACTTAAAAGAAAGAAAGAAAAGAAAGAGAAAAAGAAAAAGAAAAAAAAAATAGTGGGGCATTGTGGTGTATGCCTATAGTCCCAGTTATGTAGAAGGCTGAGGCAGGAGGATCCCTTGGACCCAGGAGTTTGAAGTTGCTATGAGGTAGGCTGATGGCACACCACAGCACCCTGGCCTGGACAACAGAGTAAGATTCTGTCTCAAAAAAATAAAAATAAATAAATAAAATAATATGAAATAAAGGGAAAATCACCCCATTTTTTCCTATTTGGGTTATTGGTCCTTCTGCTTGTTATCTGCAGAGGTCTTTGCTAGGAAGGTGAGGAATGAACGATAAGCTTCCTGCTATGACAAACCTTCCAATCTAGCCTGGAAGATTAAGTATACATAAATGAAAAATGAATACATCATGGAACTGAACACTGTAGAATAAAATAAGCTCTCTGTACCTACTTCATAGCATTATGGTAAAATTTAATAATGAGTGAATACACAAGTGAGAGGAACCGATACAACATTGATTGAATAGATGAATAAAGGTATGAGTTATAGCCAATTGAGGTGGGGCAAGAGGGTATAATAGCCAATGGGGATGAGGCACCCGAGACACAGCAGCCAATGGGATGATGGGGCATGGTGGGGTCATCACCTGCCTCTGAAAGAAAGACATGGAAAACACAGATGATCTGCTTGGGTGACCGGTGCCAGTCCCTCAGGGAATCTCAGCTCGTCCCATCCCCTGGGGCATTTGAATTACCAATTAATTTGTACTCACAGGCAAGAGTGGATTGATTCAATTTTTTCTTGGTTTTCCCACTTTTTGCTTTTCAATTGATAGAGCAGATGGAAATCTTGTTTCTCAATTACTCAGTGTCCCCATTTGATCTGAGTACATCTGGAAGGAGATTATTTGAATACATTTGCTTTTTAAAAATGACAGTGAAAACAGACATGGAGTAGGGAGTGGGATTTTATCTTTTTTTCCCCCTGCCTGCCCCATCAATATAGTTTCCCAAGAAAAACAAAGAAATAAACTCTTATGACATTAAGTCACAGCAGGGACTACTTCTGTTCTATTCCTCTCATCTCAAAATAAACTTAATTTATAAGGACTGGGAGGGCTACAGTGATATTCTGCAATGCAAATAAAACACAGCGTGAACACACACACAGGAAGAAAGTTTTGTGCTGTAAATATACTCGGGAAGTTCAGAGAGGCATAAAAAGTTGGAGTAGGCATTAGAAATGATTACTTTGCAAGTGAATTGCAATTTTCCATTTTTAAGGGAACATATGTCGCTACAGTTTTCTCTTCCCGGATTAGGGGGTGGCCTTCAGCCAGTTTTTTACCATGATTGATTTGGCTCCCTGGGTTGGGTTTGAAATGCCCATGACAATGCTATTCTCTGGATATTTTCACTCCCACTTAACTTCTCTTTTTGCAGCCGGGACAGTTCAGAGCAAAGTCACCACTGATTATAATTCAACCATTTATTTCTTCTGGCAATTAAAAAGTGCACTAGCCAAGCCACAACTAATTTACCAGTCAAAGCATGCCCAACCATCACTTTCTGAAATTCCAGAAAAGGCAACGGCAAGGACAATGATAAATCTTTTCCTGACTTTGCTATTAAGTTAGAAGATGATATTTGTATAAGGCACGGATCTGGGATCAGCTCTCAGCAAAACAGTGAGTTGCTCTGCCACAGGACTTTCCAGAACTCTCTCCTAGTTCTGTCTCTCACTATCCTCACTCCTCTAGTTAGGAGGAAAGCAATCTGATGACTGTGCTCAAGCTAAGGTGTTAGAGACACGGTGAGCTACCAATCTGGAGACTATGTGAATTTATTAAATAATGTCTGCAAAGGGCGTGGTTTATCTGAAAGTCATGCTAACAGTGGAATTTTAGGCAAGCAATATTTGAGGATATGAAAGCTTTCTTGATACATGAAAAGGCACATCTAGCAATTCATCCATTCATCCCTCTTTGATCTTGACAGTTTATTAGTTATGATAACTAGCTGACTCTGAGTAGATATTGACGAGCTTGGGGTCTCTCTCCAGGTGCGAGCATGGTACTCTAAACCTACACTGCATATTATGCTTATGGAATCTGACCTCTCTGTGTGAGGCAGGATCGGAGCAAAGTAAGGAGCAACACTTATTTATTGCAACTACTCTCTCTCTCTAACTCCTCTCTTCTTCGGGTGTTATTTGAGGATGCTAGGATGCCCCCTTTTCCCTTATATTTGAGGCAAAATTAAGGTTACTGAGTGAGACTAATCATTAGAATATAAAAAGTTTTAAACGGAAGCCAAATTCCAAAAGTAAATGGGGAGAAACTTATTATTGCACAGAATCAGTGAAAGGAACACTGATCAACAATTCAAATTGATTTTTAAAATTATTTCCATTTGTTTTAATGGAATGTAAACAATTTGGTGCAGCTTGGTATACAATGCACAGTTGTCGCCCCAGTGACCATGGAGTGTTCTCTTAGGTGACACGATGAAGGGGACAGATTTGTTAGGTTAGAGCAATCTGGCTCCAGGGGTCTTTCTCCTAACAAGTATCTTTAGTCTACTGAGCAGGGGGTCTGGTTGACAAGGATGGATCACCTGCCTTCTCTTCTGTCTCTTCGATCCTCCCTTTATCACTCCTTCCTTCCCCTATAGCATGAACTACCAAGTGCTTGTCGTACATCAATCCATTGAGTTATCCCAACAACCCAGTGATGCAGATACTGCTATTATCCTGACAGAGAGGTTAAGTGACTCCCCCAGGGTGGTGCATATGTAAGCAGCAGAGCAGTCACTGGAGCCCAGACTACTTGGCTTGAGTTCAGGCTGTCAACCACCCATCCCTCTGCCTCCTATCACACCCTCTCAGAACAGGTTTGGGATTTGTGTAGCTCTTATCCCACTCAGGATGGTTGTATCAACGCTGGCCTCTTTTTCACACTGGGTAAACATGTTTGTTAAATGTATTATGAAGCAACTTTTGAGTAGTTCTCTGGAGATATGCTGAGTGAAAAAGAACATGCTGGCATAGGCCCTGGGGTTTCCTACTTCTGTGGTCCTCAGCCCAAGGGACCAGGAAAGGAGCTTTCCCACTAGGCTGCAGTAGGGGATGTGGGTAAATGGCTGCCTGGACTGCTGGACAGGGGTCTCTTTCCCCTTGGAAGATCTTTAGGGTGAATGATAGGGAAGTTTTCCTCAGTCACTCAGCTCTGATATTGCCTTAATTTTTACTCCTCCTTGTGAAAGGATGTCAGTTCTCATATAAAATTCAATAGAATGTAAAAGAGTTGGATTAAAAATAACAGTAGAGCTCACACTTTAAAAGGAACAACAGGAATAGATGTTCCTAGGCACCTAGGATGTGCTAATTTAACAGTTTTTCATTGATATTGGCTCTTAGCTTTCTACATCAAAACCAAAAAGTGAACTAAAATTACATAATTTTCCTTGTCAGATAAAAGAAATCCCACAAAATTTTGATAAATTATAAATGTTCCCTGGAACTAAACTCAAGGTGGAATTTATCCACAAATGGCTTGAAAGGGGGCATTTAGTCATTAGTGAGGAGTTCTTTAAATATGAATGATAGCACATTAATGAAGGCCTCTTATATCAGGCTACCCAGCGGGTACCTTTCCAAATACCCTTCCATAGGTTTTTGAAGGGTTATGTTCTGGTAGAGAGTTTGTGAGCAAGTGTGTGGGGTCTTCAAAGCATGTGCACAAACTTGAGTGATCGTTAATGACCATGGCGCATTGCAAGAGCCCCCTGGAGGTCAACAGCACAGATATTGTTATTTTTATGCCTCCAGGCAAATCAATAGTAGGCATGGGACTTGGAGCCAGTGTTTCTACCTTGAACTCATTACACTGTACTGTGTAAGGTACACATCCTTGGCTTTCTCGTGCCCTAAAAAGAAAAAGCCTACAGACCCTAGGAAGTCATGTGGTTCGTTTTTCCATTAGAGTAGTTCTCTCAGTGTTCAGTCTATTGAAAATCAAATATTCCAGAAAATGCCTACTGCATTGATTCTTAGTATTATGAAATTTTTGCATTGTTCATTAAAGTGATTGGGTTATGGAGCTCAGCATTCTGTTGAAGAAGCTAACAGGTTTTAGGTCTTGACCCCGACAAAAGTCACCCTAAATGGCAAATGGATCTTATTTCATATTGCCCTGAAAGAGCCAAGGGTGGCAGTCTTTCTCTGGGTAGAGGTAGGTTTTAGGCTGCATGTGAACTTGGCAGGGATGGCTGGTGATGGCTGGTTGGGCAACCACAGAGCTGGCATGTGGGCCATGTACTATTCAAACTGGAGACAGTCAATTTTTAATTAAAAGAACAAAAAGAGCTGCAGGTGTCACAAACATCAGCAAAACTATATGGTTTAGATTAAAAGGTCTATATATAATTTGTTACAAAAAAATTTAGGGCATGTTTTACCAGCCAAAGACTTCATTTATCAAAGAAGAATCTTAGTGTAATCTCGGTGAAACTTCTGACCTCAACTTTAGCTGTATCATTGGAATGGCCCTACAAGGAGTTTACTGGAAAATACACCCTTAAGTAAGCCATGGAGTTACTTTATAAGCAGGCTTGTTTATGAGAAATTGAACCAAATATGCCAAATGCAACTATCTGAGCCCTGTGCAACAGGGAGCTGTGCTGTTCTTTTGGACAATAACCAGCCAACACATTCACGTAATTCTTATGCTATTGGCTGACATTTTTGGACCCTTCTTAGTGCACCAGACATTGTCCTAAGCACCTTGTGAGTCTCAGTTCTTTTATTTTCATAACATCCCTATCATGTAGGCATTGATTATCATCCCCATTACACAGATGAAGATAAGGGTCACAGTGAAGTTAATTATCTTGGTGAAAATTGCCCAGTTGGTAAGTGGAAGAACCAAAATTCAATCCGAAGTCATCTAACATTATAGACTCTGTCAAGTACAAAGTATAGGAAGAGAGGACATTCAAAGCTTAATTTTATGCCCACAGAGCTTCCTTTCCACCAAGGATGTCTGATGTGGGGTGGGAATCACACAGCAGGTTGAATTTCTGGTGGGGGTTTTATAGACCTGTTTAATTCTAGGGTTGAGAGTCACAGAGTCTGATGTCATTTTACTGATCTCTTGCCATGACAGAGGCATTGCAGACATTAAGAGACAATGATACTGGGGTCATATCTGAGTTCTGCAGTAAGAGAGAGTTTGCAAGTTGAGGATAGTTTCCTGATCTAATTCTTCAAAATAAACTAGGATGTTCCTACTACCAAGGAAGGCAAAGATGCTAACTGGGAAAAGCACATGTCTCTTATAACATGAATCCAATTTGCCAACGGTCTAATATACGAAGGAAGCAGCTATTAAATAGGCCTGGCCATGGCTATGTTTAGCATTTTTTAGATCTGGGATTGTTTCTGCATGGGACCACCATTCCCTACTCATATTTCAACACTAAAATGTTAGACTCATTTCCCTTCCTCTTATTGCCACTGTCCTAGACTGGTCCCTCATTACACCTTTCTTAGGTTGTTGCAATTACTTTCTCTCTACTTTCCCTGCCCTTCAATTTGTCCTAAGTAGTAATCTAACAACTAGCATCGCTACCCTGTTACTCCCAGCTTAAAAGTATTTAAAAATTTCCAAACTTAAAAAAAAAAAAGAAAGAAAGAAAGAAAAAAGAGCCAGGCATGGTGGCTCATGTCTGTAAGTCCCAGAACTCTGGAAGAATAAGGTGAGTGGATTGACTAAGCTCACAGGTTCGAGACCACCTTAAGCCAGAATGAGACCTCATCTCTCTAAAAATAGCCAGGTGTTCTGTTGGGTGCCTATAGTCCCAGCTACTTGGGAGGCTGAGGCAAGAGAATCAATTGAGCCCAAGAGTTTGAGGTTGCTGTGAGCTATGATGCCAC
>NW_003852475.1:83102-104670 GCF_000181295.1 Otolemur garnettii | reverse complement strand
ACATCTTTGTACGCTACCTCAATTCTCTACAGAGAATCAATTTTTCTACAGATTGACTTCCTCTACTCTTCTTTTCTACATGGTATAAAATGCACTCCTTTTCAGCTATAGAGTTTCACATTATTTTCATTCCAATCCTTAATTCCTAGGAGACAAGAGAAGGGGCTCATCTTGAGAAATAAGTTAGCCCTAGGTCCAGTGGGCCATGGCAGGTGAGTGGCGTGATCAGACCCATGGATGTTTGGACTATCTAGGGTATCAGGCATGAATTTCCAAAGAGATGAGGCATGAAGCAATTGGGATTGGTAGATAATTCCCAAAAGTCTTGACTATAGTCTTCATTAGTTTGTGTTGTCCTCAAAAATACAAATTATATTCTCTTCTTTCATTTATTTCATTTATTTCATTTCCTCCAAGCTCTCATCTTCCCAAACCCTAAATATGGCTGGCTATATAGTGGCACTCAGTAAGAACAGGCAATTTCGTTAAGGGCCGTTCATACGGAAGAGCACCATGTTGATAGATGTTATTTTTACTTTTGTCTGAGATATTTAGTGAAGATTCCAAAGGCTGAGAACAAAACACCTACTGCAAAGTGTCCACACTTGTTAGACAAGTGCTAGATTAGGGGACCCGAGCAGAATATGTAAAGACACTGGGAAGAGGGCTCTGTCCATTTCCCACTTCTAGCAGCTGCAGAAGAAGAGCTGAAAGGGAGAATTTCTTTAGAGAGCTGAGAGGATTCTGTGCATTTCTCCCATCCTGATTGATACTTTTCCCTGATTTCAAGCTAAATGAAGAGGGGATTCAAGGAAACTACTCAGAAAGGCTGGCCATGTTCCTTGGAATCTGAGAGAATCAAAGATTGACATCAGATTCTTGCCCAAATGAAGCTGAGTGGCCAGTAGACCTGATTCAGCAAAATCTAGAGAAAGATGGCTGTGTTGAGAGAGTAGAAATTCTCCTGAGAGTGGGATAAAGGAACATATTTTCTGGGAAGATGTGGGGCTTAGAATGGAGATGTCTTGGGTGCTTCTTTTTGGTCACCTGGGAAGGTCAGCTGGAAGATATATAGCAGCCCTGCCTGAGAGCTGAATGCCTAGAAGCAGAAGAGGACATCCAAGGCATAGAAACATTGGATAAGGCAATGAGATTGGAGCCAAACCAGAAAAAATAGATCAGGAGGAAAGGAATCTGCCCCAGACATCTCCAGTAGCTGAAGGGCATTGTCTTCAGGTGTCACCTACACCAGCTTCAAGTGAGGGAAGAAGAGTTCAGCAGAGAAGAGAGGGAAGGTAGGGAAGGTGACCTCTGCCTCTCCTCCACCGCAGGCTTCCACACCAGAGGCGAGTGCCAGAAAGGGGGAGGAAGAGGTTTAGTGAGCTCAGTTTTGGTATTATAGTATCAACCTATGTTGACATTGTGTGATGATATGATTAGACCTGCTTAATATTCTGCTATTAGTCTTCCTTGGACATTTTCATATCTAAAACTCACCCCCAAGAAATGAGAATATGCCTCAAATTTTATTGAAAGAGGTAGTAAAGAAATGACTGTGTTGATCAAGCTTATGGAGAAAGGTGAGGAAAAATAAAATCATTCTTTTGAGCATCTTCCTTGCTCCCAACAAAGTCTCATTCATTCCATAAAATATTACTGAAGTTCAGAAGGAGAGATCACTGTGAGCAGGGGTGATCAGAGATGGTATCATGGAATAGGGAGGGCTTGGGCTGTGTCATTTGAGGTCAAGTTTGATACAGATAGATGTCTAACCTTATTCTTTCTCATGAAGCATTTATTACAAAAACTCATTTCTGTGCTTATTGGTTCTCAGGGGCTCTGAAGATCCGACACCAAATTGAATTGGAGCAAATGGACTGTGTATGTCTTGTGCCATTTACTGACCAGTGGACAGAGAGCTTAGCTTGACAAGAGCATAGCAGAGATACTCAGTAATGTCCCTCGAAAGGCTTAGACTGCATCCTCGAGTGTCTTGTTAAAAGGCAATGTTTGGGGAATCTGGGGGAAAGGCCAGTGGGCAAGGCAACATATCTCTATTAAATGACTTGGTGTCGGTTCAAAATATCCACGTTATTTGAGCTCAGATAACTCAAGTGTGGCCAGCCTAGTGCATATGCCGCTGAAGAACTAATAGAATGCATTTCTTCCAAAGAGTTTTCACATCTGAGTTCATAGGTCTGCATGAGAAAGCCAAGGATGAGAATTGCTTTTCTGGTTTTACAAGGAGATTGCATGATTTGTTCATATTGACATTGCAAGAAGTCACAGTCCGTTTATATGAATTTCATTATACTGGAAGCCCTGTTTCTGGCAAGAGATCTCTAAACACTATCTCTACCAGGAGCAAATTCTCTAAGGGCAAGACACATTGTTATGACAGCCCTAGCAAGCCAATGCAGCAGCTTCATGGAGGTTGAGACGTCATGTGAAAGAGCTTTGAGACACTCACAGGAAAAGCTCACCCACTATAAGACTTAGGGGTGAGGCCAGCCTAGATCCTCCAGCTGCCAGCTGACCTTAGCTGCAGGAGGAAGCCCAGTAGAGACAGGCTGGGGTCAACAAGAGAAGACAGAGGTTTGGGGGCACTCTTTTCTCTTCATAGATAGGTTTGCTGGGCCCATGGTAAGTCTGTGTTACAGAAAAGGGACACTGCCTTCCTCTGTGTCTCCTTTTTATAGGTAACTGGGATGGTAACTTTGTCAGAGAAGTAAAAGATACTCTTCTTGGATGCTGGCTAGTCTGAAAATAGGTGCCAGACTTTGTTTTAGGGTGCATTCTAGAAAGCTGACTGCCAAATACAAAGTGACCTTGGGCCCCTGGGAACTTGTTGCCCCTTCTGCCAGGGGCATACACTATTGTGGGAAGCTGAACGTGACGCAGACCCTCGCACTGTGAGAAGGGGGAGCCCACCATGTGTGCTGACTCCATGTCTAGGAAACCTGGTGCGAACTCCAAAGGTCATTTTCAGGCAATTCTTGTCATACCACACTTTGATTATGACCTGCCCCCACCAGGGAAAAAAATCAAAGAGAAAGGAGAGCAGGTTAGATTCTAGATTCTCATTGGATTTTCCATTGTAACAGGGCAAATTCTTCCCTCTGGGAACAGATGGAAGAACCAGAGATAACGGCAGGGAACTGTGCCATCCCTCATACATAAAAGGTGATTTATTTTTCCAGTTAGTGGGATAGATCTGCCCTGAGCATTTACTGATTCTCGCTAAATTTCCCTATTGTTCAGAAGAACACATTTTCTAAAATGGCTGGTTGGATTTAGGAGTGCTGTCAGTGACTGGAGAATAGAGGGAAAGGCTCCGACTTACATGAAGATCTCGTTAGCTCACCTTGATCTTTCAGCAAATTAAGCTAACCCACCTGTGTGGGACCCTCTCCCTGTGTTCTGCCTTCATGATGATGTCTGGTCAACTGTGGACTGTGAAGTCTGAAAAAAAGAAACATTTAATTTTTAAAATTTGTCCTTTCACTTTTAGATTCATACGTAGACGTTGGTGCCCATAAAATCACTCGTTTGGACTATTTCTGCTCAAAATTGGCTCACAGAAAAAAACAGAACATTTTAGCAAAGGCGCTTCCTGTTCCTTTGCCCCCTTCCCTTCCCCTCCCTCCCTCCTTCTCTGCCTTCTTCCCTCTCTTCCTTTCTCTTCCCCCTTTCCTTCCTTCTGTGTATTTTTAAAGGACTGCAGGATCAATAGGTAATTCTGATACTTCAAGAGTAGTTCTTCATGTTGGTTTCATTCTGATATCTGCTGGGACCAACATTTTAATTTCAGTGGGAGTCTTTTGAAACCTGCTTAAAGATAATCTGTCTGAAACCTTTGATTTGGAAAAGTGGAAAAGGGAAAGAGAAGTGACTGGGTTTTCAGAAGTTTTTGAGATCAAAGGATTTGGTTAATCCTTTATGATGTTTGCTCTAACTTTATACATTTGGATTTGCAAGATTAGTCTCCAGAAGTCGTTCCCCACTAATGATCAACCTCTCTGTGGATGACATTTCTTGGGTTAAAGTCTCATGGAGCCCACAGGTTCTCTTAGGTTTGGTTAAATTTGTTGGTCCTTACCCTGGGCTGCACATTAGAATCACCTGGGGAGGTTTAAAATTCATAGATGCTCAGAACCCATAGAGTAATGAAATCATATTCTCTAGGGGTGGGCCCAGGAATCTGTGTTTTTAAATCTCTCCAGAATATAATGTGCAGCCGGGATTATGAATCATTTAGACAACTGAATCACAGAAAATTAAAAAGCATCCCCACCTAATTATTCTTTTTAAAAAGGCATTGAAGTAAGCTATTAAAACACCATAAACATTACCTTTAAATAGGATGTACAAATTAAGTTAGATTGTAAATTTTAAAGCAATATAAAGACCTATGTGTAATTAGGTGCCATTTTAACAGAACAGTCTATCGTTTCCAATCATTATTTGACCTTTTCTTCTCTAAATGTTGTGATTTTCTCTTTAGTTTTCTTAGATTTATACAGTGTAGGTGTATAAATCTATAGGTGTATAGGTGTATACAGGTTCATACACTGTTAAGGTTTACTGACAATTTTTCTACTTGCAGTCAAAAGTCTCCCCTCTCTGTGAAGGTGCACCTATGTTCAAGATCCCCCAGAGAACTTAAGTGTCTGCAGAGTTTTTTCTCTGCCACATGGTTCATTTACCTTCTCATTAGATAATGTTAACTAAAGCATTGCTACTGCAGGCTGTGGGTCAGCAACCTTAGCATACCTGGGAGTTTGTTGAAGATTCAGAAATCCAGAGCCCCTTCCAGATCCTATTGAGTCAGAGTCCACATTTAACAAGAGCCCATGTAACTCATCTGAACATTATGTCTGAGAACAAATTGTCTTACTGTTTTTGCACATGCCTTCACACCTAGCTTCTACCTGTCTTTTTACTGAAGGCATAAAAAGAAAGAGAACGAATTCTGTTAGAAGCTTTTATGTGCATATGTGATTCATGCTTTTTTATTTTAATTAGAATGGATCCTTAGAGCTTTATGGTCACTTCTTTTTTGGGGGGGGAGACAGAATCTCACTGTTTTGGGTAGAGGGTCTTGGTATCAGTCTAGCTTACAACAACCTCAGACTCCTGGGTTCAAGTGATCCTCCTGCCTCAGTGTCCTGAGTAGGGAAGGACTATAGGTGCCCACACAATGCCTGGCTAATTTTCTATTTTTAGTACAGGTGGGGGCTCACTCTTGCTCAGGATATTCTCTAACTCTTGAGCTCAAGCAGTCCTCCTGCCCTGGCCTCCCAGAGGGCTAGGATTGCAGGCATGAGCCACTGTACCCAGGCCAATGGTTTTTTCCTTAATATTACTTTCTTGCTCATTGAAAAGTAACCTACAATTTAAGTTTTCCTTTATGTTTAAGTGACAGAAAAAAATTAAACTTTGACTTGATTGACAAAGGTTGTTTTAATCAAGATTAGCAGATCTATCCTGGGCATGATGTTTAAGACAAAGTATCTTGGATCCAGAGTCAAAACTATGTTGATTGATAATGCCGTTCGTTGCTCCCAGTGCTAGGCACTATTGCAGCCAGAATTTGTAAACCTGAAATATTTTGTTCATTCAACAGGATGATGAGCTCCAGTCTCTTCTGTCTTGGTTATTTTTTTCTTTACCTGGCCTAGCTAACATGTTTGATTACATGCTTTGGGCATTGGGTCAATCTGTCACTCCTGGGCATGAAGAAGACAAAGATGTCTAGGAAATGCTGATTCTATGGAAATAATTTATTTTTCCTGCTCACAGCTCAAGAGAAAGATAACATGAGATTTTTGAGAATAAGCCTCTCAAAATTGAGATGAGACCACTGATTACCTAAGCTACCTGTCACTACTATGAACACTCCAGCTCATCCCAGAGTGTGTTTGCCATAGTAATGAGAAGGGTACTGTGACCACAGGGGATGGTGAGATGTTGTAAGGTCCTTGGACGTCTTTTCTCCTCTTTCTATTCTCACTCTTTTCCCCAACTTATGGTTTTAAGTACCATTCATATGCCGATGGTTCTAAATTTATACCTTCATGTGTAGACTCATTTATCCTACTGTCCTCCTAATATCTCCATGTGGATATCCAAAAAGCATCTCAATTGTCAAGAGTCCAGAACTGATCTCTTAATATTCTCCATCAAATCTGTTTCTTCCACATCTTCACTTCAGTACAGGGCAACTCTGGTCCTCTACTCACTCAGCCCAGCACAGACGAGGCATCCTTGACTTTCTCTTCCCTCATACCCCACACTCAGTTCATCAACAAGTCATGTGGGCTCTTTCTTCAAAATTGACCCATGGGTCTAACTTCTTATGACCCCTTCCTCCATCACTCTTGCCTGGTCCGAACCATCCTCTCTTGCCTAGGTGAGTGCTGTCCCTGCTTGCTCTACCCTGGTCCCCCTCCATTCTCTTCTCAACACAGCAGCGAGGGGGATCTTTGTAAGTATAAATCCTACCAAGCCAGCTCTCTCTGCTCCTAAGCATCCCGAGTCCTTTGGTCAGAGTAAAGGCTAACGTCAAGGTCCCAGATAACTTTCTGAACTCATCTCCACCTGCTGTCTCATTTGCTTACTCTGCGGCAGGTCAGATTTTCCACAAGCAGACGCTGAGAAGGAGTTTGTTGTGCTGGATATTTATGAGGGGTCAATACTGTTTGAAGAAGTGGGCTAAGGAGGAATGGGGAAAAGGAGGAAGTTGCATTTAGTACACCCAACAGAGCTGCCTGCAGCCCTGCCAAGGCACTAGAGCATGTGTGGTTGTGGGAGTTGTCTTCCATCTGGCCAAAGGGGCTGAACTTTTATCCTCGTCTCATCAGCTATTGGATGAGTGTTTCCCTGACAAGGCTGTGACCTGACATGAGGCAGCTCTCTGCAGCTGAGGCATGCCTTGTAGGAGCTGACCAGAAGAGGCTGCTGCTGACTGCCCTACATGTCCACTGCATTCTTGGCCTTTTTAAACAAATCCAGGCTACTCTGCCTCAGGGCCTTTGCATCTGCTGAAATGCTTTTCTACGAGGTAATTTTCATGTCTTCTTCCCTAATCCCCTTCAGGCCTCTGCTTAAATGCTGTTTATGAATAAGGTCTACCTTCCCCAACCATCCTATTAAAAAGGAACTTCCTCCAACGCTCTTATTCCTAACACATCCCCCTTTCCTTCTTTTCTCCACAGAATTTGCTGCCATGTGATTTACTATATATTTAATCTCTGCCTTGTTAGTGTCTGTTTCTTCAGGTAAAATGGAAGCCTTAAGATATGCCAGTCACCGAGGACGACATTTAATAGAGGGTGTTTGATATTATTACCTGAATTTGGACCTCAGGAAATTTGAAATTGAAGATGTTTTGAGATGTTGGTATTTTCTCTCTAAATAATAATAAACATCTAAGATAAATAATGCAGAATTATAAGTTTTAAAGATATTAGTGTTTAAATTGTTAAGGAACATAAATGTTCTAGAAGCACTTGTTTATATCTCCACTTTGATGTGTTGAATAAAAGTCTTTCTCTTTTATTAATTAAGTAAAGCAACTCCTCCAACTCACTTGGCACATTATCTGGGAATCAACCTGCGATCCTCACTGATGTTTTTTGTTGTTGCCGGAAAGAAACAGAAATGTATTTAAAATTCTTTAATTTACATTTTTTTCTTAAGCAAGACACATCTTCCTATAATTAGTTCTTTTGTTTTCTTGTTGTTTTACTAACTTCGTGTTGCTGTGGACGGGGTGACTGGAGTCTGCAGAGTTAGGGATGGGCTGAGGTATCGATGGTGGGATGTGACGCACTCTTTGTCATATTGCCTTTTTTCTTTTCTTTTTACATTTTCTACAAACTGGGAAAAATAACAAGCAGCTTTGTTTAAATAATTTCAAAACTCCTTTCAGTGTGCACCTGTTTTCTCCCCGCCCCCAGGCTTCCCTCCTATCACTCGTGCTCCTTCATGCTGCTTTCTCCTTAGATGACCCAACAACTTTGCTCCATAACCTAAGTGACTCTTCCCAGGAAAAATGAAAATCTAATGCCAAATGTTTGAAAAACTGCCCACCTGATGGCCACCCCTGCTTGTCATTGCAAGAAGATTCAACTTTTTTGTTTTTCCTGTTCTATCTCTTTCTGCTAATCCTGCCATGGCTAGCATGATTTTTCTATGACTGTCACCAAGAAGATCCCTTAAGTGTTAAGATCTCATAGGCTCTTCTAATTGTTTCCATGATAGTTTCACACCCATAATTGAAAACAGAGATAATTTTGGAAGAGCCCAGTGCTTTTTGAACCCCCTCGTAGGACAAGCATGGTCGTTTGCAATGGGGAGCGGGAGGACCCCAGGACTTGCTTGCTGCCTGCAGCATAATGTGAAAACCACTGGAATGATACTTATGTTTCTTTTCTCAATATGACAGTAATTTATATATGTGTATTTGAAAGTGTAAGGAAGAACAGGCTTCTTATGGGTCTTAATATTGTTCTGTCGTATCTATGTGGTACTTAGCATATAAAGGCAATTATTAATAACATGTACACCACCCAGGGAAGACATTCACACGGGCATCACAGTTTTTATTTCCATGTAATCCTTAAATATATTTACTGCTATATTAGATAAAAATATTCAGAATTGAAGAAGCACAGAACATTTGAACCAAATACATAATTGATTTCAAATGTGAAAATGTATAAATATGTTATAAGACATGAAGTAAAAATATGAGAGTATGTAAATGATAAACATACGTCCATACTAATTTAAATTAGTAGGAGATAAAATTAATTCAATGAAGTAGCACTTCAAACAAAGTTACACAAAAGTAACAAGTTTTTTGGACAATCTTACTCTGTCAAAGAAGTAAGAAAATTTAATTTTAAAAATAAAATGATTAAAGATATTTTTTAAAAGTAACATATTAAGAAAAAAACAGAGTATATTAATAGAGTCATCACTGAGTTGTTGACATGTGAGTTTTGTCCACTCACTGTGGACAAAAATTTTTCCACTGATGAATGGGCTTTGGGGGGACCCCACACTAGGGGGCACAGAGAGGAGATAGTTATGATTTAAGTCCAAATATGTTCTTCTGGCTCTTTTATCATCAAACAAGTCTTTCCTTTCTTTGAATATGTTGAGATCGTTTTGAACTTTTCTTTGTTTAGGAAATGCATTCTTTTTATTCCTCCCAAGCTATGATTTGCATTTCAAAGAAGCTACTCTGGTTTGCTTTTTCTTCTTCATGTATTTTGTGGTGTGTAGACAGAGCTCCCACTGCAGAGGGACCTGCAGCGGTCTGAACACCATCGTTCTGTACATACTCTGTCTACACAGAGAGTCTTTGATTCAGAATGAGACTCATTCCAGCAAGGAGTCTTTGCTTTGTTCATTGTCATTTTCTTCCACTTACGGAGGGAGAGAAGCTTGCTCTCTAAATTAGTCACATTAAAATTTTAAAGCCCTATGTAACTTTCGGATATCTTTTAGATTTTTTAATTTGAAAATTAAAGTTTTAGTATTTTACCTACAAAATGCCACAATTTTGGCAATGAAAAGTAGCATAGAAATCAAGAATGCCAGCCACCGACCATAATCACTAGTCAATATGAATTTGTTGGATGAATTTGCTAAGTGTTTAACTATTGGCCTGGAACTTTAGCTATCACAAAATGTTTCTTTTATTTTTTAGAGGACAGAGAAGAGGATCCCCCTTAAACTAAGGAACTTTCCAAGGGTCATATAGCCAGAAAGTGGTACACTTGATGTTTAAACTTGGTATAGTCTTCCGATGCAAAGAAATTGTTTTCCCTGCAGTAGGCGCCAAGGTCTACAGGCCGGTGTCATAATAACCCCTGGAGCATTCTCTTCCCAGGCAGTCATAATCACTCAGGGAGGGGCTTCAACTTGGGGTCCCTTCCCCTTTGGGTGCTCTCCTTCCTTCCCTCTATTCCCCACATCCTTTCTGGCATTGTCTTAAATTGCTCCCAATCCCCAAACCTGAGGACCTTTGTCCACTGCTCTAGAGGTAGAGGGTGAGGCCTAGTCTTTCTGTGAGCACTGTTGGCCTTTTGAATGTCTCAGATGGGCCATGTGAACAACAAACTTTTGTTTTGCTAGTAATGATCCCCTTGCAGCATAACTTTGATGATGTGTTATGCGGACAGCCACACACACTGAGTGGAGGTGAGAAGGAAGTGGACCCCCACTGCCTGCTTCACAGGCGATGCTCCCAGTGACCGTCCGGAGCTTTGCTCTCATTGGTCTCTACCCAGGCTCCTGAATTTGGCCCAGGTGAGCAATGGAACAAACCCAGAGGGCTTTTCCTCCCTATGGCCTTAGCCAGAAGATCTCTGCATATTACAGGATTTGAATGGAAGGCGGCAGGTGTCTAATATTGATTATTGTTTTAAGAGAGAATGTGTTCCATGTAAGTGATATCTTAGGTGATAACAGCTTTGGCCAAGCAGGCTGGAAAATCACATTTCTTAGGCTGGTTCCCGCGGCTGCATTTATTAGGAGGAAGCGCTTGACGCTGCTCCATTCAATCACTCTTCAATTTCAAGCTAAGCCCTTTCGGTGAGGGAGGAAAAAATATTCTTGGCTCTACATGTAAAAATTTCTATGCCGCCTGCCTCTTTGGGCCATGTGAGGAAGATTTCTCCGTCCAGTATGCAGCCCTGCCTCTGGGCGCCGTGGGAAGAGGAAAGAGAAAGGGCGAGTTCCGCGCGGCCTTTGCCCGGGGATGTTTGTTTGTAAAAATCTTTATTTATTTGTAACGCTGAAGATGTTAAGGTTGCTAATGTCTTTCTCTGAGGGAATTTTCCAGATTTCTTTCCTCTGTGACAGAGGAGACCTGGTAGCAATGGGGGTAAGATTCTGAAGGAAAGACGTAGCTGAGGTGTGCGGGTCTGCGAGGGAGCAGCTGAGGAGCGCTGAGAGGTGCTTCTGACCCACGATTTCCATGGGTCAGAGCTAACTTTGGGGGGCACTCAGAAGGCTCCAATGGCTGGGGTTTCAATTAATCTCTTGCCAAGGAGTGTTTCTTTTTACCTACGAGCCAATACCCATTTTACATATGAAGAAACTCATGCTCAGGGAGCCCAAGGGATTTTTTCTAAGTTTACACGGTGATTATGCAGAACATTCTGGAGCAGAGCTGGCTGGTCTATTTCAGGGCTCTCTTCATGGCAACACCCTATTCATTATGCTCAATTTATGTGAAGGCATTTTTAATGTAATCAATGGCTTCTATAGCTAGGAAAAGACCAAAGCCTGAATCAGAATCCTTAAGAATAGGGAATAATGTTTCTGACATATTCAGATTTTAAATCTCAGAATCAGAAGTGCCTGAGCAGTCATCCAATCTGGTCTCCTCGGCAATGTGTAAATTGGATGTAGGCTGTCACAGACGCAGAGCCACTTCTGAGGGTTTCAACCCTTCCTGGAAGGGACAGCCTGTGCCTTTGTCAAACAGCTGCAGTGATCAGAATGTCTTCTCCATTCTGAGCTGAAAACTGCTGCCCCATGAACTCTCCCGAAGATTCAAGTTCTCGCATATTAGTGAAAACATTTAATTAATTTTTCATCTGATAGTTCTTTAAATATTTCCAGATAGTTACCACACCTTCCCCCTTGCCTTTCACCTGGACATTCTTTCGGCATGGTCACCTCTCCCTGGACACACTCCAGTTTTCAACATCCTGCTGAAAGTGCAGAGTGTCTCAGGGGGCCAGGACTGCGAATGTGGTCCAAACTTTGCCCTTACTGGTCTGTACGGGATCCACATCGGCAGTGCTCTCCTCCCATCCAGACTCCTCTTCTGGACATTTAAATGTTTATTTTGGACCACAACCATATGATGAGAAGTCTCCTCCAGTGCATGTAAAAAACACTGGACCAGATGGCTTCTGTGACACAGCCACTGGGCTTCTTTCTTCCTCTGCTGATTCCTACTGATCAGTTTCCTTCCCTAGATGATCTAAAGACACTGCTGATGGTGTCCACTGGGATAACACTTAAGATTTTCTGGCAGAAATGCTCCTTTCCAGTGTTCCTGAAGCAGCAATCTTCAGAGAGTCAGAGTGGGACTGGGCTATGTGTATGGAAGGTGAGAGAAAAGCTTCCCCTGAGGTTGGGCCATGGGTTTCAGGTGCAGGTGCCCAGAGCCCCAGAAAGGCTCCTATCACAGTGGGTCCTCCAGCAACTGGGCCTCACCTTCCAGCTAACACTATCCCAGTTGCAGTCAGAGAGGCCATGTGGGGCAGCTACCAGGCGGCTTTCACTCATCTCGTCTCCTCTCTCCTCTCAGGCTCCTTCTCCTTCTGAATATTTTTCTTTTACAATTAGAAAACAGTACTCAGATTTCAGGGTAGAGGAAGGCAGAGGCCTGTCAGATTTGGTGGCGAAGGGGCAGATGACAGAGAGGTATAGGGAGAGAAGGGGCCAGGGAAGAGGGTGCTGTCCACCCTGCAGTGCTGAAGCCCCATCTCTGCCAGGCAAATGATGGTGATTATGATTTCTTTTAACTGTAAGATGATAATCATTAAAATATTTATCTCTTAAAGTTACTGGGAGTATTAATGAAGTAGTATGATAAGGTCTTGAATATGGTACATGACAACTCTTGGGGTTTGCTGGATGGTGCTGGCTGAGGTCAACCTCACTACTGGTGCTTTTGAAATGACAAGCTTTGGGGAAGGAGACTGTAAACACAAATGACATTCTCAAGTTCACATTCCTTCACGGCTATGATGAACACATAAAGATTTCTATAGTTTCTCAAAGTTTTGTTTTTTCAACTTAAAGTTTCCCATCAATCTTCTATGATTTTCTATTATGCTCATAGTCTTGTTTTACTTCTCCTGGCTACTAATTCCCTAAACAATACTTCAGCCAAACTTTGAAAAACTAGCAGAATACTCACTTGGCTGAATATTTCAATAGACAGAGAAAGATGTTTTTATTCTTAGTAAAAACATCATCTTTCATATTTTTTGTGCATATTTTCTGTGAGCCTACTTAGATTCAAATTTGAGTCTGTCTCCTATAGGCTGGGGGAAAATAGAATAGTATAAATTTTGTTAAAACATACACAGACAAATGAGATCCTATTTACATATTTCTTGGCAACTTGATATTTACCTTAATGATTTCTTCCTTTCTGTGATGTGAAAGAAATACTTTCGAGTTATCCTTTCTTAACATGGATATTGCTAATGGTTCAGGTTTCTGAGTGGTTTGGTGTAACAGGGCATGAACATTTACAGGCAGGCTGAATGGGAGTAGGACCCAGGCGGTGCACTGAGGAGTCCGTCGTGGGAAGGTGACCCTCGTAGAGGAGTTTGGGAGACTTTCCCAAGGGTCAGCTCTATCTTAGTCACTGCTGGGAGTTTTTCCCACAAACGTCTGTACTAGTGGTTTAAAAACAGATGGAAAGGGGGCACTGCAGATCCCTCATCAGGCTGCACCACTTGGCACAGGGTGCAGGGTTCAAATAGCACATCCTCGCTAACTTCATGGCTCTGCAGTTTTTTGTTTTTGTGATTAATGTTCAGTACAAAGGTGAGTAATGGAGCAATTCATTGTAGTAATTTGAGTTATGGGGAATATATGGACTCCTTCACTCAGCATCCCTTTCTTCAACTTCTTGTCACATAAAAAGAATTATTACTTTGGAGACGACGATGCCATCAGCCACAAGACCAAGCAGAGGTACATCCCATACACCTCAGTTATCTCCACTCCCTGATATTAAAATTCAACCCACAGAGCCTTTCTTTGTGGGGTTAGATGATGCCAACCGGATGCTAAGGGTGGAAGAAGGGCTCCTAATGCCTTCTCTTTGGCCCTACTTCCTCTGGCTGCTACCTGAGGGTCACAGATCAATTATAAAGGACCCATAATTGCTTCTAAGTTAGTTCACTCTCACAAATGGTATGATATGATATATGATATGGTATGATATCATTTTCACCCCAAAGTAATATTTGAGCCCTGGAAGGGAGGGGAGTTAGCAGAAGAAACCACCTAATTGGCCATGGAAGAAGGACCTCCTGGTCCAATGGGTCTAGGAGCATGGCCACTGCCCCTTTGTGGGGTGGGGAAGAGCAGAGGGGCAGGGAAACTGCAGATGGGGCCTTGGTATTGCTTTCTCAACTCAAGGGAAAATGTGGGGTGTCTGTGCATCAATCAGAGACTTCAGGTGCACGTAAGGACCCTTAACTCCACCAGCTTTGGAAGGAATTGATAGCATATGCCTTAGGGTTCCCATAAGTGTACAAGGCAAAGGGGAAGATGCATTAATTCTGAATTTCTTGCTCTAGCCTGGGGGCCGCTGTCATGTCATTTTGTGTTTGATATTGATAGTGATATTCCTGAACTTATTAGCTTCTAAGGCCCAAGACCTTAGGCTTCTCTTTCACTTATCCACACTAGACATCTTCAGGTTAAATGTATCAAAGCACACCTTGATGTGGTCAGTGTTACAATCTATCTGAAAAGATTCCCTGGTGGTGGAGGTGTGTGAAGGTATGGGAAGAGAGAAACTAGCTTGACCTGTATTGTTTATTTGCATTTTGGCAAGTAACTTTCTTCTGATGCATTGAGAGAATGTGCATACCCCCATGTGCTTATGTGTGACAGGAGAGGCGAGGAGTAAGGGGGAAGCCCTCTGACCCCCGGCACCTACAGGGATTATCTGCATATCCGAACGTTGGCCACCATGCCTCAGTGGGAAGGGGTTATGCTTAGAAGGGGAAAAGGTACACGTCCAGCTCCCCCTTTCACTCCCCTCTCAGTCCCCATCTGCAGGGCTGCCTCTGTGAAAGGACCTGATACTTTGGATCCCTGAGCCCAGGTTATTATTCCTCAGGATGTATAAACAGCATTATCTAACTCCAAGGAACAGCAGCATATGTAATCTTTACAAAGGCCCTGTTCAATTTTACAACGTGTAAATTTCAGAGAGAAACTTGGTGTGCAATGCCTCTCTCTGCTCTGTGTGCTGCACCCCTAACCACGCCGAGGCTCCCTCCGTACAGCATGTGTCTGATTGAAAATTCAATTCAACTCACTTCAAATATGTATTGAGCACCTTTATGTTGGCAGTAAAGTGGTAAAAGCCACAGGGGATACAAAATAAGTATAAAGCACAGTCTCTCGCTTCAAAAAGTCTGCTGTGCTATTGGGACTGACGTGGAGAAACAAGAGACGAACATGAGATGGAATATATTTACTCATCGAATATGTTGTTCTGACATCAAGCGCACTGGATGTTCCAGAAAGAATTTCTCAGTAAGAGCCAGAGTTGTCAGAGCAGAAAGCCTTTTTGGAGGGGCCTTGGGCTGATGTGGGACTTTGAAGGATTGGGAGCGTTTGAATATACAGCAAGATCACATGCAAAACTTTTCCTGTCATTTCAAATTTTCTGCACAAGCCTTAAAGTTGAATGCAACATGACTTAATTACCCTACAGTCTAGAGAACTCACCTAGGGGCTGCAAGATTTAGGCAGGGCTTACTTAGACGTGGTCTGGACGTCCTGTGATCCTCACTGCCCACTCCCTAATTCTGTACCTCTTGCTGCCTGTTTATAAAAGCAGAAGATTATGAATGCTGGAAGAGAAAGTCCTTGCTGGGATTTTTAGAAGGCAGTTCCCTGCCTAGTAAGAGTGGTGGGGCATTTCCTCTACTTTCCAGTTGAAAGAGGGACAGATGTTCCCACCTACCCCAAGAGAAGAGAGAAGAGAGCTCCTGGCAGCGACCTCCTGGGATTGACGCTGAGCAGTGGAGGCTGTAGGCCTTGTCTGAGGTTGCCTGAGAATGGAGCATGGTGGGAGAGTGTTGGGGAGCATTTGGAACAAATCACTGGAAGTGAGAAGGCATTGTGAGCATAAAGAGATGGTGCTGCTTCTTGCAGAGATAACTGTGAAGGTGGGTGCTGGTGGGAGCAGCCTGTGCTGTCTGCATTTCCAGCACTTGGCCTGCCAGGGATTGGTCAGCCTCCTGGGGATCACGTGGATGTTGTGAAACACAGGTGGCCCGGGGCCATCATGGAGGCAGCTTGAAGAGGGTGGCCTGCACGGGAGGACTCAGCCACCAAAAGCTATGGGTACACGAAGGAGCAAGAGGTGAGGAAAGGAAGGATATAGAAAGTCATGAGGCATCTGTCCCCTTGTCCACGTATTGTGTAGTGGGTTACAGCTGTCAGAATAAAAATGGAGTCACTTATCCCAAATCCTAAAAAAAAAAAAAAAAGGACCCAGGAAGCCACGAAGGAGAGGCTCTCATTAAATGTGCCCATGATAACAGCTATTCCAAGGACTCACTGAAAGCCACAGTCCTGCAAAAGTCCGCCACAACCTCATACAAAGAATACTCCTGTGGGGACATCTGCCTAGTAACTGTTTGAACTGAGACTGATGCCACCCATGTCACTGGTCTTTGTAACCCAGAATAATTTTTTTTTAGAAAACAACTTATATAACCTTACTTTTCTTGTCTTTAAAAACACTTGTCTTTGTTGCTTCCCTGGGTACACTCATGGGCCCCCATGGGCTTCCATGGTGAGTGAATTCCTGGGCTGCAATCCTTCTGTTCACTCCCAGATAAACTAATCATCTTTGGAGAATCTCTGTCAGTTGTTATCCTTCCAGGATCACCCCCAAAGCCAACAGTAGCCCCAGTGGAGGGGCTGCCAGTGAAGAGAACGATTTAGTTTATACCATAGGGTACTGCTTCTCTCTTGCCTCCCCTGGATTGCCGCTCTTGAGAGGAAGGCAGGCCAGGTTGAGAGAGGTGCCGGCTGGGAGGACACACACTGGGAGAGAGAGGTGCACACTGGGCCTTTTCCTTCTTAAGCTACAGGTCTGGCCTGGGCTGGGAGAAGGGAAAGCCTTCACATTGCATGTGAGATTGGATCTGGGTTGATCCTGGGCAGGATTTCCCAGTTCCTGAAAGATGGGTTTAAATGATTGAAATGAGACTTCTTATGAGTGAGAGGGACTAGAAAGCTGTGGTCCTAAGACGCAATCAGGGGCATGGATGTGAGAAGCTGTGGAGCTACACTGAGGGGCGTTTCCCTTGGCACTAGACACAGGCCAGTGAACCAGTCACAGAGACATGAGAGGGGACTGGGGTGTGAGAGACTTTGGGAGTCTCTCTGACTCCACTGGGGGGAGGGGCGGGGAAGGCGCAGACCAAGGCTGCAAGGAAGACAGCAGCCTACTGTGAGAGCCAAGAAACAGGACCTCTATACCTCTGTGAGATCAACAGCAGGAGATTGTAGCCTGGAGCTTAAGCGGGCTTCCTGGGAAGAAGCTCATCAGGTACAGGAGAATGGCTTCCTTCTTCCCTGAGCATTTTCAGCGGCCAGCAACATCTCTCCTTGAGATGGTGCTAGTTGATTTGCTGTGGTCATGTGGGGTTGAGGATCTGTCTTCTTGTGATATTCTTTAGCTGTTTGGGAACAGAGACCCAGCTGAGGGGGATTCCTGGAAAGAGGGACAATCTGCTCCTTCTTTCCACTCACCACAAGGGTGGGAAAGACCCGCTGAGCCTGCCCCTGCGTATCTGGATTTAAGCCAGTTTGGATCTGGAGATGGCAGTTTAATTTCCCATTTAGAAAATAATTGAGGAACGAGAAGGAGGGATGTTTTGTTTGTGGGGCATTGGGAAGGGTGACCCACCAGAGTTTGCTTAAGAGTGGATTTCCTGAGGGCTTTATTTGTGATCTTTAAGCTGGAGCTTCAGGAGACACATGCTGCTCTAATCAGCAGTTGGTAGCTGTCTTATTTATGTACTTCTGTCTGTCTGGCTTGCATTTGCCTTTATAGCAGTTAACAATTTGATATACTCATGAGAGGTAAAAAAATAATGCCTTGTTTTTATAAATCCAGTTTATCCTGATTTTAAGCTTTAACTCTCTAGAGGGTGAGAAATCAGAGCTCAGTCTTGTTTGGAAGATCACTCCATTTCTAGGCAGGTACATCAGGGTCAGGGGAGGGGAGATGTAGAAAGGACTCTGGTCTGTTATACAGCATCCTTGTGATGACTATGATTATTGTGGTTCAGACCTGTGGGTTCCATTTGGATGTGAGTGGCTTTACTGCTTCTCTGTCAAGTGTTGGCATGGTGGCATCTTTGGCTACATTTCCAAGGCCTTCTCTTTTGATATTTAGTCTCCCCAGAATCCTTGAGCCAACTCTAGTACCTCTTCTTAAGGGGCTACAAACCCACACCACCGTTTCAGGCTATTTGATAAGAAATTGTAGCTGCTCTCGATATATTACTGCTTTATTTTCCCTGCCCAGCCCCTCTCCATTGCTCTGTGAACACTCAGTCTCATTGCTTCAGTGAGCCATGGGTTTTGGATACAGAAGCCTGGATGGGAGGAAGGAGTGTCATTTCCTGGGTGCACATCAGCTTCTGCTTCCTGCAAAACCAAGCACATGAGAAAAGTCAACACCAGGATGGGCTCCATTTTTGTTGTAGTTTTGAGCGGGAGTATGTATAGTCAGAAGCTAGAAGCCACAAATATATATTATCTTGTTACATCAGTCTAGTCAACAGTGAATAAACCGAGCACTTCCCAGTGAAGTGCATAGCTGTGAGCCAGGAGCAGCTGATACTCTCAGCAGTGTGAGTGGGAGGGGTCCCAAGCAGGAGTTTGGACTGTGCACCATTGTATTCACTACAGTGGATTGTTTCTCAAAAAATGTATGAGAATCTGGTCATGACACTTTACAATGGGAAAGAAAAACCCCAAACAATTAAGGAGATTAATCTTACTCAGTCTGCAGCAATAGAGAAAGCACCTCAGATCCAAAGATTAGAGCATCTCAGCCGGGTGTTGTTGTCTTAGACTTTTAGGAGGAAGCCTTGGGGGTCAGCATGTGGTAGGAGGGATGGTTTATAGCTGGGATTGTTCTGTGAACAGGAAAGGTCTCAGTCAGTTATCTGTGTAGGAATTTTTTTCTTCCTGCCGTTAGCTAGTTTCAGAGGCACAAACAGCTTTACTCTCAGCTAATCACCCATGAGATAAAGAATTTGCAGGTAGAGGGTCTCTTTTGTGAGCTGTTTCCTCAAAATATATGTTGAAGTCCTAACCCCCAGTCCCTGTTCACTTGTCTTTACTTGGAATTAGGCTCTTTGAAGATGTAATCACATAAAGATGAGGTTATTCAGGTGGGCACTAATTCAAGGTGACCGGTGTTCTTATACGATAGGGGGAGTCATAGATGCACAGGTAGAATGATGCTACGAGAAAACAGAGGCAAAAGCTGGAGTTCCGCAGTTGTAAGCCAAGGACTGTGAAGGTTTCTGGCTAGAAAGCAAACAGAGACTACATTCTCCTCAAGTGTCCTGAGAAATCATGGCCCTGCCACATCTTGATTTTGTATTGCAAGCCTCTAGAACTGTGAGAAAATAAATTTCCATTGTTTTAAAACCATTCAGTTTGTGGTGTTTTGTTACAGCAGTGCCGGCAAACTGGCATGGTCTGTGTCTGGCCTTGTCAACAGGTCAGGTAAAAGGGGAGAGAGCACTGTGTTCAGCCTCGTCCTGGGTAACAAAGGAGGCATCCGCGAGTCCCATGGGAGTCTGGAGAAAGGGTAAGTCCTGTTTAATCATATAGGGAAAGGACAGTAAGCCACTTCGGGAACACAAAAAGGTGGGGGAGGGGTTGACCATCTGGGATTTTCTGGGAGTGTAGGGCTCAACATAGTTTTGTTTGTTTGTTTGTTTTTGAGACAGAGTCTTACTCTGTTGCCCAGGCCAGAGTGACATAGTCTAGCTCACAGCCACCTCAAAGTAATCCTCCTGCCTCAGCCTCCCGAATAGCTGAGACTACAGGTGCCCAACACAATGCCCAACTAATTTTTTCTATTTTTAGTAGAGATGGGGTCTTGCTCTTGCTCAGGTTGGTCTCAAACTCTTGAGTTCAAGCAATCCTCCTGCCTTGGCCTCCCAGATTGCTAGGATTACAGGTGTGAGAGACTACCCCTGGCCTGGGTTCAACATTGTTAACACACTTACAATCCATATGTGGACTTCCACCAGCACAAGTTAAGTTCTAACTTGCCTGGTCTGACATCCAGGAATGGGGCCTCCCAGACTCACTCACCTATCACGCTGGTAATACCCTCCCACCTGTGTCTCTGTGAATGTTCCCCTCTGTGCTGGCATGTTCTCTCTCCTCTTCCCCTCTTTAGTTTTGCCTGTCCTTTTAACCCCATCTCTCTGAGGAACTCATCTTCATACTCTTCCTCCCAGGCCTCTCCTCTCGGATTTCTTGGAGGTTGGCATCCACCTCCGTATAGTACTTTTCCCACTGCATCAAAGTTCTCCCTTCTCCTCTCTACTGTTTGGCTATGAACTCATCAAAGAAAGGGTTCATGCCTGCTCTGGTTCTGTATGTTACTGTGAAGCTCCGTGCTTGGTACAGAGCAGGTAATAACAAGTTTTCGCTAAGCTGAAGTGAACTCTGCCTCCTTCAGACCCCTTTTCCTGACCCTTAGAAATGTTTTCTCTTCAACACTTCATGTTATCTTTTTTCCCCTCCCTCTGAGAGTTCCTTCACTGTTACGAGCTCAGTTCTAGCAGAGAGGTCAGGTCTGTATGTTCAGGATTCATTGCCTTCTCACTATAAGCATTCCATTTTCAGTTCTAGCATTCTAGCCACAGCCAGAAAAAAAAAAAAAACCTCTTTCATTGCTTAAAAATGTATTTTTTTCCTAATCACAAAAGCATTAGTTGCTCATCGTAAAAAGAAAGTTTTGAAAAATAAAGGAAAGCAACAATTCCAAACTCCAAGAACATAGAAAATCATTTATCCTTCTATAACCCAGGGAAAACTATATATTGATGTCATATCTCTGCACAAAATGAGCATCGTGCTTTGCATTGTTTTATAACCTGATTTTTCTCACTTAACATTTTAAGATGAATTTTCCATGTTAATAAACACTCATTCAAAATAGTACAAATGCTTTTCAAGGAAGAGTATTTTTAGCAGGGAGACATTTTCATTTTTTCTGGGGAAAATATCCTCCCTCCTTTTTTTTTGGAGGACAAGACTGTTTGGCTAAAATAAATAAATAAGTAAAATCGTGAGTTTGAAAAGGCGGCAAGTATCTTTCAAGGAGAGTGATATGAAGATTGATGCCAAATATAATATCTAGACTGAAAAGTAACAAGGTGGAATATCTAATGTAAAAATGTAGTTTATCTTTTCAGTCTCAAAGATTCTGTTTTTGAGATACAGTCTCTGCTGTCCTGAGTAGAGTTCTGTGGTGTCGTATCTCAGAGCAACCTCAAACTCTTGGGCTCAAGTGGTCCTCTTGCCTCAGTCTCCCTAGTAGTATCCGCCACAATGCCCAGCTGTTTTTAGAGACGGGGTCTTGCTCCTGCTCAGGCTGGTCTCAAACCCCTGAGTGCAAGCAATTTACCTGCCTCAGTCAAAGATTGTCTTTTCAAGGTATGTTCCGACTTGTGGTTAAAACAAAAGTGCACAGGACCCCCCCCCTTACCATCCCCACCTC
>NW_003852475.1:78886-82453 GCF_000181295.1 Otolemur garnettii | reverse complement strand
TTCATCATCAACATCATGATCATCATACTTCCCATTCCAACATCGTTTAGAAGTTTGGGACTTTTGGGAATGATAAGATATATAAGAAAGAGATGATTTTAGAATTTGATGGAATACATTTAGGACTTCTTCCTGAACTATTCCAATATCTATGGGTAATTGAACTCTCTGATAAGGAAGCACAGTCTGTGGGGTAATCTTGATATAACAGGTTTCATTCAGTCCATCATTTTTTTTTAAATTTCAATTTCAGCAAAAGAGAGTGGTTTTTTTTTGCAGTGACCCTGCCACCTCTGGCATATGGGGCCAGTGCCCTACTCCTTTGAGCCACAGGCGCTGCCCCGAGAGTATTTTTACTAGCCTGCACTTATATTTATCAAACGCACACACCTGCTTAATGCTTAAAGGTCAGGCTTTTTGACAGAAAGCTCACATGGGTCTCCTTGAATTACTTAGAAATTTACCTGAATAGATAATTTATGTGTGTGTGGTTTTTTTTTTAGAGAAATTGAAGAGAATGCATTTCGAATTGTGATCTACAAATGCATGTTTATGTTTTTACCCTCAAGGAGGGGAATAACCCTGAGAAAAATGTCAGCATACCACAGAGCAAACCCTAAGTGAGAGCACCTGGTGTCTCCAGTGATTGAAATGATATATTAATGAGTTCTCATTCTCCGTGACATTTTACCAGGAATCAATTAGCCATAGTAATTACATCTCGACTATTGCGTGATCTGAAATGTGAAGTGCATGGGTGTTGGTTGCTGTTCTTTGATTTTTTTTCCTTTGGTATGACAACACTTTAAGCTCTAAAAGTTTGAGTTGTTTATTACCTTCTGGGTGTCTCAGCATAAAGGAAAATTCAGGATGATTTTTATAGCCACACAGACACTGATGCGTGCAAATGAACATAACCAAGTACAATTAGAAAGCTTCACAACTGTGTGCTTTAAAAGGTGGCAGAAAATACCGTGGAGGAGAGGGCGCATAGTCGGAACAAAGGAGTAAAACCTCCATGCTAAAAACCAGTTTTCTTAGGAAAGAAAAGATTGAATAACAGTTCTGGCTTTATGGGGTGAAGTGCTGTTAAATAGAATTTTTTTTGTTATTGTTGTTTTGAAACTGTTGAAAATCCTTCTAGAATAGCATAGTTCTATGTTATGAAGTAAGTGACCTCTCACGCTTCATTTTCTTTTCTGTAAAATAAGAATAATAACTGTACCTGCCTCATAAGTTTGTTGAGAGATTAAGTTAAAACATGTGAAAGTACTTAGGATGTTACCCAAGACACTATAAATGCCCAGTAAATGTTAGTTATAATTATTTTACTAAGTTATCATAATGTAGTGTTCTAAAACTCTCAATAGGAATTTATCAAGGTTTAGATTTATTTTTAAAAATAGTACTATTGTTTTTGTAAAATACTACACATCATGGGTAAAAATTAAAACAATATACATCTTAGTCTGTTTGGGTTGCTATAATAAAATATCTTAAACTGGGTAGCTTATAAACCACAAAATTTTATTTCTCATATTTCTGGAGATGGAGAAGTTCAAGATCAAGGTGAAACAGAACCCCCAACATGTCCTGGTTCATAGATGTCACATTCTCCATGTAGTGGAAGAGGCAAGGCAGCTCTCTGGGGTCTTCCTCATAAGGACACTAATCACATTTCTGAGGGCATCACCCTCTTTACCTCCTAAATCACCTCCCAAAGGCCCTATATCTTGATACCATCACATTGAAAGTTAGAATTTTCACATAGAAATTTGGGGAAGGTGGGCCCAGACAGTACACCAATATGAAAAATTAAAAGAAACAAACTAGCTTAAATCTCATAAATTTAAAGATAATTGCTGTTAAAGTGTTTTGGAAAATTCTTTTAGCACCAATCTCTGTACAAATATATATGAATATATTCACAGATGAATTGGCCGAATTTTATTCTGGAACATAATATATTATTTTGTTACTAACCTTTATCATTTATGCAGAAGGCATATCCTAGCTATTTTTTACATTTACTATGACCTCTATATCCCATATGACCATTGTTACTGGCTGTATAATATTCTATTGAGCACATGAATTATATCTCTCACACTTATCCTCCTGTTATGAATATTTTTAGATTGCTTCCTTGTTTTGCCTTTATAAAATCCTCGTATCTGCCTCATGTTTCACCTACACATTTACTTTCTCATTATAAATTCAGAGAAACAAGACTGCTGGGTCAAGTGGTTCTATGTTTTATATTTAGAATCATATCTTTGTATTATTATAAAAAGATTAAACTAACTTATATTCAACGGTGATAAGACTTGCTAGGCAGAGGTAAGAGAATGATATCAGAAAGGAAGGATATTTATGTGAAGGAATCAGTCTGAGAAAAAAGCAGAGAGCTAGAGAGATATTATGTACTCTCTTCGGGGAGTCCTTCTGGAGCTTGCTACTTTACTTTTTTTTCTTTTTTTTGAGTTTGTTATTTTTCAATTAATAGTATCTTATTGAAATTCCTTTATATCAACTGATACTCATTCTTTTAAAAGGTCTGGGGTGAGTGAATCCTAATTAATTTAGTCTTTTACCACTATTCATCAGTTACTTTTTTCCCCACAAAACATTGTTCACAATGTTATTATAAATAGTCCTTAAGTTCTGGTGGTTTTGTTGATTTCTGTAGGGTATGTTTCAAGTACTAGGTTTGCTGAGTTGAATTTTAATCTATAATTTTAGCCAGTGTTGCCAGATTATTTTCTAGTAAGAGTGCTACATTTCATATTTCCACCTGAAAGTAAAGTTTCCTTCACATCTCAACCAGTGTTAGGTGTGGTACTTCTACATTTATGCCAGTTTGACAGGTATGGTATAATGTCAATTTGCATTTCTTTGGTTACTAGAGACTTGGAGAACTGTTCATAGTTTTGTGGCCCATGTGGATTTGCTATTCTGTGACTTAGGCTTTTTTTCTCTTTTTGCCCATTGTCATATTAGGAAAATTTAATTTTCTATTCAAAGTAATATGCATACACAGTAAAAAATAAAATTGTATAGAAGTATTATAATGAAAGCAATAACCAATTTTCCTACCCTTCTCACTCTTATTCCTAATTTCCAAAGACAGGCAACAGAATCCACACTGGTTTATTTAAGATGACAGTGATTTATTTCAGGTTAATAGGTGGTTTACAGGATTTCTATGTCCTGAGAAGAAGTGACAGAGCCAGGGATGAATGATGTGGCCAGGAGAAACCCCCAGGCACATGATGGGAAGGGTCTATCAGGAATTCTGCTGCTGCAGCCTGATGTCCAGTACCTGTGACATCAGGAATTAGGAGCAGTAGCTTTTTTTCAGCGTCCTCAGAAGAGGCTGCCTCTCCAGGCATTGACTGTCACCCTCTCACTTCCACATCCCTTACAAGAGTGTGTCTGCTTGAAAGAACCTACGACATGGGCACGGCAAAAGACCTGGGCAAAGTGCAGTTTTTGACTTTTCAGTCTCTATAGCACCAAGTCTCACAAAAAAGGCATTGGAATAGGTGTTGAGTGAGCCAGTGACCA
>NW_003852475.1:66280-76552 GCF_000181295.1 Otolemur garnettii | reverse complement strand
GGTCCGGGCTGGGGATTCGAACCCGCCACCTTAGGTGTACGTGGCTGGCGCCTTAGCTGGGTGAGCTATAGGCGCCGAGCCAGGTGCCGCTCTTTTTAGAGATATTTTGAGTCTCTTGTCTCATACTGGTGTTCTATAATTTTAAAATTGCTCTATCATGGTAGACCATTCTTGTTTTATAATTGTAATGCCTTTAAAATGTTTATGTGGATACTAGTTAAACTTTTTAAATCCACCCCCTTCTCTCTTTCTTGTAGGGTCAGTGGTTCTGCACGTTCATTTGCTCCTTTCCTTTTGTGGGAAAGACCAAGACTTTTCCTAACAGACTGCTCATTTCTATTGGGGAGTATTTATCCCAGCTTATTCTGGGGTAAATATTTCTGTTGCTAATGCTTCTGAGTGAGGTATGTGGAGCCCACTTGTGCAGCTGCTTTGGACTGTCTTACATCTAAATCCTCATCTCTTCTCCTGCCCCTGACTTCACTTTCTGTACCTCCTTCCCAAGTGTGGTCAGTGGAATAATGGCCATTCATTCAGTTACAAAGGTGGATAGCTTCTATATCATATGCTTGTTATGAAGATTAAAAGAACTAATGAACATGAAATTGTTAGCATATAAATTTGTTCCTTCTTTTATCTTTCTCTTTCGCAGGAGCCAGCTGTGTATTTGGAGGTTCTGCGAAGGGCAAGTGGTTCTCACATACTCTATAACATTTGTTTTTTCTGATTATGAACATTATGAGTGGGCACATATGTAAAGAATTTGAAAAAACAGCATATATCATGAACAAAATTCTCTTTATCAATCTCACGTTATCAGGATAACTTATGAGCATTTTGGCAACATTTTCAGGTTTTTTGGTTTGTTTGTTTGTTTGTTTATTTTGAGATAGAATTTCACTTGGTTGTCTTGAGTAGAGTACCTGGCACATAGCTCACTGCAACCTCCAACTCTTGGGCTTGAGCAATCCTCTTGCCTGAGCCTCCTGAGTAGGTGGGACTATAGGAGTCTGCCACTATGCCTGGCTTGTTTTTTTCTATTTTTTAAGTAGAGTCGGGATCTTGTTCTTGCTCAGACTGATCTCTAACTCCTGAGCTCAAGCAATGCCCTGTCTCCAACTGCCAGAGAATTATAGGTGTGAGCCTGGCCTTATTAGTATTTGGTATATTTTTTGTTGTTTTTATAAACAATGATGGAACAATTGTTATTTTGCATGTAAAGCATTAACTTTATTTTGCTTATTTAAGGTTATATTGGCTCTCATCTTGAGATAGGGATTTCTCCTCTCATTAGCTTTGCAAATTTGTTGTTTGCAAACAACAAAACAAAAACAAAAGTTGTTTGTGTCTAGACTGCTTATAAAGAAAGTTAGACTGTAGGGAGATAAACCATGGCTAGGAAGAAATTTGGCTCCTAAAGGGCAACATTTTAGAGGGAATGAAATATGGTTTTGCAATTTTTGCAACCCTACAAAGTAATTATTTTCGTGTTTCAAGTTGGCATGTTGGGGCATAGAGGTTTAGTATAAGGATTTATTATAAGGTTTAGTTAGTATAAGGGCTAGACTTCACCTTGGACAGGCAGAAGATGAAACCATAAACTGAGCTGAGAAACTGCACTCACCAAACACCCTCCTGCCTCATATCACATCATAGACTGCAGAGAATGCACAGTTGGACCTATCTAAATAAAGCACAGCTTTTATAAGATGCATGTACCATGTTTTCTTTTATCATACCTCCACCTAGGTCTGTGCAGGAATAGAACAAGTGCCTAGCATGTAATGAGAGAGTGGAGTTATAAGGGACAGGGTCCTGTGATCCACAGACAGTCACTGGGAAAGGCCACTTGGTGATCACAGTTCTCTACAGCTGCAGTTCCCACCCCTGGGTTGCAGACCAGTATTGGTCTGTAGCCTGTTAGGAACTGGGCTGGACAGCAGCAGGTGAGTGAGAGACGCTTCATCTCAGTGCTCCCCATCCCTTGCATCACCACCTGAGCTCCACCTCCTCTCACATCAGCAGCAACATTAGATTCTCATAGGAGCACAAACTCACTCTAAAGTACACATTCAAGGGATCTAGGTCACATGTTCCTTCAGAGAATTTAATGCCCTTAGCCCCCCTCCACCTCAGTTCAGGGAGAAATTTTCTTCCATGAAACTGGTCCATGGTGCCGAAAAGTCTGGGGACCACTGCCCTGGAGAATCTATAATGTGGCTCAAGGGACTGTTCGTGGATCTTCTGAAATCGTGCATACATATTTTTTCTAGGAAAAGGGTCCAAAGGTTTCATAAAATTAATAAAGGGGGTTGGGGGCGCCTGTGCTCAGTGGTTAGGGTACCAGCCATATGCACCAGGGCTGTTGGGTCTGAACCTGGCCTGGGCCTACTGAACAACAACAATGACAACAACAACAACAAAATAGCCAGGTGTTGTGGTGAGTGCCTGTAGTCCCAGCTACTAGGGAGGCTGAGGCAAGAGAATCACTTGAGCCCAAGAGTTTGAGGTTTCTGTGAGCTATGAGGCCACGTCACTCTATGGAGGGAGCAAAGTTAGACCCTGTCTCAATTAAAAAAATAAATAAATAAAAGGGTCTAATCCCTCTCCCTCATTATTAAGAGCTATTGATCTCAAAGAAAGGGTAGACTGCATATTCTTTAGGCAATCCTCCAGGAAAAATGATTTCTTATTATTGAGCTTTAGATAAGAATCTAAAAAGGATAGAGAATATAAAATTATGTTCTTTGGCATGAACCTAGGATGCAAATTTTTAGTATTGCCACGCGAGGGAAGATTCATATGCTTTATAGCTATAATTATAGTATCATTTCTCCTTCCTCCCTTCCATTCTTTCTTCCCTCCATTTCTCAACTTATCTGTCATCTATGTATCTTTTGTCATTTCTGTTGAGATGCTACCTTGGCTTCAGACAGACCTAAAAGTAAACAGCAAGTAACTTTTCCTTTTTTAGCCTTCTTTATCACCCATGTCAAATTCGAATAGCTTTTTAACCTCATAAGTTTATTGTAGGAATTAAATACTATATTTGATATAAAGCACTGAGCATAATGTTCAATAAACATATAGTAATTTATCATTAAATATTTCTAATTATAATAATTATTTACATATATATAAATATATGTATATAATTATGTATAACATATATAATAAAATAGATGTTAGGATGTTTGATGTTCTAAAGGAATTTCCAATACTGTCTCTCTGGACTGCCTACCTTGGCACTGTTTCATAATTTGGAATATTGAGTGTTAATGATTTCTCTATCATCAAATACCCTTATTTATGCTTTATTTTTTTAAAGAATATGGTCTTTCCTAAAGTTACCATGTTAATTTTTTGTATTTTAATTACGGATAACAGTAGAGTTAAAAATATGCCTTTATGGAAAAAATGACTGGTTGTTGTTGGGGTGGCTCTAAGGCTGGGCTGTGCTGTGGTGCATTAACAAATGGTCCCCAAATCTTAGTGACTTAAAACAACAGATTATTTTATGCCCCTGCCGCATGTGTATCACGATGTGGTTATGGGCCCTGATTATGTATCTTCACCCTGGTTGGCAGACCGTCTACCACCTTAAATGTTGCAAATCATCCTGTTAGTGGAGAAGAAGAGCCATGGAAGGTCTCCCATTGGCATTTAGATCCTCCAGCCTGGGGATCACGTGAGACTGCCTGTTGCCACTCATTGGTCAGAACCAGTCACATGGCCACACCCAACCACAGGGATGGGAGTAAGAAGTACAATCCTACCACGTATTTGGAAGGGTAAAAGCCAGACATATTTGGTGAATTTACCCATGACTAAAAAAGTTGATAATGATGAGATTTTAAGATGGGTATGGTGATCAGTTTTAGACACATAACCTATTTGGCTACCTGGCTCCCCTCAAGTCATACTACGTGTACATAGATTACTATATCTAGCAACTTTCAGATAAGTAAGATAAATGATTTGGAGGTCTGTGATGATACTTTAGGATACTGAAGAAAGAGGAGGAGAAGGAATTGTATCTCTTTGTTTTTCTTAGTCACCTTGAGTTTGGGATGAGTGTGTCAAGACTGGTGTTGATATGCTTACAGAAAGTAGTCTTTAGGGGATAATATTCTCCCTGCATGATGTTTGAAATGGCACAGTGAAGAGTCTTTGCCAATAGACATGGAAAGTAACTATTCAGGGAAGGAATTTTGGGCATCAGCCCGTGGCAATCTCTTTTGAAGGGGAAAGGTAGAACATTTCTTTTTCTTTAGGGACCAAAAGATATCTTGTGTGAAGTATTAGGAGGCAGCAATGTATCAAGATAATTTGGGCTAATTTTAATTATACCCAACTCTACTCGGAGTTGATCATTTTCTATTTTATTAGATGTTTTTCACTAATTATCTCTTAAATCTTCATAGTTATCATGTGAACTTGATAGAGCTTTTTTGTTTATTTTAGAGATGATGATATTGAAATACAAAGAGGAGAAGGAAGGAAAGAAAAAGATACAAAATGTTTAGTGGGCACCTGTTGTGTTCCAGGCACCCTGTGGGAGAGATACCTATATGTTTTATTTCATCTTCATCTCCCAATAGCATTATAAGTCATGTATTATTATTATCTTATTCCTCAGAAAACTGAGGTGCAGGCTGGTGAGATGGGTTAAACTGCAGCAGGAGCAAGGTTTCCTGATTGCTAACATCTTTTCAGGCCATGCAGTCTCCCTTCTCTGCCTCACTCGGGATAGTTGGGGCATGTTTCTGAATTAGTGCTGCTGCTATTCATAGTATTTCTCCTTGACACATTCAATTTGACTAAAATGATTAAAGTATCTCTCCCATTTTGTTTGGTGAAGTTATTATAATACTAGAGCCTCACAGAGAGGGCTGTGCATCAGGAGGGCTGATTGCGCTGACATTCTAAACATGTCCATACATTCCTAAGATTTTCTACACCAGTGAAGCAAGATAAAAAAAAAAATCACCAGTGAATCTGTGCTGATATTCACAAGCTGTTATTTTCATCAGTCTTATTCCCCAATTTCAACTGGATTTAATACAAGATGACTTCAGTAGTTTGTCAAAAATTTCCAAGCTCTGTATTTACAGATTAACAGAGAGATACGCTGGGTTTAACACAACAGTGTTGGCAATAATATTTTAGATGTTAAGATAACAATATGTTTTATCCAACACACACACATCTTAGGGCTTTAGTTGGGGTTTTATTTTTCATTAGTTAGTAGGCCCTTGGGATTTTTTAATTTGATATCTCCATCTTTGATTATTTGGCAGAATCTCCAAAGGTCGACAACACAGTAATTAGATATTTTATTAAAGTGTGACTTTGAATTACAGAGTTGTTGAGAAACGTAACCTGTGTAGTAAGATAACATAATTTGTGGAGTAAATTATATAGCTAGAAGTAAATTCAGGCCATAGCTTAGCATTTATATGTCAGCTCTGCTGTGTTTTGTAATCTTCGTCTCAGTATACAGAAATAAGAGAGCAAATGATACTCTGTAGTAGTGATCAAGAATTGGTGAGAAAGGAAGGTCTTTAGTCATGTTGCTTTTCATATTCTCGGGCAGTGACCAACAGGCAGATATAGGAAAATGTTTAGGATTTTAGTTATGTTTGTGTTTTTAGTGTACAGGCTGGCAAACAGTGGCCCATGGCATGAATCCAGTCCACCCTCTGTCTTTGTAAGTAAGGTTTACTGGGACACAACCATACCCATTTGTTTACATATTGTCAGTGGATAATTTCATGCTACAATGCAGAGTTAAGTAGTTGTGACAACAATCATATGCCCTGCAAAGCCTGAAATATTTGCTATCTGGTGCTTTAGAAAGTTTTCTGACTCATACTTTAATCTTATCCTTTAATGTTTTGAACATTTTATTGCACTTTATATAGTATACAGTAGTAGTGCATGTATATAATTGTTAGAAAATACATATGTATATCGGAAATGCATTTTAAAAATCATTTACTTGTAGGGGATACATTCAAAAAGGTTTGGAGAGCACAGTTTCAGGGTTTTCTACTTAAGGAATACTCAGAAATGATTGTCTTTGTTGTTGTGGTTCATGTTATTAAAGGTGCGTGTCTTTTTTGTTCAATGTTTGTATTTTTGTCAGGGAAATTCCACGGGGAAAGAACGTGCACTGTAGCACATTAAGGGAGGAATTATGACCTGTGAGAGAGAGAGAGGGAGAGAGAGGAAGAAAGAGAGAGAGAGAGAGAAATAGATGAAAAAAGTGGAAGAAAGAGAAATTAAAGAGAAGAGGCAGGCTACTGTGTAACCACTAACCAGTAGTGCCTGCTCAGAACCAGCCTATACCCTTGAGTTAAATTTGACATCAAAATCATCTCTAATTTATCGGAATAGGCAGTGGCCTGCATGTGTGATTTGAAGCATTTGAAAAGCTCTACCCAGGATGAGAGAGAGAGAGAGAGACAGACAGACACAGAGAGAGAGGAAGAAGAAGAAGGAGAAGGAGGAAGAGGAGGAGAAGGAGGAGGAGGGAGGGAGGGGAGAGAAAGGGAAGGAAGGAAAGAAGGAAGAAGAAAACTCCCCTCTGTTTTTCTCAAGGCCTAATATCGTTCTGTTAAGCCACTGTTCACATTATGGGATTTAAGGCCTTCTTGAAAATTTATTTCTAATTCTGATATGTAGAGGGGCAACACATTAAGCCATCTTCAGCCTTTAATTCCTTTTATTAATTAGCTCATCAGATTGCTTGGTCATAAAGTAGCTGAGGGGAACCTAAATGCAAAGCCATTCTGTTTTGGTGAGAGCAGACCAACCGTAGCAATCCCTGCCTATCCCCAGGATGGCAACAAGAAACCAGCGGTACCCGCCTGGGCAACACGGTGTGATGGGAAGTCTGTCCCAGGAAGCTCTGATCTCTGGCACCTCTGCAAGATAGCTCATCTGAACACGACGATGAAAGTTACTCCTCCCAAGCGTGCAGGTTCATTAGTCAGCAAGGTAATAAGAACGATATATTTCCAAGGACCCAAGGCCCACAGAGAATTTCTTGTGTCTGTATTAATCTCGGCAGAGCGAAGCCATTCCAAGCTTAAAACTAATCTGCATTAATGAACAGCCTCCTCAATTTCCATTTTTATGATGTGTGCAGCACGGTGATTTGTTTCTCTGCTGCTCGAAATGGGATGGCTGACTGATGAATCACTTTCTCTAAGAAGCTTGTCTGTGAGCGGGAACATTGCAAATGGGTGCAAGCCACAAAATCTGTTCTTATGTCATTAAAATGATGACATAGGCTCTTACTTTCCAAAATTATCCCTTCTCCTCACACGACTGCCTGAGGTTTCTGTTTTGTTGTGTAGGTAGGTGTTGAGCCTGACTTGCTGGTGCCACATGTCAGAAGATGGGCTACTTAGGAAAATTTGGAGACATCTTCACTTTGCAAGTCAAGTGAGAGAGAAGGCTGTAAAAATTACCAAGAGTAGATACTGGCATTTGGATGGAGCTGAATAACAGGGTTTGGAACCAGAGCCAGATCTACAAGAGTTGGAGACAGTGGGGAGGGTCAGAAGGGAAAGAAATGAAGAGAATGCAGATGATGGAACACTGTGGGGTTTGAAATTTAGGCTTTAAATCTGCGAGCACAGTTCACTCTCTAAGATGACCCCTTCATCATCATCATTATCACTATTATCTATGCTAATTGCTTTATATGTCTTCATTTATTTTTAATTATTGCAGCAACCTTTGGAAAAAGATACCACTCTTATTCTCATTTCTTTTCTTTTTTAAAAAAATAAGATATAATTCATGAACTATAAATTCTCTCCCCCTCCCTTTCTTTTTTTGAGACAGGGTCTTATTTTGTCACCCTCAGTAGAGTGCTGTGATGTCACAGCTCACAGCAATCTCAAACTCTTGGGGCCAACTGATCCTCTTGCCTCAGACTCCTAAGTAGCTGGGACGACAGGCACCTGCCACAACACACTGCTATTTTTTGTTTTTAGAGACGAGGTCTTGCTCTTGCTCAGGCAGGTCTTGAACTCCTGAGCTCAGGCAATCCACCTGGCTCGGCACCCCAGAGTGCTAGGATTAAAGCCCTGAGCCACAGCGCAAGGCTAAATTCTCCCTTTTAAGTGTAAGTTTCAGTGTATTCCCAGAGTTGGGCAATCAACAACACTGTCTAATTCTGGAACATTTTCATCACCCCTCAAGGAAGCCCACTGAGTCCCTCCTCATTCTTTCCTACCCCTCAGCCTCCGGCAAACACTAATCTATTTTCTGTCTCTATAAATTTGCCATAGAGGATGTGGCCTTTTGTTGCTGGATTCTTTCACTTAGCATAATGTTTTCAAGGTTCATCCATGTTGTAGCATGCGTCCATATTTCATTCCTTTCTTGTGGCTGAATAACATTCCATTGTATGGATAGATCACATTTTGTTCATCCATTTATCAATTGAAGGGCTTGGGTTGTTTCTACTCTTTGGCTGTCATAAATTGTGTTAATATCCAAGTTTTTGTGTAGATACACGTTTTCAGTTCTTTTGTATATATATCTAAGAGAGGAATTGCTGGGTCATCTGACAGTTCCATGTTTAACTTTTTAGGGACCTGCCAAACTGTTTTCTATAGTGGTTGCACCAGTTTGGATTTCCACCAGCCATGTCTGAGGATTCCACATTCTTCACGTCATTGCCAACACTTGTTACAGTCCTACTGAATGTGGAGTAGTATATCTTTGTGGGTTTTTTCCCCTGTGTTTCTCTATTTGCTAATCATGTTGTGCTTTTTTTGTGGTGAAATGGTGATAGTTTTGTGGGGATTTCCATATCTTCTTTAGAGAAATGTTTATTCAAATCCTTTGCCAAGGTTTTAATCGTGTTATCAGTCTTTTTATTGTTGAATCATAATAGTACTTCCTGTATTTGGAATACTAGACACTTATAAGATGTGTGTGTTGTGTTTTCATTTCCTTTATTGTGTCTTTTGAGCACAAAAGTTTTTAATTTTGATGATATCCACTTATCTGTTTTTCTATTGTTGCTTATGCTTTTGGTGTCATTTCTAAATGATACCGTCTAATCCAAGATAACAAAGATTCAGTCCTATGTTTTCTTCTAAACGTTTTTATAATTTCAGTCCTTACATTTAGATTATTGATCCATGTTGAATTAATTTTTTTCTTTTTTTTTGAGACAGAGTGTTCCTTTGTTGCCCCTTGGTAGAGTGCTGTGGTGTCACAGCTCACAGCAACCTTAAACTCTTGGGCTCAAGTGATTCTCTTGCCTCAGCCTCCCAAGTAGCTGGGACTACAGGTACCTGCTACAGTGCCCGGCTATTTTTAGAGATGGGGTCTCACTCTTGCTCAGGCTCGTCTTGAACCTATGAGCTCAGGCAATCCCACTCTCCTTGGCCTCCCAGAGTTCTAGGATTACAAGCATTACAGAACTAAAAATAGACCTGCCATTTGATCCTACAATTCCTCTACTAGGTATATATGCAGAAGACCAAAAATCACACTACAACAAAGGTATTTTGCAGATATGGGCTGCAGAATGTTTATTGCAGCCCAATTCATACTTGCTAAATGTCTCGAGTTTTAAGGCTGGAGTTTAGAAAGCCAAGGACTGGGTAGTGGGGTTATTACACACACACACACAGGGTAGGCAGGCATAACTTTGCCACTTAGTTGCATTGTATTTTGTGTGTGTATGTATAAAACATGTTAAAATTTGAACTTAAGAAAATGTACGAGAAAGCCATGATTGAGTCTTATATGTATAGGGACCATATAATTTGTCATCAAGCTGGCAGAGTTCTGAGAGTGAAGAGGGAAATTTTTAATAATTAAGGAAAGGCAGCAGAAAAGGGCTGGGTCAAGTGGAGGGAAACTGAGACATATTGCCATGCTACTTAGAAGAGAAGATAATATAACATGTTTTCTGGTGTCTGTTTTATGATTAGATCTGAACACCAAGTATCACTGGTGTTGCATATGCTTCTTTATAGCAACCCCTGTTGTCTGATGAAATGTGAGTCTGCAATTATGTTCCAGCTTCTGCAATTCTGAGGAAGAGGTTCCAGGAATTCATCATCGTGCCCCTCACAGAATAGCCTGAGATGTGTGTTTTTCAAGGAATGTGATAAATTGATTTTGAGTCTCCACAAGGTACTCAGGGATGTACATTCTAAACTCCTTTATTGAGGAAATATCTTGTCTTGGTCTGTGGTCCATAGAACCAGCCTCTACTAAAGCAGGCTGTTTTTC
>NW_003852475.1:60563-66010 GCF_000181295.1 Otolemur garnettii | reverse complement strand
AGGTTTTTCCATAAAATGTGACCAAGAATTTCCTCCAGCGCTAAGTTACTGATATTAAGGCTCATGGATTGGGACTGGGGTTTGAAGAAGGCAGGACAGGGCCATGGGGCCTCAAGTGCTATATCCATTTTTTTTTAATTGATGCTGCTGCGAATTACATCTGACTTAGTGACTCATAGCCATACAAACTGACTATCTTTTAGTTCTGGAGGTCAGAGTTCTAAATGGGTTTCACCGTGTCGAAGTCAAAATGTTAGAAGGGCTGTGTTCCTTCTGGGAGAACTGGTATCCTTGGCTCTCCAGCTTCTAGAGGCTGCCTGCATTTCCTCATTTGTGACCCTGTTCTTCCATCTTCAGCAAGAGAAGATTGAGTGTTTCTCACCCAGTTGTGTCTCTGGATCTCTCTCTTCTGCCTCCTTTCCTACTTGTAAGGACCCTGTGATTCCACTGGGCCCACTGGACAATCAGGTTCACCTCCCTATTTCATGGTCAGCTGGTTAGTAGCCTTACTTCCATCTGCAACAAAGTCGCAGGTTTCAGGGATTAAGAAATTGTCAGACATCTTTGAGGGGTCACTATTCTGCCAAAGGTCCCCAGGGGTCAGGGTTCCTGTCTGAGTATCACACTCAATTAAAGGCTAAGTTTTACGGAGAATGTTTTGGAACTTTCTGAAGAGCCATCCCTAGCTTTTATATCTCCCTACTGGTTATCCTCACTGATTCTGACCCAAGGCAATAGTTTTCTAATAAATTAATAACTGCATGAGTCATAGAAAAATACAATCAGTCTTTGAGGTTTTATGAGCAAAAATTATTGTGCACTGAAGTGACCTAGGCTGGCCTCAGGGAGAGGGGTGGCCTTTAAGGAAGCATGATAAATATGCAGGAGGGTTTTCCAGAGGGGATATGTTAGGATAAAAGCAAAGATGCTACTTGTTAGGAATGGCTGGAAAAGAGAAAGGTTAGTATCAGGCAAGTGGTGTAAAGTCAGGAAATGGTTCTGAGGCTCTCAAGTTCCAACCTACTTAGTTTACACTTGATGTGTAAACCTGCTGGTGCATGAGTGGAATGCACACATTGGTTTTCTGAAGGGTGTGTGATCGCACTGTGTTCTGGCTGCCCTAGCCGGGCCTGTGAAGCGGAGCTGTGGGCACTGCTATGGCTCTGCTCCACCCTGGGAGGCAGACTGGAAATGCATCAGGACTGTGCCTTCACCAAGAGCCTGCTGAAAGCTGCCCTATCTGCAGTATCTCATGCTAAGAAATTCCACTCCAGCTTCTAATAATGCTTGAAAAGCAATTTACATCTTGACTTCAGTCTTGAGAAAATGCCAAAAAGGGATTACCTTCATTGCCCAGAGCCACATTTTCAAAGTTCCCGCTCTTTCCACAGCCCTGTACACAGCCCGGTGTCTGCTCCCTCCTCCTCCCACTCAGATGACCCTTTCAGGTCACATAGACTTCTTTGCTTCCGTGTGTCTTTCTCCCTCTCTTTCTATCAAATTGTCTTTCTTCAATTAGGTGAAAATGCAACTAATCCTTTGCTTCTTGATCCAGCAAAGCAAAGCTAGGTTCTCCTTAGTGAGTGGCAAGGGGCAGGCTGGTGACACTCACACATTATATGTCTTTCTGGCCACTTGTAGGTCTTCCAATTGGGAGGGAGCACAGGATTGGTGGGTACTGCTGGGTGACCTGTAGGGCAGGTGGCTGTGGTCTTCTCAAGGTTAATGGAATCAGGGTCATGAAGCAATGAGGGTCTGTGGGAACCAAGCTGCAGCCATCACTGATGGCTGTGGCGAGAGGCAGACCCTGGCTGGGTTTCCATTTAAATGGATGCATTTTACAAATATTGTATTTTGGCTCACTAAGAAACAATTTCACTCCAACTCTGGTTGTACATATTAAATTACAACAGTGGTAAGGTAAATGAAGAGGTGCTTACCAGATTTAAGAAAAGAATTAATAGAAGGGAAGTTGGTGGTGTGAAATGAGTGCCGCTTCGATCTAATCTGGTGGTGCATTACCTGCCCCACTAACATGGATACAGCAGTCACAGCCCTTATCTTCCCCGGAGCACCTGATGGCCTGGGGTCTTAAAGAACTTTGCAAATTATCCTTCTAAAGTAATTAAATCGCTGCCTGGAAGTCATGGGGAGGAAGAAGTCATCTGTAAAATAAAATGCAAAGACTCTTGTTTTTTCTGCCCCTCTGTAATGCTGGCAGGCAGGGCAGGGTTCCCTCTCTGCCCCGCACATGCATTTTTGGGGAGCTGATGGTTGACCAGCAATGTTGGGCTGGGCTCCCGTGGGGCCATCCTAAAGCCTACCTATTTGTGGAATCTCTCCCACCAACTTTCCTGAAGGGATTGCCTCCTTTGACCTGAAGAACCATGTAAAACAGGGAAGTAAATGCTAAGTCCTTTGTGTTGTTATGGCCTTGCCTCCAATGAGTTCTTATCTTTTCAGGACTATGGACTATGTGTTTTATATGTCTCTGTTCTTCATTTCTGAAGCACCCAGAGTGGTGTTTCACATATAACTGATGTCATGGGCAATGTTTAAAATATTTAGCAACTGGTGCGATTGGGGTACCAATCAGTCATGATAGACACTGGAAGTTACCCCCCAGCACAGCCATGCTCCTGTGAAAACCCTGAATGTCAGCCCTGATATAGAATTATTCATTAACTCCGGAGACGGACTCAAGCTATCACCAGTTTCTTTCTCTGGAGCAGAGGGTGTTGCCCATATAAATAATAAGATTGGAAAGTTATTGATCTTTCTTTTATTAGCAGACAAACATTTTCAAATAATTTCCTGAAAAGATAGGGAGGCTTGCAAAGCGACTTGAAGTATTTCACATAATAACAGTATGGTGACACTCATCATGACAATGTCACATATTTTTATGGTTCTTTATACACTTTTAAAAACAACGTTCCCATCCACAGTCTCATTTTAATTTCTTAGCAACTCTGAGATGACTATGACAAGTATAATTATCCCCATATCACAGATAAGGAAACTCATCCACAGAGAGTTTATGCCCTGTGCATTGTGCTGGGATCATGTACCCCCTTCCCACACACCTCGATGCACAGGTTCACACACCCAGACCTATAAAAGATGAGATGCCTGTGCTGAAAAAGTAGAGTCTGGAGAACTGAACAGTCATGGGATCATTTAGGAAAGCATACAGTGCAACACAGTGGAAGGTTAGAGGATGTACAGAAAACATGGACTGCCTCTCAGGGGCGTGAGGCTTCTCAGCAGCAGAAGAATAGGGCTATATTCAGAATAGGACTTTAGAGAACCTTGAAAGGTTAACTGACAGCAGGGCCTGGGTATAGGCGAAACACCTATATGCCTCTGGCCAAAAAAGCCCCTTGAGAGAGAGCAGTGAAAAGACTTTGTGCAGGCATACTTAAGAAACTGAGGCCAAATCCCATGTGGCCAGGTTAGTTGTGGGCCTAACATGACCAAGGCTTTGGCTGGAATAGCATTTCCAGACTGCGTTAAGGAATTAAAGTTGACTTTATAAGGCCTATGAGAAAGCCCTTTGGAAAACTGGCCAGGTACCTACCGGTCAGTAATCTTTCCTGATCTGTGGTAAGTGATGAAGGTTGCTTACTGATGGGTCTGGGTTCCCAATCCATGGTAAGTGACGAAGGTTGCCTGCTGACAGGTCTGGGAATGGTAATGTCATACAGGTATCTAATAGTACAGATGAAACTTGGGCTCATGAAAGGCTTTTGAGAAGTCCAGCCTGAGAATTCTTTATAAAAGGCTCCAGCAAAAGCCCTCCTGACTTAAGGCCTACATGGCAGAGGTTTGCACACAAACTCCTATATGCCTAAGAAGTTTCTCTAAGCTTTACTTAAAGATTCAAAGTAACTGCCTCCAAATGGCATGGTCAGTAGAACAGACATTCAAATCGTCTCTTTCCCCCGTAGCCTCAGGCTTCATCAGATAAGATCAAAGAAAGTAATAACTGACAACATGTTCTTTGTTAAGTTAAACAGGGTTATATTGAAAGGATTATGCTTAAAGGTGTATGTTGGGTGGATTATCAGATTACCAGGGAGGAGCTACTTACAGGGCAGGTGATCATAAACTGTTTAAATGGATCAATGAAGTCATTGCTACATTGTGCTCATGTACAAAATTCCCTATATAGGCCAACTGCAACTACAGAACCTCGCCATTTTGCCTGAGTGAGCAGATGGTCACCTTTATGTAAAACACAATTTCAATAAGCATGCTTATTCTTCGTGACATCGCTTTTCCGTGACACCCTTACAGCAACACCTGGGTGTATGTATTTATGCTTATATAATGGGTTCAGACTTTTTGGTCTGGTTAAGTAAGCCATACCCTGGGAGCCAGTGGTGAGCTTTCAGAAGGGTCTTTGAAAACCTAAAATTGTGTCCAGCACTTTATGTACATGAAGAGATATGAACTTATCTGGGGAGTGAATCCATAGCTCATCACTGAATTTTCAAAGAATTTGTTGTCCAAAATAGTTTAATGATCATTCCTTAGGATGCCTCAATTATTTACCTGAAATTAGAACACTAGTAATACAAATGGTTTAGGATTACTGCCAATAATTTTCAAACTCTTAATGATGTGATAAGCTAATTTTATTAGTCTACACTCTTCTCGTGACTTAGGGAATAGGTTCCCTTTTGTTCCAAATCATCTTTTTTTATGTAGCTTTTCTATTTCTATGATGTTTTGCTTCCTTGATCTGTTTGTACCACAACTTTAACTTTACAATTCTCTGCACCTCTAGACAACTTTACTATTACTACTTAAAGTATCCAAGAGCTTCAATTACTGCACAAGAGAAAACCATATGGTTCTACCACAAGCCTCCTCCTGGCTAAATGATGCCCCCCAATCCCTCTGATTCTCACCTAATTCTTCCTGTTTATATTAAGCCTGACAGTAGATTTTTTTTTCTTTACCTGTTTCTGTATTACCTAAGTCATTAATTTACTGAATGATTGCCTTGGTGGTGACAGTAATATATTGATTAGCTTAGCTCTCAAGGGGGAAGTAATATAGGTTAATGGCCCATATTTGATTACATCTTGTTAACAGGTCAGGCTATGGATAATCATGGAAAAGACTGGAAATTGGAGTATTTGGATTTCATTCCTGCTCTACCACTGCACACCCTTAGCTCGAGACTTAAACTCTTCCCACCTCTCCCTTATTTGTAAGAGGTCCTTTCTGACATACCATTATGATTCTTTAATGGGCCACTAGGCAGATAGAACCTTACTTTCCAAAGATGGCCAACCAATCAGAGCTCTTTCAGAGTTCCCAAAAGGCTTGCCTCATCTATTGCTTAATCAGTGGTTTGCAAAAATCACTATAATTATCAAAGCTTACGGCACCATTTTTACAGATTCCATTAAGATGTGAAGCCAGATAGTGGCTGG
>NW_003852475.1:59066-60088 GCF_000181295.1 Otolemur garnettii | reverse complement strand
GGTGTTTCTCTCTGCAGGGCTTTTTTCTCCTAGCTGCCTCAGTGTTCCTAGGTGTTTGTTCACATGGTTCATGGGCTCTTTGGGATGTCCAAGGCCACCACCACCACTGGCTGCAACCTTCCTAGGAGTATGAACGGGTTCCATTTGCCCCCAAGAGTTTGTTTAGTCAATTTCTAAGATGTTAGGAGACACGAATTGTAATGATTTTAAATCTTTAGTGCGTGTCTTCCTTCTTCAGGTCTGAGGGGAAAGGGGAAGATGTGTCCTCTTCCTTCCTGGTCCCAATGGCTCCCCTTCTCCCACCAGCACATTCAGGGCCAAGATCAGCTGAGCCCTCACTATGTGCTGGACCCAGTGCGGACTCACATCTGCGTCACTGTCACCCTCAGGGGTACACATTATGATAGTCCACACGTCACAGGCTGTGACCCAATCGTCTCCACCTCAGGGGTCTGCCTTTTCTATGGGGACCCACCCCATGGTTTCACACATCCATACCACTTTTAGGGGGATTTCTTTTCTTGTGATTGTTAGTGCTTTTCTGCTATGGGGTGAACGACAGTTTTTCCTACTGCCTTTTAGTCTTGCCCTCATCAGACAAGCTCACAAATGGGCACATACACCACTTCCCCAATACTTAGACACTTATGCACATACACGTCAGAAGACCCAATGTGTGCACACGCGAGCATGTGCATACACACACACACATGCACACACACTACCACAAGTAAAACCCGCAGTGTCTTAAACGGTGTGAGCTCTCCTTCCCTGCCTCCCCTTCTTGAGCAGCGTGTCTTGGCTCCTGCCTCTTCTCCTCCTACTGGTTCAAGATAGAGGGTGTGGGCCTGAGAGGTTAGGACCAGGGCTCTGCAGGAGTTTTAGAGCAGTTAGAGGACTGGGGCTAGAGGTAAGCTTGGGCCTGGGATCCGGTAGTGAGGTCATGTGGCTGCTGTTGGGCTGACATTGGGACCTAAAATCTTCCAATCAGAAACTCCAGGAGTAGGGCTGCTTGGCAGCCT
>NW_003852475.1:50639-58922 GCF_000181295.1 Otolemur garnettii | reverse complement strand
GTAAAGATGATGTGGAGAAGGCAGGTGCCCTGGGAGGGTGGACACAGTGGCTTCCACATCTACCTAGAGCACAGTGGCGTGACTTCTGACTTCTGAGAATGGGGCTGGGGCTGGGGCTGGGGCTGGGGCTGGGGCTGGGGAGAATGGCCTCATCTCCTGACTTTGTTACTGCCTCATCGGGCATCTTAATGAATTATGTGTGTTAATTTTCCCTTCATTAAAATGGACGGGATTGCATTAGAAAAATCAAAAGTGCTCCGCATGCTGACTGTCAGATACATGCTATGATGAATTGGCATTGAAACACTTTCAGGTTTTGAGGGGGGTGATGGTGGAATAGGACACAAGGAAACCAGCACCGGAAAGTGACCTAAGGGAAGTGGGGACACTGGCTCTGAAGTCTGTCCGGCTCACTTCAAACTGGTGAATGAAAACTTTGGCCTGTGGATGTTCAGTTCCCTGTGACTGAGCAAAATAGCTTGTTTCACAATTTCACGGAGGGACTCCCGGTGCCTTAGGTTGGGTGTATGTATAAGAATGGCAGGACCCCCCACATTCTCCTCATTATCTTTCCACCTGGGGTAACAGACCAGACTTGGTTTATTTTAACAGGAATTTGTAGCATCAGCCATCAATGGGAGAAGTGTCTGCTTCTAAAATCACACTATTGTGAATTTTGTGTCTTTATAATTGAGTTAGTATGGAACATTTTTTGAAGAGGCAGCAGGACAAGGCAGGACTGGACCAGGCCAGCATCCCACCGCAGGCTGCCAGGACAGCCTTATTCCTGGAGTTTCTGATTAGAAGATTGTGCCCAGTGGGATTTAACAAGCTGTGTGACCCTGGGAAAGCTACTTAGGCTTTCTGAACTCCTGACGATTCATCGGTAAAGTGGGGTAATGATGCTTCCTGAGAGATTTCATGAACTTGAGTATGTAACAGCATCAACTAGAGAGCACCGCATACAGCAGGTGCCTCATGAGTGCTTCACAGAAACACTTCCACCTTCGCAGCACAGTTAGTGGTGTGGATGTTTCACATCCATTGCCCAGATGCTCGACCCAGGACTATAGCAATTTCCAGACAGCAGAGGACGTGAATGGATAACATTTAGCTCTGTTGGTGCTTGGAAAAGCATTCATTTGCTTTTAAATATTCCTGCTTGCAGGAGGCTTTTGAAAGGTCAGCTCTTCGCGGCTTATTAAAGAAGATGATTAAATCATCTGGCAGTTTGAGAAGAAAAAGCAGATGGATTTAAAACCAGCACCCTCCCCGATGATTAACATGTTCTTTTAAAAATTAAGGAAAGAGTAGAAGAGAAAGGCGGGGAGGATAGGGGGAGCTTGGTCAATGAGTGCAAAGTCACAATAAGATAGGAATAAACCCCAGGCTCACACAGTGGGGCAGCTATAGTTAGCAGTGAAATACTGTATATTTAAAAAGAGCCAGAAGACAGGCTTTTAAATGTTCACACCGCAAAGAAATGATAAATGCATGAGGAAATGGATACACTAACTATCTAATTGGATCATTATACCACATGGATATGTAGCAAAGCATCAAATTGTACCTCATAAATATATGGAATTATCATACAAAGAGCCTATTAAAAACCAATCAATCAATCAGTCAATTAAGGTGAGATTGTTGGAGTTACTTGTGTTAGTCTGCAGAGGAGAGCTTGGCGGTGCTGGGCTGAGGCCCTGGTGGCTCGCTCCTGCCCAGCTATTAGCTTTGCTCCTGTCACCTTCAGTCACTGAAGGAGCCATCAGGCCTGTGACTCAGGGGAAGGCTTCCTTCCCACTTCCCGAGGAGAAGTGCAAGGGGCAGATGCCTTCCAGAGCTGAACAGATTGTATCGGTTCCTGTGGGCAGTCAAGGTGTGAGCTTTGGTCCTCATCCTGCCCAGCACTTCGGAAGCCACTCAGCAGTAGCCCCGAGAAAGCTCATGGGGTTTGCATCCCCTAGGCTCCCCTTGAAGTCTAACAGCAGTTTGGCCCCGAATCAGCTCCAGAAACACGGATGCCATCTTCACGCCCAACCCCACTATCCCACAAGCAGGGCTCTGGAGTCGGTGCTCTTTTACACACAAGAGGCCGACCTTATCCCTCTGTGTGCTTCTGGGTGTGGTTTGTGATTTGCTGTGTCTTTTCTTTTCTTTTTTTTTTTTGTCCTCACCTTTGTGTAGATAACTGGCATGGCAGTTCTTTGATTCAGAAGAGCTGCTACATGGCAGGGGGAAGGTAGAAGCAGTCTCCAGCCCTCCCTCCCTCCCTCCCTCCCTTCCTTTCTTCTTTTGAAGGGTTTAATTGGTCAGACGAACCTACCTGGTTTGTTGAGGAGGTAGAAGAAGAGGTGAAGTGATCTGGAGGCAGGGCAGAGACTCTTACAGGAGCCAGAGTGATCAGAGGAGTCTTGCCATGGAGCCTGCCCCACTAGGCTGGGGGACAAGGGGAGGGAGATCTGTTGGAGGTGCAGACAACTTACCGATCCTGATCTGTTCTCCGCAGTTATCTTTCTTACTCCTGGGTGCCCACTTCTGGGTCTGCACTCTCTCTTTTCTGAGCCCAGTGACATCGACTCTTCTCAAGAATATACTACCTAGTTCTCCTGTTTCTGGCAGATAGTGGTTTTTATGAAATAAAAAGTTTCTCATATTGTCAAGGAAGAATGCTCATTTTCTAGGGGAACCAGGGGATCGGTATCTTAGCTCTGAGCATAGTTGGAGAAATTAGAACTGAAGACATGCTTTTCAGTGCTTTTAAAATGGGATTTTACTTTAAGGTGGAACAAATAACAAGAGTGCACAACGCTTCCTGTGGACTCTGGCATTTCCTTTTTATTACACTTTTATTGAATATTCAATAAAAGAATATGACACCCTTTCAAATGGTATTCTTGTAAACTACTGCTATGAAGTGAAATGAAGACAGATAGTAGATCTGTGCCATCAGCACCAGTGGTATTAAACTAATTCTGGGACTTACATTTTTCCTGTATTGAGCATGTCCTAAATGTACAGCATTAATCACTGTGGTTTCTGCTCATAACTCACTGATTTCACTTGCAGATTGCACTGCATTGCACAGTGCAGCACTTTGGTTTTGGACTGTTTGTGAATGTGTATTGGTGCTATTGTTGGCTAGTAATACTACTGTCGCAGCCCCTGTGGCCCTAGTCTGGCTAGCCACAGGAAGGAACTAGGTGTGATGCAGATTAGTACAAGCTTGCAGGAGGCTGGCTAACCTTGATTGCAGGGTAGCCCTGAGCAACCTCTGCACTAGCCTTTTATTCAGACGGTACAAGACAGGTGAGGGGAGTATTAGACAATGACTTCGTGCCCAAAGATCACCATGGGCTTGGGCTCTTTCTCCGCAAGGAGCACCTGCGGACGAATTGCCCGAGGGTCCACTTCCCAGCTGCAAATCATCTTGCTCAGAGGTCATCTGGCTCTTGGCACCCCTACATACTACTATTCCTTTCATTCATTCTGCAAAATGTATCCAGTGCCTGCTTGTGGCCAGATGTTGCATTAGGCGCCAGGAATAGAGATGGCCACCATTATTGCCCATGATTCTGCAGTCTGCCAGGGAAGACAAACTCAGCTTATTCCATCCTGATGGTTCTTTTCAAGTTAGATGGCGTGTTGGGCAGAAGGAGATAAGATGGTCATCCAGGCTGAGCATGGGAGGCAGGGCCAGTGAGGCTTCCTAAGGGAGAGGAGCCAGCGTTGTCTAGACGAGAAGGGCAGCAGCATGTTTAGTGATGGGTACATGTCACCTGGACTATTGGATTCAGGGACACTTTCAGACTTCAGAACCCAAACCGACAACATACAGCTGAGTAGTGTGTGTGATGCAAAAGACAGCACTATCCTGGGACTGGCCTCACTCAAGTTTACAGAACTGACTCTGAAATAAATTATGCTCCTTTTACATAGAGAGTGAAAGTATCCTGAGAAATAAATACGAGGTGTGTGCAAAAATGCAGCCTTTAACATTTATGAATGATGATTATTTTGTTCTGTTTCTCTGGAAATGTATAATTCTGCCCCCCATCCCTGCTAGGGCCTGCAGAATCCAGCCTTAGGGGACAGACTCAGCCTGAGACTCCCTTCTGCATGGGCTGGAATTTGTTCTAACTCCCTTGCCTCTGGTCCCCCACAAACCTCAAGTAAATCTTTGGTGTTCTAATGGAACTCCTCTCTGGAGTTCCCAAGAACAAGAATCATGTTAACAGAATCTTTTATTTGCATCTACAGCTGAGATGCCAAAGTAGGCCCTTGGTGAGGTTGGCCTGAGCAGATTTGGAGAAGCCACACGGATAATGGGTGTAGGGGTGAGCCAGAGCTGAGGAAATGGGAGTCACTAGGGGGGTTAGTTGGGACTTGGCTTGAGCTAGGGAATAAGGGTGGACACCGAGTCTCCTAAACATATGGAGAAAACTCTTACAGACATTTCCCACACTCCCTAGTGCACTTTTTCATGCTTTTAAACCTGAAACTCAATTAAAAAATTATACTAATAAATTTTAATTTTCCCCTAAATATCCATTGCTTCCCAAACAGACAAACTTGAACACACTCTCCCTGCTACTGATAACTAAAAAGAAAATGCAGTTCGTTGTTCCCCTTCCAAATCATTAAGAGTTACACTTTGGGAACATTGTAGCTGTGGGCTTGCTGAAACAGGCTGGTGTTCTGTAAACCGGCGCGCATTTATACTTCTGCCCTAGGCGTAGGCCCCGGACGGATGGCTGTTCCCGCACTCTGTCTGTCATATCTCATGGGACCTTCACACATCAGTGACACCAATTGTCTTGTGCTACAGCCCATCAGTTGGTTTAACTCCAGAAGAATGTGAAATTGCCTAACAAGCCTCCAAATGTGAATGGCTCTATGTTGGCCTAATCGCACATGATACTTGCCTGTCCCATCCGTTCCCATTCAGTGGCTGTAGCTCTCAACTGTGCGACAGAAACAGTTTCTAGATCCTTGGCTTAACTATCCAGTGGACAAGGTTTTATCCCCCTCTCTCAGCTCCTAGGTTGAGCTTTGTTTAGGAAGGCCATGCCTCCGATTGTACCCCACTCTGCCCTTCTGCCCAGCTGTAAACTTTTCATCGCCTGGAAATTGATCTGGGTAATTTTCTAAATTTTATTAGGGCAATCTGGCAATTTGACAAAATTATTTTAAGCCCAGATGTTTAACTATGTTTGGAGTGTCAGTATTTGAAACCCTGGGAACCTCAGGCAGGAATAATGCATAGGCCCCATGTTTGAGGTCTGACAATTAAGTTCACAAATTCATCCTAGAAAAATCGCTACATGGCTCATTGCTGAATATCACTGCAGTGACCTTCCAGGTACTCCGCTTGGGAAGCTCTGCATCAGTGCCAGCGCCTGGTCCAACCTTCACAGCAATTTGGAACTCTTTGGCTGGAATGGCCATCAGAACAGTTGTTGCACAAGATCTGACAATTAAGTTCATGAACGCATCCTAGAAAAAGTGCTTTGCTTTGCAGCATGCTCAGACCGGGTCTTTGTGATTCAGTAGCGGGCAGGAGGGATGATTCTCATCAGAATTTCCCCTTTTGAAAATGTGTGCTTTCTACGAAGCACCTACTGCGTCAGGCACTGTGGTGAATGCAAAGGTGAATGGAATGATGGTCCCATCCTCAATCCAGTGGGGACTGCAGGAAGGCACAGGGCTGGGAATGGTATCAGAGATACAAACATTTCGTAAAAGACAGAGTAGCTGGGGGAACAGCTGTCATCGAGGAGGCCAGTGGGGTTAGTCTGGTAATTTGCTAGAGAGGGAGACAAGCACACCCAGGACAGGAAGAGCTTCCTTGGATGGGTGAGAGGCTTTGAGGGCAGCGGCTTCTTCACAGGGCTTGTGTTAGCTGCATTTTCTTATTTTCTGTGTTCTTGGTGCTGTAACATTTGTGTCCTTGCTGACTGTGGAGAGACTGTGACTCCCAGGGCTAGAAGATTCGTAGAGATGGTAAAGGGTTCACCTGGGCACGGAGGTTTCTAACCTGTGACCCATAGGCCACAGGTGAATTATATGAATGAGGACTCATTATATGAGTGTTTTGCTTATTTGTGGTGTTAGATATTGTGAAAATCACTAGGACCTTTTTGTTGTTGTTGTTGTTCATCCACTTTCTTTAGTGTTTGTGCATTTAATGCATGTCCTAAGACAAATCCTATTCTTCTAACGTGTAGCAGAGAAGAAAAAAGGTTGGACACCCTTGCTTGGAGCAGGCCTTGCACGTGCAAACTAACCCACCAGACCACGCCCTCTGTAACAACCTCTTACACTCCAGGAGACAACATTCCTCTGCCCCAAACAGCCAGGACCAGGCACCAGGCTGGTTGGGGCTCTGAGCGCTCTGGTCTCATTCCCCTGAGCCAGTCCTGAGCTGTCTCTTCTCCCCAGCCCTGCCTTTCTCTTGGAAAACACAATACAAGTTCCAGGCCGGGTTTTCCTTGCATCCTTTGGCTTTCTGATCAAACCTGGTGCTTTTCCTTGTGTCCCCCTCCTCTCCAGAAACTGAAGTAAAAACATCTTCCTTCAATGGCATTCGTTTCTCACTGTGTTCACTCAGTCACATCCATAAATTACAATTTTTGAGGCATTTTGAGACCAAAGTGGGCTCTGAAGAGGAGGGGAACTCACTTGGATGGGAAGATGCTCGTATCTTGGGCTCTTTCTCAGTATTCATGGGGGACCTTTTCTTCTTTCCAGTATATTTTTATAAAAACATGATTTCTAGGTGTGGCATAACTTACGTTGACAATTTTTTTTATTCAGCCCTTTGATGTGGATGGCTGTTTTATTTTTTCACTTTTACATAAACATTTCTGTGATAAGCATACATTTAGATAAAGTGTGAACACCTTACTTTATTTCCTTTAAAGTTCTTAAAACTAACTGAATCCAAAGATGTGTTTTTGACTAAGATAGGATGAACTGAGTAAAGACGTGATCCCTGAAAAATTCTTAAGGTATCATCTCTTTTTGGTTTTGTTTTTAGAATAAGACTGACAATCATGGTTTCCTCTGTAAGGTAAACAATTTCCACATTTTTCTCCCTCCCTCCAACACTGGCCTAATTGCCACTGGGCAATTTTAAATGTCACACATATTTTAATCTTTATAGTTAAATTGATCGATATAATATATGTTAATAAATACAGCAAAACTGTTAGACGGGGCTTTTATCATTGCCACCACAGATCCTTAAGATTTCAGCGTGCCTGTTACCCACTCTGTTGTGACTGACTGAATAGTCATCCCAGCCTGTGCTCTTTGGTGCTGAGTGGCCTGAAAAAGATGTCAGGAGAGTTGGAACCCTACAAATCATTGGCTGTATCACTGGCTGGATTTTGGATTTCCTCTTGGATTTCCAAAGGGAAAACTTAGAGGTAATATTTCTGGACACACACGTGGGCATGTGCATATACAGGCACGGGCCTTAATATTGACAAAGGTGTGGACTGACTGCGTGTCCACTAAGGGCCTTTCTAACTGATGCCGCTATTGCAGAAAACATTCGGAAATCATTTCTTCGGCAACTGTCTTCAGAGATGGTTATGCTACCGGAAAAAAAAATAGTGACTTTAACCTTAAAGAAGTCATGATTTGTTTTGACCTAGACCCCTTGACTCTGGGTAATGACAGTCGGAGAAAGTGTGGAACGTGCCAAAGCCAGCTTTGTACCATCCCCCATCCATGCTTGCCTCTGTAATTAGGGCCACAGAACATCTCCCTGTGGTAAGCAGTTCAAATAGAGAAGTCCATGGATATACTTTCCGGACATTTAGGAGAAGCTGAGTATGCTTAACAATGGCTGTGAATGTCTATATTTTTTTCTTTTCTTTTTTTTTCAGAGTCTCACTTCGTCACCTTGGGCAGAGTGCCGTGGTGTCACACAGCTCACAGCAACCTCCAATTCCTGGGCTTAGGTGATTCTCTTGCCTCAGCCTCCTGAGTAGTTGGGACGGACTACAGGCGCCTGCCCCAACGCCTGGCTATTTTTTTTGTTGCAGTTTAGCCGAGGCCAGGTTTGAACCTGCCACCCTCGGTATATGGGGCTGGCGCCGTACTCACTGAGCCACAGGCACCGCCGGCTGTGAATTTCTAGTTTTACATCATTGTTTAAATGAAATGGATAAACTTTTCTCAAGTATCACAGGAACCCTAACATTCTGGAAAGGAAGGATTTGTGATGAAATGAGACACAATCCAAGTGTAAGAAACCGGGCTTGGGTTGGCCAC
>NW_003852475.1:44432-50072 GCF_000181295.1 Otolemur garnettii | reverse complement strand
GAAGAACATAATGAAAGTGGGAACTAATAATTCATAACACAAATGTGTACTGAGTCCTTATTATAAAGCATAGAACTAAAAGCTAGTACTGCAGATGAGAGCATTAAGCAGGCAAGAAAATCAATGTAGAGAAAAGCACAGCTATTTAGAAGAGGACACAAGTTGGGCAAAGGAAGTGGATGGGAGAAATCCTCTCAAATGTATCCATCTAATGCCACCCGCTAGTCTAAGCCACTATCATCTTCTGCCTGGCCTGTGAGTCTCCTAACTGATCTTTTCATAGAGATTCTGGCCCCTTCCAATTTCTTTCTTCTCTGCACCCATCTTTAAAAAACCCAAGACTCATCATGATGCCTCCTGACTCAAACCCTTCCTGGCTTCCCCACTGCTCGTAAGATACAGACAGGACTCTTACTTACACTGACCAGCCAGGCCCGCCCCGTCTGGCCCCTGTCACCTTAACACCTTATCTTGCACCGGGCTCTCCTTCACTGTGGTTCAGCCACACACTGGTCTTCCCTTTGTCCCTTGCGCTTACCATGCTCCTTCTGCACCTATAGCACTCTTCACACTTCAGCTGCCACACTTTCAGCTTAAACAGGCCCTTCCTCTCAGGTCTGTCCTTGACCTCCTTATGTGGATCAAATCCCCAATTGTACACCTGGCCTATGTCACACGTCCAGCCGTCTGACATTCCTGGACAGTCTGACAGCTGTGACTCCTCTCCACTAAATGTGAATCTCCGAATGGAGCGGACCTCACCTAATCTGGATCACTCTGGAGTACCCAGCACCTGGCAGATAGTAAGTAGCCTCTTACAACTATATGCTGAATAAATACATAAAGCAAATAATAGAAGTAATAAAATTGCTGGTCTAAGGTTAGACTAGAGAAATCGCACAGGCATTGTACTGACACGTCGGGAGATATGCTGCCTATGTCTGCTTTTCTGTTCCAGGTGAGCAAAAATTCCACTTTCTAACTTTAATCTCTATAATATACCATATCAGAGGTCACGGCTAACATGGGACTTCCTAAATTTCTTTGACTAAAACACCTTGAAATTCCGGGTAGAAGAGTCTTTTTCCATAAAAGCAAATACTGTCATTTATATGTTATTCAGTTTGATCTGCAAACCAAGAATATGCACGCAGCCCATTAGAACTAGTCAGGGAATGGTTGGTGTTTTTTTCTTATTATTTAGCCCAACACATGTGACTGTGAGAGCCCATATAAGAATACACAGTGAAATTCACATACTGTAAGCAGATTTAGCTCTTTTCTCTCCAAATGTTATGTTCATTAAGACAGAGTCACCATCAAAACAAAGCAAGAGTCATTCAAGAAGCACGTTTGAAATGCAATCTGGTATTATATTTCTGATAATGAGAATGAATGCAGTTCTGATGAGTCCTGTAAATAGATTCTGACTTCCTTTGTAAGTTCTGAATGACACCCTTAACTTACTAGGTACATGTGCTCTATTTAAAGGGATCACCTCCAATATATTAAAAACTCCAAGTGTGAAAATATTTCATCATTTCCCATGTCATCAGTCATTAAGATAGAACATTGTGGAGAGCATGCACGTACTGCCTTCTAATCAACCTTCCAGAGGCTGCAGATGCAGAGGCAGTGGGGTTCAGATTTTATATGGCATTTTCTCAGGTCTTTAAGCATTAGCTGCGTACCATGAAGCATCACGACAAGCATCACACTTGAGCAGCATAGTAAGAACAGAGAGACCGCAAATAGATTCAATTTCTTAAGGATTTCTTCACAAACCTGAACTTCAAAATAGTGTTATACTGTACTCTCAGGTTTGTTGCAGATTAGATTATACGCACACAGTTAGTCTCCTAAGATACATGGACTAACGCATGTGAAAGCACCCAGCACAGTCCCTGGCACCTCATAATAATAAAGTAGATCATAAATATTAAGAACATGTCTTTACACCAATTTTCCCAAGGTATATTTTAGGGAGTTTTCTATCTAGAAAATCATACTAACGTCCTTTTCTCTTATAAATCAATTTCTGTAAAAAATGGAAGCTTGCAGATTCATATCTTTTTCTTAACTTTGCTTCTAAAGAATTATGATGTGCTCTGATGAAGGAAATCTTAAACATACAAAACTAATTGCAAACCGGATTTTGCAGTATTCACTGAGGTCCAAAGTTTTAAATCATTTTCATAAATTATAGCGGAATGAAGGAAGGGAAATGATGTTATAACAGAGACGGTTATTTTTGTGACTTCTTATAAGAAAAGTGTTTTATTCTGCACAATTACTCATCCTTTGGAAACAGGACTAATCCTTTATAATGGGAAAGGCAGCCAATCATGGTATATGATTGGAAGGACACTGAAAGGTCTCTTTTCTACCACAATCAAGAAATAGCCTTCTGATTGGTCTGCCATCATGTCTGAAATTCTAATTATGATCGCTTGGTCTAAAGAAATATCTCCCATAAAAATGCAAACACATTCTCCAGCAAAGGTGATATTTTATATATGTATTGGATATTAAACTTTTAAAAAAACGACACATAAACCCTAAAATTAGCTGTTTCATTAACTTGTCCTTGAGAAAATGGGTGCCAGGGAAGGTTCAAGTTCCTACAGGATGTTCAATCACAACCAGATTACCACACTAGTGATGTTACAAAGATGACTCTTGCATTGATAAGGTTAATGCATCTGGGGTCCCAGTACAGGCCTGTGTCTCCCTCCTGAACTCCCCAGCACGTGGGGCCCTTGTCCTCTTTACTGAAGTAAAAGTGCAACTAGCAGATTTAGTTGCCTTCTGTTAATTTTTTTCTTTTTAAATTAACTTACTGTTTTCATTCAAATTGGCCTACATAAGCACACGCAGTCTCCATCTAGTCTTTGCCTTGACATGTTTCTGTGCATCAGGTAAATCATAAAAAATAATCCAAGTCACAAAATGAGGTATGATTAGAAAAACTTGACAAGGTTGTCAATATTGTTTGTTGCATGCTTTAAGGTTGCATGGCACAAACTTTAAGTATGCTTGGTAGGCTGTTAGTTAACACCTGAAGAAATCTAGTCAGGAATCTACGGTGTAGAGCTGGGTTTCTGCATGTGCTTCACATGTTGGTGTTTCTACCTGCGCTGGAGAGGGTCATTTCCCTGGGGAATGCTAGAACTTATTTTTTACCGAGGGTTTACCAGTTTTCTAGGAATGTGTTTAGATAGTAAGTATAAGAGTCAAGCAAACCCTTGACTCTTATGCTTGTTGGGGAGTCCTGAAATAAAAGGCCACTTAAGGTTTCACAACCTTGGAATATCAGTGGCTCACAGTTGTGTTTGTGTCAATGTGTGGCAGTGTCTCACAGAGAGGCATTCATTATTGTTGCCTGTTTGTGTGTGCCAGCATATGTCAGGGCTTGAATTAGAGCAACAAATAGACATTTGTAAATTTCTTGTTAAACTTGGCAAGAGTGGAAGTGAAATAAGGGATGTGTTAGTACAAGTTTATGGGGATAAAGCCAGCGTACAAACGGATTAAATGTTTTTTCTAAGGGGAGATAAAATGTCACTGATGAAGAGGGCTCAGGGAGGCCGGTAATGAGATGAACCAATGAAAGCATTGTAGAAATTCATCAACTTGTACATCAAAATTGTTAGCTAACTGTGAGCAGCATAGTGGACTAAGCAAACGTTTATAGAGAAAGAGTTAGGAAACTCTTAACTGAAAATGTTGGCCACAACTCCACGGCTCTTGCATTGTGACAACATAGCAGCTCACACAACACTGTCTGTGAGGGAGTTTTCAGCCTGTAAACAAATAACTGTGTTGGAACACCCTTCCTACTAACCTGACTTGGTCCCCACTGACATTTTTCTTTACCTAAAAATAAAGGAAATATTGAAAGGAAGACATTTTGATGAGATTCAGGACATCAAAAGTAATATGACAGCTTTGATGGTCATTCCAGAAAAATAGTTCCAAAGTTGCTTTGAAGGGTGGGCTGGGCGCTGGAATTTCTGCATGGCTTCCCAAGGGGAGTTCTTTGAAGGTGACCATAGTGACATTCAGCACTGGGATGGGTTTATGGACTTCCTTGTCCTGCCTCACACATGGCTGAACCCTCTGCACACCTGTGCAGCTGTGTTATAGGTCTGGATTTGGCTCCGTCTTGTGACCTCTTCTCTCTCTGGATCAGTCACCTCATCTGAGAATACTACAGCATTGAAAGGTTGACCTGGGGTTGTCATTCTGGAGGTGTGATGGCTTGTGTGAGGAGGGAAGCCGGCACATCCCAGACTAACAGGAGCAGGTAGTGAGATTGGTCTTTGCTGGCTGTTTTTGTATGAGTGGCAGAGTGCCATCTGAAGCTTAAAAAGATTATGATAGCTCAGTATCTGGCAGCTTTGTGTCTACAGGAGCAGTAATATTCCTAATCATTGGAGGCTCCCTGTATTTAACAAACAACCTGCACATGGCTTAGGTCAGTTCATGGCCATTCTGGACAGGGAAAGGAAGCTAAGAGATACAGGGTTTAACTGGGGCTGACATTACACTTGGACTCCTGGAGTCTTCATAATAACCCTACAAGATAAGAATTACAACCCCATTTTGTAGGTGAGGAAATCCAGACAAAGAGGTTAAGTGATTTTCCCAGGGTCAGTAGCAGAGTTAAAACCTGAAATGAGTTCTGTTTAACATTCTTTTATTCCAAAGGCTAAACACTTTCTACCAGTGATACTTTCCCTCTCATTTTATGAAAGAAGAAACATTTGTAATTTCAGCTTAAAGACCAAGCATATATGGAGAAGGACATTTCAATTTAATCTAATTTATTTTCAAATATTTGCTTATAATATAAATGATGCTATGAAAATATAAGCAATTATTGTAATTAATAATTATACAATTACTTGTTAATAAAATACAATTAATTATTATTAATTTCATGTTTATTAGTGTGTGGAAATAAATGTGGTTGAAAAGAAAACGTGTTATTTTGCTACTTATGGTTTGAAATTTAAGCTCTTTGGGCAGTGTAGATTGTTTGGGGTTTACAAAGCCCTTGATTCTTTCTCGCTTATTTCCACTGGGTTTGAAATTAACATTATCCAGAGCAGCAATAGCCTTGAAGTATATTTTGTATTCCATCAAGAAACACAACATGTCCTTTCAAAACTTAATTGAGCAGCACAAAGCTAATTAGCTGTCCGAAGACACACCATTTAATTCACAATCCAGCATTAATTTGTTCAACACAATGAGCTTATCTTCCATATAAATGCCTTTGCTCTATGGCTTCTCAAGCAGCTGCAATATACAAGAATGACTGATAACTCTTTCATTCAAATGTGGTGGTTGCTTTTTATTCCCTCTTTCTTCTTTTGGCCAAAAGAAGGATGAATAGTGTGTCAATTGTAATGAAAGTTTTTTTTTGAGTGTGTGGCAAATTTAAAGAAAATAGATGGCTGTAAGATCAAAGCATATAGTCGTCAGAGACTTACCAAGCTGTTAAGGAATGCAGAGATCTCCTAATCCCAGTCTTGCATTTCATAAACCAGAAAAATGACACTCAGGGAAGTTTTAAGTGTTGTCCAAGGTCACTCAATAGCATGTGACACAGACACATTATATGGGTTTTTTTTT
>NW_003852475.1:37178-44076 GCF_000181295.1 Otolemur garnettii | reverse complement strand
CTTTTGGCAGAGTTTTTATGAATATCTGAGCCCCTTAGTGAGCTTAGCATTTCAAATCTAACCATAAGCAGAGGCAAAGCTCAGAGTCAAAGAACAGGTGCCCTGTGGTTATGAAGCAGTAGTGCCGTAGCTGGGGGAGAAGGGGATGTGTGCCTGTAAAGAGCACTGTCTGCATAAGCTTCCTGCCCAGGGGACATTTGCCTCTTACTGAAATCAACAATTACCTGCTGGTGGCTGTACTCAGTGGAAATTTGCAATTCTTTATTCAACTTTCCACAAGCTATTGCTTTATGAATAACACTCCTATAGCTATGTCATTGAGTCTACATTCCTTATAGAGTTCAACTCACTGTTGGGCACAGAGTCAACATTCTTGACAGTACTTGGGGAACTGAGCAAACTTTGAAGAAAAGGGTAATTTGAGAGCTCTCTCCTCCGTGGCCCATGGAGCCGGTTGCTTGTGACAGCGTTCTGTCAATGTAGTCTCTTCAAAATTCAGTCTAGATAGGACAAATAGAAGTTTATTCACATTCTGCCAGACAACTAAAGACCTACTAGGCAAAAGTGAGAACTCGATTTTGCTTTTTAAAGTAACTGCTTAAAAAGCCATTGGTGGTGACATTGGCATTTTAATACTCTATATCCGTCAGAGAGGTGAGATTATGGTGCAGAAACCTCCTGAGTCTGTGAGGCTTTTCACTGTCAAGTTCGATTTCTCCTTTGTGTTCTGTGTTCACTGCGGGTCAGTTGTGTGCCTCATGGCACAACTCATTCCAGAGCCTTCCGTCCAGGATGGCCACCCGTTTGAGTGTTGCTGCTCTCTCTGTCTGAGAGGAAAAGTCCTGGAAGGTGTTTCACTGGCAGTCATGCTCTAGCCTGGAAGTGGCACATGTCCCTTGTGTGTACAACCCACTGGCCAGGCCTGGCCATGTGATCTCACCAGCATGAGAAGACTGAGAAATGCCTCCCCGTCCTGGGTCGGGGGGACCAAAACTGGGTGTCCTTGATTAGCAGTGGTCATGTGCACTGGACTGGGTGCCAGGCTGACCTGCCTCAGACTGGTCAGGCCCTCTTTCTCCCTGCCCTACTCTAGTCACCTTGCCTCTGAGTGAGAGGTGACAGTGTCTCAACTATTACAGCTCCACATCCATAGCTTGCCCACCACTGTAACTGCAGCACTGGAGCAAGAAGGCCAGCTGGGAATGTCAGAATCAGCTAAGGCCAAAACTAGGGGACTAGATCTTGCAGCAGGACCAGTGCCGAAGAAAAGCTTGTGTAAGAATATAGGCGAGGTGAACAAGACTGATTTTGTTTAAGTCTATCACAACAGGAGATTTGTGTTGAGGTCAAACGACATCAGAGCAGAGTAGAGCAGACCAAATATTGCTGCTCAAAGTTGATGTTTTTATATTCTCTTACAAATCGATGGCCATTATAAAGTTATTTTTCTTTACCTTAAAAAAATGCAAGTTGAGTTTGTTTTTTTCCTAAAGGAAGGTTTAAAAAGTTACTGCAATTTACAGAGTCATACAAACTTTTACAGTGTAGAGAAATGCTAAATTGTTTCTGTGGAAGTTACCTCGGTTTTTCCTTTGTAAGGCACACATTTCATGTAGATCACACATATTCCAGGACACTTCCTGTGGATGAAAACCAAAGTGCATGACTTGACCTACTCAGATGTGCACAGAGAAACCGATTGTTAGGCTCCTGGTGATTTAAGAACATGGTTCCGCAATGTCCAAACCTATTTGTCTTTGTGTTCAGTTAATCCTGCAGTGCTTATTGTAAAGGGCATTTGGCAATTGTCAAGTTGTTTGATCTGGTAGATCATCCCTTTCATCTTGTTAAACCAAACCCTTTTACCCCTTTATCTAATATAATCTAATTCTTTCTGACAGAACTGCCTTGTAGTCTGATTCTGTGGGTTTTCAATTGATTACAATATGTGCCCGTAACATAGATTTTGGTATAGTGATTTGCACACACTGGCCTATTGCTTTGCCCCCTTTTCTCATGTTTCTGAGAACTTTGAACTTTTTCTCCAATGGATGCTGAACTCTGTGAGCTTGTTTTCAGTTGCTTCCTTACCCCTTTGGGAGCTAAAACATTTCTCGGTACACAACGGAGCCTCAAGTCATGTTAAGTATATTTCTGGTTGCAAGCATCAGATACTCTGGCTAACTATATCAGGAAAGTAATTTATCTCAAGGATATTGGATAGGTCATAGAATCCTAGAAAAGCTGAAGAAAAAGGGTTGGAAAAGCAAGAATTCAGGTAGCTTTAGGCTTCTTTGTATTGGAAAAAAAGTCAATTGTCTTTGCAGGGCCCTGCTGAATGCGGTTTAAACCTTATTTTTTCAATCTATGAATATTCAAAGTCCTGGAAGAACTCATCAGATTATCTAAGAGCTCAGACTGCTCATGCGGGCACCTTGATTTATAGCCCCACCAGGAATATGCATAGTGGGGGAAAGGTGTTTTCCCTCAAAAGAAAGTTGAGGTACTGTTGATTTTGGAAAAATGAAAGAGAGCAACAAATAACAAATGCCTATTATAGAGAGTGCTGTGGTTTAAGGATAAATGATCTAATTTGTTTCCACAAAGTAACAGGTCTACCCTCCTTCCTTCCCTAGAGGGGACTTCATTGGGGGAAATTAGTGGGCTCTGGACAAAACCTGTTCTTTAGCCAGATTTGATTTTCCAATTAGTGAGGATTTCTATTGCTCTGTGATTTGATGTTGCCGACACACTCCTGATAAATTTATATCAGTAATGATAATATCCAGAAAGCTAGAAGTTCTTCAGTTATAAATGAACACTTTTCATTAATATTTAGAGATTAAACTCATTTTTTATAAGCAGATGGGAACGAATGATAACTTGGCCTTTACTGTGCAAAATTAATGGCAATTAATCAACATTTAGGCAAATTTGAAGCAGGTTCTAAGTGCTAGAGTTTGTTGATTAACATTGTTTTCTTTTGTTAATTGACTTTTTAGACAACAGCATCCATTTAAACGAGTGTTTTCTGAGGATGTGGCTGCATCAGGGTCTCCATTGTTTCCTGGAAACCACAGCTGTTTTGGCCCTGCTATTAATGAGGGGAGAGAACTGTTTCCAGCAAAGGTCCCAAGGGGAAGTTGGGGAAGTCCTTCCTCTGACAGTGAACTTTAGATTCAAGGGTGGTTGTCATGGGCTGAGGATCAGAATTCTGGGCTGCAGCCTTTCATACACAATGACAGACTCATAGCATTATTATATTCCATGTGATTTTCGACCTGTGTTAATCTGCTTTCTCTGCAGTCTTATTCGCTAACTTCTTATTTTTTATTTGTTTAACAAAAATTGATGTCAGGGTAAGAGACAAAGACTAGATGTCAGGCAGACTAGAAGGAGCCTGACAACACACTGCTCCTGAGGAAGGAAGTGGAAATTGCAGGCAGCAGCCTATGGATGGATTGTTCTTCTCTGAAGGAGCATTGTGAAATCACAGAAAAGCAATGTGCGACTCTCAGTATGGAAAAAACAGGCTGATGTGGGGAAGAATAGGAGTCATAGAGTCATTGCACCAGATAACAGGTGTGGCGGGGATCAGTTAGCAGCTGAAGCCAACCTGAGCTCTTGGGTGCATGGCACCAGGTTGGCATCAGACTGGGGAGAGATTGGACTAATTGGGAGCTCCCCTGAGCTGTACCCTGTGACTGGAACCCAGCCACCCCTCCCTACAGTGCAGCAGGATCAGAGCACAGGAATTGACTGGGATGCAGCAGGCTCTTACTTGGGAGGCTTTGGGCTGTTTCAGCGGGTACTGAGGGTGGCTGGGAGATCTCCCTGGCCCCTGGGAACTGATCTCTATTCATGTGACTTGGTATACATGCTGTCCCTGAGCCTACAAAACAATCTGCCACTTATTCAGCCCCCACTTGGTCTTCTAGGGCCCCAACTGCCTCCTGCCTGCTCTGCCCTGGCCCAGCCTTCCAGGTTGAATCAGCCCCACCACCAGAACAGCCTTGACTTTGACTTGGGGGCCCTGCTCAGAAGCTTTGCTTAGGAGTCCTGCTTCAAGATCCTCCTCAGTCTCAGTACTGAGGCTCTCATGCCAGGGCCAACTTCTGTGTCTGTGACTCCAAAGCTCCTTCCAGGCCTGAGACTCCAGCACTGTATCTAAGCCCTAAAATCCCACCCTGGAGCCTCCACTGGTACCACAGGGCTCAAGGAACTACTCTAAAGCCCAACATTCCCAAAGAATGCCCCAGCCCAAGCTGCCAGTACACTGCAGCTTGATGTGAGTAAATGCTAATAGCTGGAGAACCCATGTCCACTGCCTAGATAGCTTCACCTAGTTGCTACTGTCACTTCTGTGGAGAGACCTTGGATAGAGCAATCTCCACAAGACCAGCCTTAGTGAAGAGAATCTTGCTCAGCTCCCAAGTCAAATATCCTACAACTTATGTGATGAACATCCCAACACCCAGCACAAATATTATTCAGTCTAGGTTTGAACAGAGGGAATCACAAGTGAGCAGAAAAAAGTCTGAACAGCTGCCTCACAGGTTGCTAGTGCACATGCCTCTCCTCTGCTGTATCAACGTTCCACAGTAGGGAAATAGAAAAAAGCACCATCTAGGAATCTCCCTTCTTCCAATCAAGAAGGAGAGTTCCCAGAAAATATCAGGTATCCTGCAAACCTATTATCCCTAAATGGAGACTAGACATTTCAGATGAGAAGAAACCAACATTAAAAACAACAGACTGACACCTTCAAGGGATTACAAGGGAGCTATAGTGGTGAACTCAAATTACAAGGAAATTGTTGAAATGACACAAATAGAATTCAGAATATGGATGGTAAATAAGATGAGTGTAATTGAAGAGAAAGTTGAAAAATAATAAAAAGAAGCCAAAAAAAGTCAAGAAATTAATGAAAAAGTAACAAAGTACCTAAAGAACTAGACATCATAAGGAAGGATAGAATAGAAATTAAAGAAATGAAAGATTCACTTAGAGAATTTCAAAACACAGCAGAAAGTTTTAGAAACACTACAGAAAGGAGAGGAAAGAATCTGAGAGCTGGAAAACAAGGCTCTCAAGCTAACCCAGTCATTTAAAAAGGCAGAAAAGAGAACAAAAAGGTCAGAGTAATAACTAAGACAGTTATGGGACTATGGCAAGTGAAGTAACATGAAAATTATAGGTATTCCTGAGGAAGAAGAAGAGTCAGCTAAAATCAGGGGAAAATCTGTTCAGAGGAATCATTAAGAAAAACCTCCCTAGTATCACCAGGGATCCAGACATCCAGATACAAGATTGTCATCAAACATGAGGAAGACTCATGGCACACAAGACATCTCCAAGACACATAGTAATGAGCACAGGCAAAATAAAAATTAAAGAGAAAATTCTATAAGCAGATAGAGTAAGCAATAACTCACCTATCAGAGAAAACCCATTAGGCTAATAGCTGACTTCTCAGCGGAAACCTGTTGAGAAGAAACAGATGTGGAGCTGGGCCGCATCTTCCATCTTCTTAAGCAAAATAACTGCCAGCCTAAAACTTTATACTACAAAACGGAGTTTCACAATTGATGGATAAATTAAGTCTTTTTCAGATAAACAAACATTGAGGGAATTAATCATGAGCAGACTTAGCCTGCAGGAAATACACAGAACTGCATTGTACATAAGTAAGCACCATAGCGACCTACTAGTGTGAAATCACCCCAAATAGCTAAAGTTCACAATGCCTAAAAAACAAAGCAACAAGATACTACTGAGCATCACAAATAGAACAGCATCACCCGTATCAATTCTATTTCTTAACATTGATGGTTTAAATGCACCACTCAAAATACATAGGCTGGATGAATGGATGAAAAAACAAAACCCAAGTATCTGCTGCCTCCACAAGACACATATAAACCACAAGGATGCAAACAGGCTTAGAATGAAAGGATAGAAAAAATTATTCCATACAAATGGAAACTAAAATAGAGCAGGTGCAGATATTCTCCTACCAGACAAAATTGACTTTAATCAACAGTGGTAAAGAAAGACAAAGACGCTTGTTATATAGGTTGGAAAATTAAGTTTGGGAAGTTATCCTAGAAAAAAATGCTACATACTTCATTGCTGAATGTGACTATGGTCACCTCTGAGGTATTCCCCTTGGTAAGCTATGCACTAACGCCAGTGCCCAGCCCACTCTTCAAAGAAATTTTATAATTCTTTTTCTGGAATCACCATCAGAGCTACTGTCATATAAAGGACTGACAATTAAGTTTGTGAACTCATCCTAGAAAAAAAAGTGCTACATTCCTCATTGCTGAATATCACTATGGCCACCAGATGGCCAAGGGGAGTACTTGGAAGGTGGCTACCATCATAACCCCATCAGGGTGGGGTTATGGGGCCCAAGTGCAGATTTTTAATATGATGCCTCCAGCTTTGGTCTTTTTGCTTAAGATTGTTTGGCTATTCAGCCTCTTTTCTAGTTTCAAACAAGGTGTGGAATTATTTTTTATAGATCTGTGAAATATGCCATTGGTACTCTGATGGGATTTCATTGAATCTGTAAAATCACTTTGGGTAGTATAAACATTTTAACAATGTTAATCAATCCATGAGCATAGTATGTTTCTGCATTTGTTTGTATTATCCACAATTTATTTCCTCAGTATTTCATAATTCTTCCTATAGGAATCTTTCATCTCCTTAATTAAGAATATTTCTAAGCATTCTGTTTTCTTTGTAGCTATTGTGAGTGGTATTGAGTCTTTGATTTGACTCTTAGCTTGACTGCTATTGATATATAGAAGTGAGACTGATTTGTGGTTTATTTATTTATCAATTCTAGAAGTCTCTTGGTCAGAATCTTTGGTGTTTTCTAGATATAAGG
>NW_003852475.1:34810-36600 GCF_000181295.1 Otolemur garnettii | reverse complement strand
TAAGAATTCTAGAAGAGAATGTAGGGGAAACTCTTTTAGATATCAGCCTAGGCAAAGAATTTATAACTAAGACCAATAGCTAATAAAGTAGCAACAAAAAGAAATCAATGGGTCTTGATTAAATTTAGACGTTTATGTACAGTTAATAATTGAAGAGAAAATAAACAACCTATAGAATGGGAGAAAATATTCCCAACTTAATATCATATAAAGGGCTAATAGCTAGAATTCATAAAGAACTCAAACAAATCAGCAAGAAAAATGTTAACCGCCCCATTCAAAAGTGGGCAATAGATACAAACAAAAATTTTTTTCCAAAGAAGATAGACAAATGGCCAACAAACATGAAGAAATACTTAGCATTACAAATCATCAGGGAAATGCAAATTAAAACCACAATGGAATATCACCTTACTCATGGTAAAATGCCTTTTATTACAAAGTCTAAAAACAATAGATGCTGATGCAGATGTAGAAAGAAAGGAACACTTATACACTGTTGATGGGACTGCAAGTTTGTGCAACCTCTATGGAAAACACTAGGGAGACTTCTAGAAGAACTAAAATAGACCTACTATTTGATCCAACAATTCCACTATTGGTATCTATCAAAAGAAAAAAAAAGCCATTTTATCAAAAAGACACCTGCACTCAAATGTTGATTGTAGCACAATTCACAATAGCAAAGATAAGGAGTCAACCCAAGAGACCATCAGTTTTTGAGTGGATTAACAAAATGTGATACATATATACCATGGAGTACTACTTAACCATACAAAGGAAGAGTTAGTATCTTCTGTAGCAATTTGGAAAGAACTAGAGACAGTTATCCTAAGGGAAGCATCTCATGAATGGGAGAAACAAATACACTGCACTCTCTAATAAACTTGAAGTAGCTGATGAACACACAACTACACAGAGGAAAGTAAAAGTCATTGGAAATTAAGAAGGTGGAAGCAGGGAGATGGGGAATGGCAAAAGTACTATTTGGGTCATGGTCACTTATAACCCTGACTCAAGGCACATATCAAAAACCTGTGTACACCCTTAATATTGTGAAATTTAAAAAAATTGATTTCCTTTCACAGGAGAGATCTTTGCTCAACTTCGAGGACATGCCACCTGTGTTATCACACATGATTCTGTGCTCACAAGTTTCCACACTTGGTTTAATAATTTGCTATTGCAATCAAGATGGCCATTGAGTAGCAGCTTCTGTGTAACTGGGCACCGTGAGAGTGGGCAGAGAATACTCCAGGCATCTCTGGCCAGTGGGTTTTGCCAAGAGTCTGTCCTCTAGTGACCCAGGAAGTCAGTGAGAGACTTCTGGACTCCACAAGGAGGACAGAAGCAATGGAAAATCAGCAAGTACTGGGTGCCCGTTTGTTTGGCCCGAGGCTGCCTAAAGCTGTACCTATAGCAACAGTGAGACTGCAAGTGGGAAGAGCCTTGCCTGAGGGCTGTTATGGTTTTTCTGGACTTGGACACTCCGTTGAAGTCCCTTGAGAGACCATGGGCTGGTGTGCGGATGACTTTGGGAACTGTCTGGGACCCCGGACTGAGCCACTGAGCTGGTAAGGAGCTAATGCCATTCAGCTGTGAGCTGCCCTCACAAATTGTGGGGGAGCTGCTCCTGTGTGTTGCAGCGCAGGGATGGCTGGGAGACCTTAGGCAAGTAATCTAGTGACTGAGCTGCCCAAAAGCGGGCACTGAGACACTGGGAAGTGCAGAGATCTGGCAGAATAACAGCCTTGGCCTCAGGGGCATTGAGGGTAACTAGATTTGGTACA
>NW_003852475.1:32654-34271 GCF_000181295.1 Otolemur garnettii | reverse complement strand
GTTTGATCTATAGTATTTTTGTCTTTCCTCTCTACCTGGTGGAGGTGGGGTACTGTGTCTGAGCTGGCTGGCAAACAGCTGTTGATTTCAAGGGAAAAACTCAACCTGGAACCCCCAGAGGTTGAGGGTCTTTAAGGGTGGGTCATAGTACTCTCTATATACCTATATTACTCCTGTTTCTTTCTTTTGATGCCTTTTTTATTTTTTTCAATACTTCCTTTTACTCATCCCCTCTTCTCTCTCTCTCTCTTTTAAAATCTTTTTTCCCTTCTTGCTCCTCAATCTTCCCATCCTTCTGGTCTTGCACCAAAAGGACTCGTTAAAGCTTTAGGCCAGTGGCATAGTAACTTAGAGTAAGTGGAAGTGAAAGGAAAATTAGGGTAAGGAAACAGATATAAGAAAGCACTCATGAAGAAGAATCAGCAGGAAAATCCTGGCAACATGAAATGGAAGTCCAGAGTAACCCCTTCTAGGGATTGTGAGGTAGCTACAGCAGAGGATTACTCTAATAAAGAAATGTTAGAAATGACAGAAGGGGAATTTAGAATGCATATGATGAAAATAATGAAGGAAATTGCTGAGACAGTGGAAAACAATCAAAAAACAATGAAAGAAATTGCTGAGAAAGTGGATAATAACCAAAAGGAAATTCAAAACCAGTATCAAATAAGGGATGAATGATACAAAGAATACAGAAAGGATATAGCAGAGCTGAAGGAACTGAAGCAGTCAATTAGGGAACTCAAAGATGTAACAGAAAGTATTAACAACAGATTAGACCGTGCTGAAGTAAGAATCTCAGAGGTAGAGGATAAAGCTCTCGAGATAACCCAGATCGTTAAAGTGGCTGAAAAGAAGAGAGAGAAAGCAGAACGGTCACTGATAGAATTGTTGGACTCTATGAAGCATTCAAACATACAAGTTATAGGTATCCCAGAAGGGGAAGAAGAATGCTCCAGAGGAATGGAAGCCATTCTAGAGAATATTATAAATGGAAATTTCCCAAGTATCACTCAAGATTCTGTCATACTCCTTTCAGAGGGATATCGGTCCCCTGGTTGCCTCAACTCAAATAGACCTTCTCTAAGGCATATTGTGATGAATTTATCTAAAGTCAAGATAAAAGAAAAGATTTTGCAGGCTTCCAGGAGTAAATGCCAACTGACCTACAGGGAAAAACCTATCATGTTGACGGTAGACTTCTCTAATAAAACTTTTCAAGCTTGATGACAATGGTCATCTATTTTTAACCTACTTAAACACAACAATTTCTAGCCCAGAATTCTATATCCCGCTAAGCTAAGGTTTAAAATTGATGGCGAAATGAACTTTTTTGTTGATATGCAAACACTGAGGAAATTTGCCACAACAAGACCAGCTTTACAGGAAATATTTCAACCTGTCCTACATACTGACCATCACAATGGACCTTCAGCAAAGTAAACACCCATAAATTAAGGGACAGAACCTAGTTTCCACAATGATGCAAAAGACAAAACCAAGCAATAGTCTTTCACAAAATAAAATAAATAGAAAGCAACCACACTTGTCAATTATCTCAATAAATGTCAATGGCTTGAATTCCCCATTGCAGAGGCATAGATTGGCCGATTGGAT
>NW_003852475.1:21476-22441 GCF_000181295.1 Otolemur garnettii | reverse complement strand
TTTCTTTGAGGATTTTTATCATTCCATGCCTTAAATTTAAGTCCTTTATCCATCTTGAATCAATTTTTGTGAGTGGAGAAAGGTACAGATCCAGTCCGGTTTCAGTCCTTTACATGTGGATATCCAGTTCTCTCAGCATCATTTATTGAATAGGGAGTCTTTCCCCCAGTGTATGTTCTTATTTGGTTTATCTAAGATTAGGTGGTTGTAAGATGTTAGTTTCATTTCCTGGTTTTCTATTAGATTCCAAATGTCTGTGTCTCTAGTTTTGTGCCAGTACCATGTTGTTTTGACCACTATGACCTTGTAGTATAGCCTAAAGTCTGGTTGCCTGATGCCCTCAGATTTGTTTTTATTACTAAGAACTGCCTTTGCTATATAGGGTTTTTTTTTCTGGTTCCATATAAAATGAAGAGTTATTTTTTCCAAGTCTTGAAAGTATGATGTTGGTATTTTAATAGGGATGGCATTGAATTGGTAGATTGCTTTGGGAAGTATAGATATTTTGACAATGTTGATTCTTCTGAGCTAAGAGCATAGTATGTTCTCCCATTTGTTAATATCCTCTGCTATTTCTTTTCTTAGGATTTCATAATTTTCTTTATAGAGGTCCTTCACCTCTTTTGTTAGGTATATTTCTAGGTATTTTATTTTCTTTGAAGCTTTGGTGAAGGGAGTTTTATCCTTAATTAGCATCTCATTTTGGCTGTTATTGGCGTATACAAAGGCTACTGACTTGTGGACATTGATTTTATATCCTGAGACATTAGTGTATTTTTTGATGACTTCCAGGCATCTTATGGTTGAGTCTTTGGGGCTTTCTAAGTATAAGATTATATTGTCTGCAAAGAGGGAGATTTTGACCTCCTCTTCTCCCATTTGGATGGCCTTTATTTCCTGCTCTTGCCTAATTGTATTGCCTAGAACTTCCAGCACTATGTTGAATAGTAATGGTGACATAGGAC
>NW_003852475.1:20420-21169 GCF_000181295.1 Otolemur garnettii | reverse complement strand
CTACTTGGGAGGCTGAGGCAAGGGAATGGCCTAAGCCCAAGAGCTTGATGTTGTTGTGAGCTGTGGTTCCATAGCACTTGACTGAGGGTGACAATGTGAGATTCTGTCTTTAAAAAAAAAAAAAAAAAGAAAGAAAGATAGAAAAGAAAAGAATGCTGGATTTTATTGAATGCTTTTATGCTTTTTCTGCATCTATTGACAGGATCATATGGTCTTTGTTTTTGCTTCTGGTGAATATGGTGATATGGTGAATAATGTTTATGGACTTACATATAAACAGCCCTGGGGTGAAACCTACTTGCATCCCTGGGATGAAACCTACTTGATCATGATGTATGACTGTTTTGATAAGCTATGATCTATTGGCTAGGATTTTGTTGAGAATTTTTGCATCTATATTCATTAGTGAAATTGGTCTGAAGCTCTCTTTTTTAGTTGGGTCTTTTCCTGGTTTTGGTATCAGGGTGATGTTTGCTTCATAGAACGTGTTGGGAAAGATTCCTTCCTCTTTTTTAGTTGGGTCTTTTCCTGGTTTTGGTATCAGGGTGATGTTTGCTTCATAGAACGTGTTGGGAAAGATTCCTTCCTCCTCAACTTTTTGGAATAATTTCTGCAGTATGAGAATAAGCTTCTTCCCTGAAGTTTTGATAGAATTTTGGAAAGAAGTATGGAGAATGCTGGCTTGGTGCCTGTAGCTCAGTAAGTAGGGCACCAGCCACGTATACTGAGGCTGGTGGGTTCGAACCCAG
>NW_003852475.1:17336-19140 GCF_000181295.1 Otolemur garnettii | reverse complement strand
CCACTAAAAGACACTTTAAACTGTTAACTTTGGGTATGCAGAAGCTTTTGCAGGAAAGCACTTGTTGCTGGGATTTCTTCTAAAGTGCTTGCCTGCTTATCCAGCACACCAAAACCCATCTCACTCTATGCCCCTGATGGCCAAGGTTGTAATCTGCTAAACACTGAAATCTCAACATCTCAGTCCCTGTTTTTGGGCTGCTCAGTCATTAGATTACTGGCCCAAGGTCTCCTGGCTGATCCTCATGCTGTGACCCTGAGGGTGGGGCCTGCAGAGGCAGTTCTCCCACAATGGCTGTGCCGTTTGCTTATTGCCAAATAATATTAGCTCTGTTCTGGCTCAATGGCTCAGTCCGGGGCCCTAGACAACACTTAAAGTCATCCGCATTCTTGCCAAAATTCTCCCAATGTAGCTCAACCAAGTGCTAAAGTCCACAAAAACCCAAACAGCCCACATGTAAGGCCTTCCCTGCTTGCAGTCTCACTGTTGCTGTAGTTACAGCTGCAGGCAGCCTCTGACCTAATGATCGCAGCCTACCACTTGCCAGTTCTCCACTGCTTTTGCCCTCCTCGGGGAGTCCGAAAGTGTCTTGCTATCTCCCTGTGTTCTCAAAGGGATGTTTTTGGGCAGAACCTACCAGCCAGAAACGCCTGGAGTCTTCTCTCCCCAATCTCACCAAGCCGGGTTGCAAAGAAGCTGGCTGTTACTCAGCTGCCATCTTGCTCCTCCCCTCTCTAAAGGCCCCACTTCTTAACACCACCACACTGGAAATTAAGTTTCAACGTGAATTTTTGAGGGAATGCAAACCTTCCAGCTATAACAAGCTATCTATCCAAACATTGATGTAGTAATCTAAGCAGACTGGTATCAAAATGCAGCTGCAGATTCTTGGGGCTGGCTCAGTGTTTACAGTGCATCCAGGCTGTCTGTTCCTCCTCATCACATGGCAATTGTCAGAGCTTCTTAGAGTCTGCATCATGGGTGTCATGATACCAGGAGAGCTATAGTTAAGCCTAGGGCTCTCACGGTCGTCATTACTTCTAGGTACTTCCACTACCAAGACCAAGTAAGGTGACCTGCCTGAGTCTATTTTGTTGTGGAACTTGATTTCATAAAAGCCTATTTTCCAATGAACTTTTATGAACCCATGTCGATAATGCAAGGATAGTGTTAACCACAGTGCTGGGCAAGTAGGAAGTTCTTAATGAATGGTAGTTGTCTTGTTAATTTCATTATTCTGGCCCTTTCTCTCTATTCTTCTTATTAAAAAAAAATCTGATCTTCACCCACCCCCTTAGCCTTTTGCCCTTAGCTGCTGCTTCTTGGGCTGTCCTTGAAGCTCATGAAATGATGAAACAGCTGATTTTCCTGCCATTTCTCAGCTCTCCTCCCAGCCTTCTCAGACTCTACTGCCCCATCTCTAGCTATCAAGAATTTTGTGAATTTCATGTGATGTGCTCTGGTGTCTCAGTCAGGGTTCTGGCCTAATTGAATGAGGGCACTGAGGGGAGAAAAGGACTTTTTTTTTTTTTTTTAAATCAATGTGCAACAGTTGGAGGTCTAGCATGGGGTGGTGAAGTAATGCTGGGCCCTTACAGTATGGAGCTGGCACTGACCCGGAGTCAGAGCATATCAGTGAAGGGGTGGGAGCGGACAGTAGGACAACTGTCCTGTATTTGTGATGGCCATGGAGAGAGGAATACAGCCCTGTCCTGAATCCCAGCAAGTCCTCCAATAAATACCTGGAGCTCACCTCTCACCCTCCAAGCTCCAGGGACACCTTCCCGGAGGAGGCTGGCAGGCA
>NW_003852475.1:13887-16731 GCF_000181295.1 Otolemur garnettii | reverse complement strand
CCTCTCTGACAAGGCTGCCTTGGGCCTCTTCTGAAAGCTCCCTGGATCTCAGCCCTGAGAGGCTCAGTTTGATCTCTGGCCAGTTTCTGGAAGCTGAGTTAGGATGAAGCGTGTCAGCAGGTGCGTAGTTAACCTGATTCCTTTTGTGAGTCTCTGTTTCTAAGGCCTGTGCTCTCGGGCTGAGTCTGGGGCTGGTGTGTGTGGTGGTCAGGTGGTCAGTGTTTCCTCTTTAGTTAATGTGTGTTTGACCTTCATCATAGTTTAAATATCACTTCCTCAGAGAAGTCTTCCTTGATCCCCCAAACTACACTAAAGCCTTTGTATATGCTGCCGTAGCTCCTTGCATTTCCTTGTGTTTGTTGTTACTCGTAATTATGCTTTTAATGTTTATCATTTTTAATATTTTAATTCCATAGGGGCAACATCTGTGTCTATTTTGTTTCTCACTGTATCCCTGCTGTGTTGCTGAACCCCTGTAATTCAACAAATGATTATGCTTGCTTGACTGATTTTTGTCTTCACTGTTAAACTGAATCCTATCAGCGGTGCCTACTTGCCAGAAACGCAGTCTTTGTTTTTGCCTGCATTGAAGTTGCTGCCCTCGCTAGGGCACACCACCCCCCCTCATTTTTTGTTTCTTGTTTGAGGGGCATTGTTCCCTCAGCTCACACACAGCAGGCACACGGGGTAAGGTTCCCCAAGTGCCCTAGAGCTCTGAGCTTTGATGTCTAGTCCTCAGGTTTCATCAGATCTCATACTGGGTTGGCATAGAAGGAGGTCTAGTAGTCCAGAGGTATCATAACCTTAGCAGATGGTTCTTACCAGAGTTGAGTGGATGTATTATTTTTTATTTTTTACAAGCTTGCTAGGGTGGGAAAGGAAAGTACTTTTCTCCCATGTTAGGTGTGATGACAAAGATGACAAGCTCTCTGCAACTTGTTTGACTAACCCAAGTGACAGGTCCAAGCTTGATATGCCCAGGCCTCATTTGCTGACGTTTCCTCAGGATGGTCTTTTACTGCAACACCCTTTTTTTTGTTCAATAAAAATATTTTTCTCAAGATAATTTATGATAGGACTTCTCAGTGGGCTTTTCCAGGCTGTTTCAATGGAAATGAAGAAAGGTAAAAGTTAATTTATGAATCATACATGGGAAGCTATGTTCTGGGTGAACACTCTATGAAGGGATGCCCTAGTGCATGGTCCCACTGCAATACTCAGCTCACACATGTTTTCATTCATTCAAACATTTGCATTCTCTGTAGGACTGTGAGCTTCTTGAAGGCAGGGACCATCATGTGTTCATCCTTATTTTTATAGTGCTTAGAATTGTTCTTAGTATACAGCTGGTATTTAGTAAATGCATATTGTTATGAATACAGCTGGTGTTCAGTAAATGCATGTTGTTGTGAACTGAATTAAGTTTCCAAAAGTCTGGTGTTCTCATTGATGCAATGCCAGTAAGAATCAAAGTTTCTCTAAATGTGTGGTAATGTTTTCTTTTTTCAGGAGGTCTTATCACCATTCCATTGTTGAGGGTAGAAGAAAGTCAGTGGGAAGGTAAATCCATCCTTTTGGAATTATGGATGCCTTGAAACTGGAATAAGTTAAGAGGAGAGTTGCACATCACAAAGCTCAATTTTCTCTGGATGCAAGATAAATATTATTCCTCTTATGGTTTCACAACTCCCACATCCCTGTGTGATCTCCCTGCTCAAGGAAGTGTTGGTCAACATTGCTGGTTCATATGGATACTGTGTTTTCCTCCACTTGGAATGCTCTGCTATTTCCTTTCTACTGATGCATGTCCAGGGTCAGGACCAAGCTCAAAATCTCTCTCTTTTTTTTGCAGTTTTGGCTGGGGCTGGGTTTGAACCCACCACCTCTAGCATATGAGGCTGGCGCCCTACTCTTTTGAGCCACAGGTGCCACCCTAAAAATCTCAATACTCCAAGGAAACCTTCTTTGAATCCCCTCACCTTGTTTTAATTTTTGTTCCTGTTATCCACACCTTGCAGCATACAAGTGCTATGTTTATTCATAGCTGTTAAATGCAGTCTCCGTCTGGAAACATAACTTGTATTTTTCTTTGTAAGGTTAGTTGTGTATTTAATTCTATGTGTCGTGTTGGTTATTGTACCTTTCCTCCAGTTGTCGAAACCCTCTCTGTGTCTGAGCTTTTGTCTCTTCCAGGTCATCTCCCCATCCTTTTCTTTACCCACTTGTTTGTCCACCCATTCACCCATAGAGCCATTCATTTTTTTACCCAAATATCCAGAAGACATGATGTGCCAGACACTACATGTGAGGGATATACTCACCTATAAAGAAAAAAAGAAGGACAAATCTGTCTCACTCAGAATCTTTGGGAGAAGCTGCACAGAGGTTAAGCCCTGATGTTGATTTTCTAATCTCTTTTATGCCCATGGAAGTTTTAAATCCCTGTTTTCACTTTGCCCTTTAATTCATATTTATATAAGAGCTTTGGGAAGTTCCTTCTTACTGTGAGAAACATCTCTCTTCATAACCTTCTGCTGCATCTCTTCATCCCTGTAAGCTGAGTATGGCTGAGAATTGATGAAGCAGGTTCCCAGCACAGGTATATAAAACGGCAGGGGGAATACACCTCTGTGACAGAGCAGGAGAAACTGTTTCCTATTGACAGGAGCTTAACATTGTACTGTTTTTCCAGGGCAGTGGTTCTCAAATGTTTCAATTTGCGGACCCGTTATACAGGGTGTCCATGAAGTTCTATGCAGTTAAAATAGTTGGTTATTTTAAATTGTACACAAACTTCATGGACACCCTGTATATATATGTGTGTATGGAAATTGTATATATTTC
>NW_003852475.1:12206-13350 GCF_000181295.1 Otolemur garnettii | reverse complement strand
AAGACTATTCAGGACACAAGAGTAATTTTGTTTAGGTAGGCTATGTGAAATTTACTGTATGAGAACCGAAAGTGCAAAAAATTAACATACTGATTAGTGCAATTAAAATATTAATAAGCTCATTACATGGGACAAATAACACTTCTAATGAAAAATAACTGTATTTTCTAAAACAAAAAAAATGTAGCAAGAATTTGATATCTGGCTTAATAAAAGACAGTTGTATTTTCTAATCTGCTTCTGCATTCAACCTATTGAAGTATGTTGATTTGGTTGAATTATATGAAAGAATCTGATCTTGAACAGATATGTAGTTGGAAAAGGAAAAGTATTTTAATAGTCTTTTCAGATAATTATGGATATCCTTTTTTCATACTATACCAAAATTCAATTAAGTAATGATTTCTTAAAAATTAGTTGCAACTGGAATTCTGAAATCATATCAGTGTTTAAATCTTAGAAAACATCAAGTTTGAGGTGATAGATGAAGGATGTACATGGTGGTACCCAGAGAAGAGACCAGAGCAGAGATGTTCAGGCCAGGTTTATTGAAAGGGGAGGGGGACCCGCCTGAGCAGTACAAAGGTAGTGTCTATGCCTGGGGACCTGTTTATGTGGGGCCATAGAAGGTGGGCAAATTCCACAGCTTGCCCAGAAAGTTAGGGTCCTTCAGCATGAACTTTGGGAGTGGGGCTAACCAGATCCTTTGTGTCTTTGTTTTAGGAGGATAGGTAGTGGAGGAGGAGGGGAAAGGATTCGTGTGTGGCTATCTTGGTTGCCCAAACAGTAGATACAAGTTTTCTAAAATTCTAATATTCATTTGAAAGCTCAATTTTAATCATTGGCAACAAATGTATCAGTTATTTTCTTAGAAGTGGCAGGATCACTTCATTCATTTTTGAGAAAGTGCCTCTTGCATGCCTACATCTGAATAATTGCAGGTTGCCACCATTCTTTCAAAAAACAGTGGTATTATACGAATAAAGTGGCTAGCTCAGGTTGCAACTTCAATAATCACATGTTTTTCTATAGACAACTATTGTGTTTAGGTATATAGCATAAGCACTGTATATACACTTCCCATTTTGTTGCACAGAGTATTTAAAAGATGTATACTCAGAGTTGTGATTTAAAAAAATTAATA
>NW_003852475.1:9682-11814 GCF_000181295.1 Otolemur garnettii | reverse complement strand
TTTTGGCCAAGGAATCAGTGGTTTTATCCACCATTGCTTTTGGACTGTCAGTGCAAATGTTAAGGAGGTGAAAAGATAAATAACATTTCAGGATGATTGTGAAAATAGTTTTGACCTTAAGGACCCCCTTGAGAGTGTCTTGGTGGTTCCCAGGGGCTTTGGACTATACTTTGAAAAAAATCATCTAAGAAAACAATTTTATCAGTGTTAACAGGGTATAGAAAAGTAATCATTCTACGTAACATATCTTGGTGGAGAAAAAACGTACTTTTCAACACCTAACTCATTAAGAAACTTTGAAAATGTGTTCTATTTATAACACATTTATAACACATATAACACGATAGCTTATATATTTTGGTAATTTGTATGGTGCACCTGTCTCCTAATCTACACAATGCTTAGTTTCTAGAAAAGAAGCAGTAATTAAAAAACACTTAAAACAAAATTAACTTTTTGTAAGAATTAAAGGAAAAGGAGGAGATATATTTCATTGAGATATATTTCATTTAGACAAAAATAATGTCCTATCCTTTTGCTATAATGCACTAATATTCCCCAGTAAACATTTCTAGACAAAGCTAATATGGTTTAAAAAGAAATATTTTTTCATAAGGTAAGCAATAACAACAACAACAAAAATCACTGATGATGTTCAGTGAAGCTACTTGGACATTAACCTAGAATTGTTGTTTATTCCATCTTCCATGTTTTTAAATAGGAATCCTTGAAAACCTAGTTTTTCTCATTCTTAGTGATGGCCTAGAATTATATATTTTTTAATCTCAGTGTTATCTCATAGTGTTTTCCTCACCCATACTTAAGAAATATCTGCCGGGTATGAGCCACTTCATTTGGAAGTTAGAAATTGCGTATGTGATGATAATATGTAAGTAGCTCGTAACTGACCGCTGGACTAACAGCATACATGGGCTTATGAGTTTGTAAGGTGTCAGATGATGCTTGCCTAGGTGCAAAGCAGAGGAAATTGAAAACACGAAAACTTTCACTACATTTTTATTTAGTTTAGTTTGACTTTGGTGGCTTAAGGAAAAATATTTGGTCTAAGTTCCATAAAAGCAGATCAGGTTGTACATTTTTTGTAGAACTTGGAAAAATTATAATGAATAGTTATTTTATCATCACTGTTAATGAAAAAAACCGTATGATAATAACATTTCAGCCACTAATATACATTTTCCTATCCTGAATTGTTATATGTCATGTGAATCTGTTGCCATTTCTTTGTGATTTCATCCTTATAAATAGAATATATGTTTCTCAGTAATTGGTGACTTTAAAAATAAAAATCTAATCCACAATAATCCAGTCTGATTTTTTAGGAGTGCATTTGTAACAAATGCACATAAATGAAACCTGTGTTGTTCAAGAAGAAATAGACTGTGCTTGCTTCAGCACCACATATACTAAAATCGGAGTGATACAGAGAAGATTAGCGTGGCCCCTGTGCAGAGATGACTTGCAAATTCATGAAGAGTTCTGTACTTTTCTGAATGGAGTAAAACTGAAAGCTTTTCCACTTAGATCTGGAACCAGATGTCCTCTGTTAGCATTACTATTCAACATACAACATGCTAGAAGTTGTAGCCAATGCAGTCAGAGAAGAGAAGGATATTAAGGGCATCCAAATTGGGGCAGAGGAGGCCAAACTCCAGCTTTTTGCTAATATGATCTTATACTTAGAAAACCCCAGCTCAACCATAAGACTCCTAGAAGTGCTCAAGAAATATGGTAAAATTTTCAGGGTATAAAATCAATGTCTGCAAATCATTAGCCTTTGCATATGCCAATAAGAGCCAATGTAATCCCCATTAAAATACCAAAATCATACTTTGAAGAACGGGAAGACATAGTTCTTCGTTTTGTATGGAACCAGAAAAAAACCCAGTATACCCAAGCAATTCTTAGTAATTAAAAACAAAGCCAGAGTATCATTCTGCCAGACTTCAGGTTATATTACATGTCCATAGTGATCAAAACAGAATGGTTTTGGCAAAAAAATAGAAACATAGATATATGGAACTGAACAGAAAACTGAAAGATGAAACCAGTCTCTTATTGCCGGCTTATCTTTGATTAAATCCAACAAAAGCATACACTGGGAAAAAGAA
>NW_003852475.1:4156-8301 GCF_000181295.1 Otolemur garnettii | reverse complement strand
GGGTGTGCTCCCACTTAATGGACGCAATGTAAGGGTACATGGCACACCGGTTGGGTATAGGACACAACTAAGAGATGGACTCTACCTAACAAATGCAAACATTGTAACCTACTTGTTTATACCCTCACATTAATCCGAAATTTAAAAAAAGAAGAAAAAATGAAGACCTTATAATTATGTAAAAAACAGAGCACATAGACTTACATGTGAGCATGTGAGGAAGGGCTGCCTCTGCAGAGGAATGAGTCAGAACAAGTGCACAAACAGTGAGTGAGAAGCCTGTGTAGGCTGCTGATAATGGGCTATCACCTGAGAAGTCTGGTTAATTCACTCCTCACATCCGAATTCAAACAAATGTAATATGCTCAATAATTACATGTGATATTTGTGGGGCTAGAAGATTCCAGCCTTCTGTAACTACTGGTCCCATATTGTTCCGACTGGCTTTCACAGATGATGAAGTGTGTGGGAAACACTGGAGACCAAGTGCCTCTGCTTTGTCTTGCACACTGTTCAAAAAATGTTCAATTATGTAGTTTTTCAAATGTTTGCAGAAGTACAGGCAGTCTCTGGGTTATGGATGGCCTGACTTGTAGCATTCCTTACTTACAATGGGCTCCTAAGGCTCCCTATGAGGATAATTTATAATTAAGTAATTAAATTCATAATTCAGGAACTAGTTTCTTCTGCACAAGTAAATGAACCCACGCAGATTGAAGCGGTTCCTTGGCACAGAGTCTTGAGTTAGTCTCATGGTTCCTACTGCCCATGAACAGTGTAGCTTTTGTCTTAATTTTTTGTTCAATTTTGTGAGTCTGTGTTTACCCTTATGACCATGCCTCCTAAGCAAAAGTCCACCGCAAGTCCAGGTGAGCCTCCGTGAAGAGAAAGGTGATGAAAGTGGAAACAGAAGTAGAAATATTAAGTGTTTGGAGAAGGGTCGCCATCCAGTGGGAAGGCATTAGGTTCAGCATTGCGCTACTGGAGCAGTTATAAAAGGTAAAGTGAGAATAATGGGACACAGGAGAGGCAGTGCTCCACTGAAAACATGAATTAGTACTAAGCAGCGTAGGGGACTGATTATTGAAATGGAAAGATTACTATTGATTTGGTTAGAAGATCAAAATAAGTGTGACATTCCTATTAGGTTAAGGTTGATGTAACACGAGGTGAGTGTTAACCTTTAATATTCCCTTTTGAAATTTCTCCTATTTAAACTTTTTGTATGAGTTTGTTTTTATGTTCTGTTTGTTTGAATTAAAAAAGCACAGTTGTTTCTGTAACTTATTATTATAGTACAGGGAATTATTTTTATTGTTACAGTATTACCCTGTATTGTCATTACCACATATGAACCATTATAGTCTTGTTGTTATTATTATTATTGCCATATATGTGCTATTCATTAGGGATCAGAGTTATGTACAAATTGACGTAAAGGCACTCTTAGGAAACATATCTTGTCTTTAACCTCAGGACTACCTGTTTAATAAACCCTGACAGCACTTATCAACACTGAGATTCAACAATAGTCAGCATTTGTCACACTTGTTTCTTTTTACTCTTCATCTTTTTTCCCCATATCTCAGTGCGATTCCATCCCTAACTCCTTCTGTGTGCATCCCTAAAAATATTAAAAGTATTTGTCTCTCTTTCGACTGTGAATAATGAGTGGCTTTCCGGGACTCTTTGTCTCTGGCCTCCTTGTGAGGTTAACTATGTTTCCTGGGCATGTTTTGTCTTTTTCCTCAAGATTAAGAACACCTACTCTTAATAAACAAATTTGTTTGTGTCATCTCAGAATACCCAAATAGAGCAGATGTGGCCCTGGTTAGGTGGATGGTGGCCAGAGGATCTGCCCGCACCGTGCTCTGAGGAGGCACACATGGTGTGAGCTGCCTCACGGTGTTTTGGTACAAGCTCCTTCACTCTTTTATTTCTTTAAATTTTATGAAAACCAGCTGGAATTCTGACAGGCCAAGTTGGTAAATAAGGATTTTACAGTTTGGCATGCTATGCTTCTCTTGATTTTCTTCTAAACCTGTGGATGGGTTGGCCTCACACTATCCCAGGTGGCACGTCCGTCTGTGTCCCACCCCCAAGTGTGGAGACACGGGTGTCTGGGCAGGCCACACCTCCTGCTGGCCACGCCAGTGTGTGAGAGCCTACGTGGCTCCACCCAGCCAGTCAGCCTGCTGGGCTCGCTCCTTGTTAGCTGCAGAGAAAGCATGATCCCACCCAGAGATCACCCTAGAGGTGCCAGCTGTGACCAGGGTCCTCATTCTTCATTTTACACATGTGCAGTCGTTCCCAGGGCATCATCCTTGTGCTCTGTTTTTGAAACCGACTCACTGTATAGACTCTGTCTCTCTGAATCCAGTCTAGGCTTCTGCCTTGCTCATCCCTAGGGCTTGGTTGGAGAGGGTCTACTTCAGGTTGCTTTAACTCCTTGTTTGGGGGGAGCAGGGGATGGAATGTCAATTCTTCCCTCCCAAATTTTATGAACTGTATATTGAAATGAACCCTCTTTCTGTAGTTAATGTATATGTATATTAACTATATCTTTCCATAGCAGTGATCCTAGAGGTTAACAGTCTGATTGGGTCATGAAATACTTAGTTTCACCCTAACCCCAGGATGCTGGTTACCTACTCATTCTTCCTTTGCCCTTTCAGGGAGAAGTTAACTTTCTTTACACTAAAATGAGGGTGCAAGCATACATAAACTCAGAACAAATGAAGATAATTCAGTGCATTTCCAGAACACATAATTTAAAATACACTGAGATGGGGTGTGTGTATATATATATTTTAATAACTTTACTTGAATACATAGCATGTGTTGCCTGGGTAATGACCTCTTCAGGCATTGATTTGGGCTGTCTCCCATTTCTTTTGAACCTTCCCCCCTCAGCAGTAGCTCATGGTCCAGACCTAATAAGCCTTGTTGATTAACTACCTCTGGTGGTGAGCTTGCCACTTCTGAAAGCCAAAGTCACTCTTTGGTGACTCAGATAGTTCTGTTACTTACAACGAACATCTCTGAAAGACCCACTGCTTAATTTCTCCACAGTGGTTGGTAAGCGACCAAGAAGCCAGGAGTGCTGAGGGTCACAGCTCTGCTCCTCCTCTCCCTGAGCATCCTTGGAGCCCTCCTGGCCTCCCTAGAGTCTCCTACATCTGCTCAGCTGAGGGCTCACGTCTGTTACAAAACCTAGATTGACGTTTCCACTTCCCTACAGGATAGACCTGCGTAGCTATGTGTCCCTTAAGTTAATATACATCATCTAAACATGCTACCATTTTATCATTCTAATTGAAATTGTGTATATCTCAGGTATATAGTGTGACAGCTTGAGTGAACTGATTACTACAGTGAAGCTAATTAACATGTCCATCTCTTCGTAGTTACTTTGTGTGTGTATGGAGTGAGAACATTAAAGATCTACACTCTTAGAAAAGTTCAAGTATTCAGGGTAGTATTATATTGTCCCCAGGCTGTACATTTTATCTCCAGAACTCACTTGTTCAGTATCTCCTCACTTCCCTCACCTCCCCAGCCCTGGTATCAACCATCATCTATCATTCTACTCTGTGCTTCTATTGACTTTTTTTTTTAGATTCCACATATGAGTGAGATCATGCAGGACTTTTCCTTTTGTTTCTGGCTTATTTCATTTAGCACAATGTCCTCTAGACTCATTCATGTTGTTGCAAATGGCAGGTTTCCTTGTTTTTGAAGGATGCATTATCAAGTTCTGGTTCCATTTTTTAAAAAACATTTTCAGTGGAGGTAGAGCATGTAATCTATGCTTTCTCTTTCCCCAAACTAGGGGTAGATTAGGATCATGAACATAGAATAAAACAGTTTCTGTGCCCCTGCCTTCCCTTGAACTGCCATAAATGTGCTCCATCCTCGGGCCTCTATCCTAGGTAATTCAGGGAATCCCTAGATGGGATTGTCTATGTTTGGAAAAGTGTTCCATGTGGCCTTTTATCTTCTGCCATCTCCTCCTTTCTTGCTTTAGATGTTGAACTTGTAGACTTCTGACTTGCAGAAGATTCCAGAGAGCCCTTCCATTCCTTGCAGAGGGCCCTTCTGTTCCTTGCTGGGTTGGTACCTCTTTGAGTGGCCAGCAGGAAATA
>NW_003852475.1:0-3812 GCF_000181295.1 Otolemur garnettii | reverse complement strand
TCCCCTTGCTTCGCAATGTAGATCGACATGAGCTTCTTCGTGAAAACTTGGTCTTTCCTTTCATTCCTCCTCCAGGTGCAGCTAGACTCTTCCCACTCTCTGATATTGAATGATAGGATAACCTTATCTTCTGAGGGTGAAGAACGTAATAAGGGAGTTGATTTGGTGGGCTGGAGGGAGGAGAATATTTAGGGGCCATGCTTATATGGACAAATTTCAGGTTGTGGCACTGAGATTGCTTCAGTGGTAAAGCACTGCATGCCCTGTGCTTTCTCTTCCCCAGGATGAGCTGCTTCTCAGATCCTTGGGCAGAGGACACACCTGGTTGCTGGTGCTGCAGACTCCCTGCCAGGGCCAGGCCCAGGCCTGCCTCCCCGACTGGTGAGAGAACTCTTGCTATACCAGGGAGCTCTGAGTCTGAGATTTTTGTTCTGGGTTCACATGGAGCCTCAGTTTCTCACCATATAATACAAGTGTGTAGAAACACAATCATCTATAGGGTCTCTTATCTTTAAAACAATTATAATCCTTGTTATTGTGGGAATTGCTAGGCACAGACTCCACTCCCTGGTTTGCCCCTGGACTGGTGTTACAATGTCTCCTCTCTGAAACGGCCCCTGTAGGTGAGCAGCCCCTGGTCTGCACATCAGTCACTTTGCTCAGACTCACTTCTCCCTCTGGAGTTGCCCTAATCCCCAGCACATCATCAGGAGAATTGCTCTATGCATACATTTATGATCTATGAATCATGAACCCAGCTGCAATAACTGAAGACAACCCAAGAAGTTTTTATTAAGTGAGGAATAAAAAGTAATTTGGTGCAAAGTACTTTTTCTCCTGCTCCAATATTTCTCAGCCTCTGTCAGCTCCACTGGGCAAATAACGTGCGTCGGCTCCTGCCTGCAGCCCACTGGCCTTAGTGCCTTCGCTTTGTCATGGCTACTGAAAGTCAGCCACTGGCAGCTACTCATTGTGCCTCCAATTGTTACTGTGCCAGGAGTGAATAATGCACAAGTAGAATGTCTTTTCTCCTCCAAATGGTCACAAATGGCCTGCCACAGTATAATAATGTATGTGAGCTTTCCCATAATGGCCAGAAAAGGTGGTTTGAATTTTGCAATCAATACTGTGTTAGCTTGTGGCATTCTACTCTGTTAGAACCCTTTTTTTTTTCCAGAGGACAATCTCATCTTCTCAAAATGAATGCTTTCCTTCTCTTTGCCTACCCAAAGCCCATCCATAGCTTTCTCTGACAACTCCAGCCTACTTCGGCTACACTGAAATTCTATTATTCTTAATCTTATACAATTTTACACTGTAATTTATTCTTTCATTTTCACTTCACCTTTTTCTCCAAGCTTGACTGTCACCTCTCTGAGTAGGAGTCATATCTTCTACCTCTCAGTATTGGGCAGATGGCTGACAGTCAATAAATCTCTCCTGACTTAAAGAGAAACATTCGTGTCTGTAGTTAATGGTTGGGTGGATGGAAGACCAAGATGTGCTTTTGTTCGTTTTTGCTGTATAACCAACAAGCTCAAAATCTCAGTAGTAGTGTACAAGAGAGCATTTCATTCCCTCTTGTCTAGAGGTAGGCCACAGGTTTGGCTGACCTAGGCCACATCTGGCTGGACCAGGCTGGGCTCCAGGCTACTGGCTGGGTTGAGGTCTTTTCCACATGTCTTCATTCTGGGGTCTAGTCTATCAGGGTCAAGGCTCTTCATCCACTAATATTACTGGAGATCAAGCATTGTACTTGTACCTTTGTTTCCATTCATAAATATTCCATGACACGGTTCAGGTGGCATCAATGAGGCAGGGAAACTATTTGACTCACTGTGGGAGGCACTACAAAGTTCCCTATTAAAAGGAAGTAAAGAGCTGGGAGCCAAACCCACCACAGATGGCTAAGTTATTATCCTTGTCCTTCCTGGACAAGACCCCTGAAGATTACCTGCTTTAGCCCCATGGACCAGCAGCATCACTGAGGACCTTGTTAGAAAGGCAGAATTGCTGGCCTCACCTGGAACCTACTGAACCAGAATCTTTGTTTAATAAAATCCTCAAGTGATCTATACGCACACTGGAATTTTTAAAATAGGTTTAGGGGATAAGTTCAGTTTTCTTACATGCATATATTATGTAGTGGTTAATCAAGGCTTTTTGTGTAACCATCATCTGAATAGTGTTCATGGCACCCATTAGGTAATTTCTCATCCCAAACCCTCCCCACTGCCCTTCCTAAACTCCGGTGTCTGTTATTCCACTCTCCACGTCCATGTGTACACATTATTTAGCTTCTGCTTGTAAGTGAGAAAATGTAGTATTTGACTTTTTGTGTCTTAGTTATTCCACTTAAGATAATCTATCCCCATTGCTACAAAAGACACAATTTCATTCTTTTCTATGCCTGCATAGTATGGTGTGTGGGTATGTATGTGTATCACATTTTTTTCATCTGATCATCCACTGATGGTCACTTGAGATGGTTCCAGGTCTTTGAGGCTGTGACTAGTGCTGTGCTAAACATATGAGGGTCACATTGAAATTTGAAATTGTCTGAAAAAGCATTTAAAAAATATGTTCCATAAGAGACTAATAGACATTTTGTGTGTGTGTGTGGGGGGGAATGTTTCTATGGTTAAGTAAATTAAGAGTATTTAAGGACTTCTCAAAGCTTTCAACATGCTAATTTATGCTGCAGATCTTGGGGGAGAAGAGACCATATTCGTTTCTTAGGGTGGCCCAACACATGACCACAAATTGGGTTAATTAAACAAACATAAATTTATTCTCCCACAGTAAAGTTTCTGGTGGTTACTGACAGTTCTTGGTATTTGGATTGTGACTACATCACTCCAATCTTGGCCTTCACTGGTGCCTGGCCCTCTCCCTGTGTATGTCTCTGAGCTTGCTGTCCTTTTCTTATGTGAATGCCAGTCATTGGATTAGGGCCTAACCTACTCTAGTCTGATCTCTCCTTAACTACTTATATTGGGAATGACCTCATTTCCAATTAAGAACACATCCTGAGATTCTAAGTAGACATGATTTTAAGGAGGGGGCACTATTCAACTCACCACAGAGTGGGAGGATTGAATATGGAATGCAGCATCCCCTAACACAATTGGTCAGGGCACACTTTCTTTTCAGAATAGCTCATGGCACAGACGTGGGGAGATGAGAATCAAAATCATCCTTGACTCATGGTTGTTGATTGATTTTTCTTCTGAGAGTTTTTTTTATAGCATTTATATTTTATTAAGTATTGTTAGTAATCTAAAATTGACTAAAATTGCATTGGAGGATTTGTAATTTTTTTTTCAGTCTCACACCCATTTTTTTTTACACTGATTGCATTTGTTAGGTAAAGTCCCTCTTACAATTGTGTCTTGACCCCAAAAGGTGTGCCACATACCAAGACCCCACACCCCCTTCCCTCTCTCTGCTCTTCCTTTCCCTCACCCATTCTTCCTTCTTTCTCTGCTCTCCCCTTCACCCACACCCACTGTGTCATTAATTGTCCTCATATCAAAATTGAGTACATAGGATTCATGCAACTCCATTCTCATGATGCTTTACTAACAATAATGCATTATACTTCCATCTAGGTCAATATGAAGGCTGTAGGTTTCCATTTCTGTTAATGGCTGAATAGTATTCCACATATATACACATACCACAGCTTGTTAATCCATTCCTGGGTTGGGGGACATTTAGGCTGTTTCCATATTTTGGCTATTGTAAACTGAGGTGCAATAAACAGTCCAGTGCAAGTGTCCTTATGATAAAAAAATTTTTTTCCATCTGGG
>NW_003852474.1:9062277-9074155 GCF_000181295.1 Otolemur garnettii | reverse complement strand
GTCTCTGTGCCTTTCCCCACACTGTGAGTCTCTGTGCCTTTCCCCACACCATGTGTCTCTGTGCCTTTCCCCACACCATGCTGTCTCTGTGCCTTTCCCCACACTGTGTGTCTCTGTGCCTTTCCCCACACCATGCTGTCTCTGTGCCTTCCCCCACACCGTGCGTCTCTATACCTTTGCACAGATTAAGTGCTCCCTCCCTGGAATGCCCTTGGCTACCTAGGGAACTCCAAGATTGAACTCAAGCATTATCACCACTATGTGATGTCCCAGAGGCCCTCTACATCCTGTAGAGGTTTTTAGTAAAGAAAATATCCTTCGCAAATGGACCCTGTAGATACAAGTTTTTAAAGGCCTGGGCTGGGTCCTATCTGCCTCTGAATCCTGGTGGCCAGGGTCCAGCTCACAGGCTGTGCCCAATGATACTTGAAGAATGAACCGATGAACAAACAAACACATGCTCGTGGGTGCCCAGTGATGCTCCTCGAGGGGTACACGGCTCCATAGAGAATCTTTCCTTAGATCCGATTATTGAAATGCATGCTATCATCCTTCATTCTTTGCCTAGATGAGGGTGATATTTCATTTAAAGTAAGAGCCCATTAATCTCTCTCAAAATTCGACTTAAAAAAAAAGATCCCTGCAGATCCCCTTCCTGGCTCCTATTATGCCCAAATGATATTACATTATCAAAGAATATGAGTAGACGTATGTAGGTACCATGTATTGCCCATTTCACCAAATTCAATGTTATCAATCACTAGTTTAGAAACACACTGTAATTCTTTCTATGTTGGTCCACATCTTCTTTAAAGCTCTTGGCTGCTTATTATTGACTCTTTCTTCCAGGGGTTTGCACAGTGGAAGTTTTCATTGACTCCCTCGTCTCCCACTGTAATTCCCACTGTTTTTTGCTCTGGTTGCCTCTCTGGGAGGAAGAGACTGAGTAAAATTCTCCTAAGCAGAGATCACAATCAATCCATGAAGTTCAGAGCTTAACCTGTTTCTAAAATCAGAGCAGAACTGAGCGCAAGAATAAAGGTGTAGGTATTATTTGCATCTACACTGGGGTTTCCTTGTGGGCCGTCCTTTCCTGGGGAGCGCTTTCTTACTTCCTAAACGCACCTCCCTTTGATTGTTCTTCAGTAAGTCTTTGCACCATTGTACCAAATGAGGCTATTAGAAAACTTCCTGGGGCTTTCTTCACAGGCTATTAATGAAATGTGCTATGGGTTACATCTCTAACAGGACATTATCTGACTAAATCTAACTTAAAATATTGAATCCACTACAACCATCTATTTGGGGTTAGATAAGGGATACCTGGTCTGAGCAGCTGGGTGAACTAGAGTGCCGTGACCAGCTCGGACCCCTCCTTCTCTTCCTTCCTGGAGCCTTCAGTTGTGGGTGACTGGGGTATTTCCCATGGGTCCCTCTCCTGGCTCCTAACTAAAGGTGGTGCACAGTGAAAGGCAGGAGGGAAAGGGTTTGGAAGGTGAAGGGTTCAAAATTGATCTAGCACAACCAAAGCCAAGGCCAATTTTTATTTTCCATTCAAAATTAGATACTGAAGCGATTTTGAAGACTTTTAACAGAGTTGGCTTGCAAACTATATTATCCATATTGCTAAATTCCAAATGACTGGTTCTGAAAGGAGGGAATTTTGGTGCCCCCGTATTTGCCATATGTTTTAATGAGTGAGGCCGATGCCAGTTTTCTCTTTCCTTTGCGGCACGATGATTGGATTCTCTGACACCACAGCCAAGATGTGTGTCTCCTAAGAGAAGTGTCCAGTGGAGAGAAGTGATTGTTCTTTCCTTCTCTTCCCTGCGGTAGTATCTCTGGGCTTTTTTCTACATTCCGTGGCATCCAGAACATCTTTTCTGAGACTCTTCCTTAACCTATCTCTGTTAAGGAAGGAAAAGCCTTTACATGAAGTGAGCAGATATTGCTCAACTGCTTTTTTTATTTCACTCTCTGGAAAGTTGGATGTTGACCAAGCTCATGATAATTTCACAGGGGAATGTCTCCTTATGGTGGGGGTAAGGGCAGGAGCAGGGTAGGTGGCATGTGTACGCCTGATGTGAGAGCTACCGCGCCTCCCTGCCCCCACCCCCACACCTGTGCACCTTGCTCTGCTGCTCGGCCCAGACCCACTCAGGGGAGGGGAAGGAGAGGGCTGCCATGGCCCTGACCTCCAGCCAGCCACATTCTCCACCAGCACACCTGGAAGGGACCTGCAAAATGGCTTTCTTTTGCTCAATCTCATACCAAAAAAGAGTTAAATTAGGTGCCTATTAATCATTTTAGGCTACAGATTTGGTTGCATAATTTAATAAGCACATGATAGACGTGTGCGTGTTTGGAGGGGGAGCCAGGTACGACTCCACTGACTTTTCAGAAGAAGCTGGTTCCACGTCTGGGAAGAAAATGCTGAGCACCCACTGCATGGGGTGGAAACCCACCTTGTTCACATGATAAAGCACTGGTGGCTCGCGAGGGTTCTTGCTGGCTCCTTGAGGCCTCATTTCTATTCTATCCCAAGTGTCTCTCTGTCAGCAAGCCTGTCTCAGAACATAAAGAACAGGCGGACCTATGGGGCAGGCACTGAATGGATGTCTGACAGAGGACCAGGAGGCGTCTGAGTTTTAACAATCGAAGGCACAGAAAATAAAGGGGCCAGTGAGAAAAAAAACTGTTGCCACTTAAATTGTTACGACTTGTCCCAAGGGTTGGTGAATCTCTATGATTCCTTGTGTTCCCTTGTCCCAAGTTCCAGGGCACCACAGCACACAATTTTGAGTAGTAGGCAATGGCATTTGTCCTTCTGGGTAACAAAGGACACTCACAGGGATTATTGCTGCAGCACAGGAAATGGGGCTCCTGATCCAACCAGAGGGAGCTAATGACATACAGAGGCTTAATGATTTCAAAGGCACAGCTGCCTCTAAGGGAACAACTGTCAGGAGTGACCAGGCAAGATGAAGGGAAGTGATTCATCTAATGTCATGTCAGAGGCAGCGCTGAATCTTGAAGTTTCCATCAATGACTTAATTTCACTGCTGTCAGGAAGACAATGTGAGGCCACAACACTACAGGGAGGAGTGTCAAAGAAAATGGAAATTATTTCCATTGGGACAGACTCCTAAATCCAAATGGCTTTATGGAAAGTTACTAAACTGCTCAAAAAAGAGATAACGGAGGTTGATATTTTATTATAATAGAAATTGGGAGCTGACCAAAGACCCAGAGAAGCTATACATCAGCCCTATACATCAGCCCTCGCCCCATGTGCCTTCCCCTGAGGCAGCCAGAGACAGCAGCCCACTGATGTGGACAGGACCCCAGGGAGGCAGCCAGGGGAGAACACGGTCTGTGAGTCCCCTGCCCTGGTGAGGAGAGAGGATGCCAAATGCAGGGGAGATTCCCCCTCATTTGCTTCTTGGCATTATTGAGATGGGAGAACCACGTGTATGTTCTCTAAATGGAGAGACTCAGATAGGTTAAGGAAGAGTCTCACTCAGAAAAGATGTTGTTTTTGTTCTAATCATTCAAATTCACAATGTCCCTGCCTGCTTTTTGTTCTAATCGCTAATTAGAATTATCATGGTCTTTTTGGATTCTTCATCCAAAAGCAACACATAGTCAACATAATTTATACATTAAAGGAAAGCCAAAAAAATAACCATTCATAGTCCCACATTTCAAAAGTAATCATTATTTATAGTTTGGTATGTGTCCTTCTAGAATGCTTTCCCTGCTGTGTTGATTCTTATTTTTCCTTGAAACAAAAAGCTTTAATGTTTCTCCTCATTATGTATAATAGTTGCAAAAAGATTTTTTTAGCCTGGAAGCATGACAGTTCTGCTGGAATCTGTTTCAAGGGATGACTGTGAACAGTATGATGCAAAGGTTTCCACGGCCTGCATAACAATGCTGAAAACAGAATATGCATTCTGTTTTGACCCTTTTTGCACTTAACATTATATTTTTTGTGACTTTGAGCGACAACACCTCTTGTTTCACTGTTGCCAGCCTTGAATTCCATTATTCAGGTGTCCATAAGCTATGTGACTAGTGCCCGGCTGAGGGCTGGCCACACATTGCTTCTTCCTGGTTCCTTCCAAGGTCTCTGCCCACAGCTAGGGCACTAGTCACATAGCTGCTGTCTTCTCTCCTGGGACTTGTAGTATACCTGAAAAACTCTCAACTTTCCTCTGCCCCTTCCTATTCTTCTTTCTGAGAGGTTATAGGTCAGAGACTAGACTTCAGTCAATCTACATGAGAAACAGCAACACCCTGAGAAAGGGACACAGAATGTGACTGAGGTAATGTGATGGATAAGGCTTTATTTAGCGACACCCTGAGAAAGGGACACAGGGATGATTGAGGTAATGTGATGGATAAGGCTTTATTTAGATTTTACAGAGTGGGCAGTGGAGGGGATACGACCTTTAAGTGTGACTTCAGGATCACTCTGAGAACCTTCTATCACAGAATTGACATATCCACATAAGCGCTGGCCTCATACTAAAAGATAATTTTGGCTGTGGCTTCCCAGAAAGGGTTTTTCCAATGTCACTGATATTGCTCGGGCTAATTTTTTAGTGTTTCTTGGGAATTCTTTCCTGAGTCTTAGAGCTCATCTTTGAAAATAATCACATGTGGTGAATTTTGATCTTTTGATGAGGGATTTGAATGATGGCATTATCCATTTGGAAGTAACTAAAAATCCTTTTTCTAGTGTATTACCTGTTTCCTAATAACTTCTAGAAAAATCTGCAGCAGGAATGGTGAGAAGTCATTCAGAGTTAAAACAAGACACAGCAAAAAGTAATTCATAGCAAACGCAGGGTGATCAAAGTAATGGATACTTTTTACGGGAACAAAATAAGGTTTATTACCAGGTAGCTGGTGTCCTCAACTTACTCTGAAGGCTCAGAAAAAGTGAGTTCCCAAAACTTGGAGCCACAGTGGCATGGCTGGAATGAGGTCATGGTGTTCCTAAGATGTCTTCCTTGAAGGACAGCTCTTCTGGATAAATAAGCTTTGTGCAGTGCATTTTCTAAATAGTAATCCAGTTCCATGATTTCATAATCATACCTACGTTTTTTTCAATTAAATGTATGCAAATCATATAATTCGTGTCCTATGGGACTATGTTTCTGATAGTATGCCTGGAAGTCATTAGAGAAACCTGGCGTGTGGAAGCGGTCTCTGGTTCAGGGGCAAACTGGACTGTGAGGGGGCCAAGCTGAACCCCTTAGGGTGGGCAGAGGTCCATGCTAGGGCATTCCCAGGGGCTTCACTGACCTGGTCAGGACAGGGTCCAGATAGTTAGGTTCTCCACGCCACATGAGGCTCCCAGACACCAAGGCCTGTGGGGATGAACTGAGTAGGGTTAGGCCCCACCTAGAGCAGGGGTCCCACAGGAATCCTGAGCCTCCTTTCTGTAGGAAGAAGGATGTGGACACAAAGCTAAGAAACACGCGTGGGGCTGGCTTGGGCATCTCTGTAGATACAGCAGCTGTCAGGACTGAGGTAACCCTGATCTCTTGTTCTTCCTCTAGCAAGAACGTGGAGACAAGAAACTCTGCTTTACAGCCCTGGCCCCTGAAGGAAGTTGATACTGATGATTCAAGAGATCGGAGACAGGAGAACCCCAGAAGGAAGAAAAAGAGACCTGCCAAGAAGCCATCTCTCCAGGAGCCGGTGTCCTCAGACTCAGATGTCTCTTCCCATGACACCAGGTCCCACGAGTCCTACCCCAAGACCCACCCTATGTCTAGTGGGGGGGAGGCATCATTTTCTCTGGAACATCCTGAAATTTCTTTCAGGAGTAGTGCACATGAGATCATCCCCTAGTTTAGGGGACCAGTTTAGATCTTGTCACAGCAAAAACCCCTCATGCCTTTAAGTAATGCTGACCTCCACCCCAGACACAGCCCTTGACCAGGGGTCTAAGGTCTAGATCTCAGCCTGAGATGCCATTGCTGCAGCACCTCCCCCTCAAGCTGTCCCTCCCTGTCATCATTGATCACCCACACAGCAGAGGGCTGAGGGTCCCTGAGAAGCCTTAGTCTAGTGGCAGCTATGTTTAAGGAAGCCAGCATTCCTCTAGGACTGTCCCGACCTCAGCCCTCGATGCTGTGGAGTTAACCCCTCTGCTGAGGTCAGGCCATCCTTCGTGCCATCTGACCCTGCCCTGTGTGTAGCAAGGTTCTCTCCCCCCACCTGGCTCTCCTAACTATTTGAGCATATTGGTTTGATTTTTTCGGACTGTTCTTTATCTCATTTTCCCCTCTGTCCTTACAAAACTATATTCAATCTTCTGGCTCTTCACACCCACAAGTTTTAACCTGACAGATGACTGTCAGGTTTTCAGATTTTTTAGAAGTCAGCATAGTTAGGATCGGAGCCTGCAGTCTTGCTTTAAATTGATCGTCCCATCTGAATTAGGGATTCTGTCACTCAATGTTAGTACTGAAATTAAGACTTGGTAACTTCCCTGAAGTCTGCAAGACTGAACATCCCCTATTTTATTATTTTCTGGATATTTTTATTGAACCCTTCCTAATTGTTTTTGTCTATAGTCTGTTGTAGGTACCTGTAATTGACCGTGAAACCAGAATAAAAACTCTTACGTTGGGACACATTTCAAAGCTGCTGGTTATTTATTTGTTACTGTTTTTCTTTGAGCACGCTTTAGCAACGAAGTATAAAAGTATTTGGTTTTGTTCACCAATTCCAAAACTGAAATAGCTCTACCAAATTCCCTTTTCCTAGTCAATAGTAGCCCTGGGGCTAGATAATAAAGCAAAGATTATTATTAAAAGAAATACTGGATGCCTTTTGCAAATAGAAAAAAAGAGGGCAGCATTCTGAAACTCTAAAAATTCACATTATCATTAAAAGTGGTGTTCACATCCTGAAATCTAAGGATCACCAGGGTTACAGTGAAGAAATTAAAAGAGGAATCCACATCTAAAAATATGAAATAATGAGGGATATCAGCTCAACATCAGGCTAAAAATAGCAAGGCAGGGAGGAAAAAAGGAGGAGTGAGAAAATTAGCTGAAACAAGGCAGGGAACAGTGTGTGGGATAGCGTGCTGCCTCCCAGAACCCCACAGTTTCTTCCTGGAAGGATGGCCCTGGAGCAGACCTCTACTATGAGAGCTGTGTTCCAGGAAGAGGGTCTGAAGGACGTGGGGTGTTGGGTCTGCATAATGGAGAACAGCAGGGGAGAGAAGAAACCAGCGGGTCCTGGGCATTCCCACATCTATTTATATATGCACGCATACCTATAAGTCTGCACACGTTCATTCAACTAGTCAACCAACAACTGAGTGCTGACTATGTGTGGGGCTCCCGAGAAATGCCAGAAGATATTTGGAAGATGGTTGTCATCTCTCTCTATTCCATCTCTCTTCATCTTTACTTTCTTGCTGGACCAATGTTGTTGGTCCTGTAGTCTGTGGGCAGTGAACTGTAGGGCAAATGCAATAATCATGTATTGGCATCACATCACAATGCACAATGTTCGAAGACTTTACCTGGGGTGTTCAATGATAATGCCTTAATTCCGCATGATGGGACATTTTACTATTATAACAGTGTACTCCCCTCCCAACTAATATGGAATATCAGGAATTCCCTGATTACACCCCCACCAAAACAACTAAATCACCTGACAAAATGTATGTAACAACAGTTTTCTAAACATTGGAATAAAGAACAGTGATCTTTGAAAAATAAATGGGTGAACCCTACCAGTACCCCACTATCATCAGTGCCCCACCATAGGCAGAGTGGAGGAGAAGGGACTGGGTCCTCAGGGAAGCTGCAGAGAGAACTGTGCAGATGTGTAGTAAGGCTGCTTGTGTTTTCAGCTCAGTACTGATCAGTGCATGGGTATGAGGAAATGACGGAGAGCCAGAGAAAGGACCACTCAAAAAGATTTAAAGGAACAAGCCCTTCTACTTACACAGGGCTGAGAATATTTCCTATTTTCTCCATCCAGATTAGAAAACCTCATTATTCGTGGGATATGAGATACAGTACTCAGAAAGGGTTTGACTCAATAGTAAAGCAAAACTGGTCTTAGAATAAGCTTCGATGGTTCCCCCTAACAGTTTAAAAACAAGATCTGGAAGGATCAAATCATTTCAAAATAACTGCATCCCAAAACAAAGCTCAAGGATATTGATAGGAATATAAAAGCATTCACATCCAACAAGGTAAAATTCACAATGTCTGACATCTGATCAAAGACTGGCCTAAGGATAGGCATGGAAAGAAGCAAGAAAATACAACCCATGAGAAGGAGAAAAATCAGCTAGAATTAACCCAGAAATGACACAGGTGATGACGAGTGCCAGAAATGGCAACTGGTGGTACATATAAAAGACTTTCTTTTCTTATTATTTAAATCTCCTTTACAGATAATTGGCCTTATGGAGTAACAGCAGCAGTGTATTGAGGCATTTTTATTGATCTCTGGCCATGTACCTGACACGTTTATTGCCTCGGGTGATTTGTATGTTTGATTTTCATGGAATAAACCCATATTTTTAGTATAAACCAGAAGAAATAATAAAGGGTTCAACATGAATAGCTATATACACAGATTTTTATGGTCATCTCATACTATTGCCCTGAATCACAAGCCAGGGGCAGTGGGTGACCACAGAGATGGGTGATTGGAAACCCCATAGAACTATGTGAGCCAGTCATGGTGGCCCACGCCCATAATCCCAGCAGTTTGGGAAACCAAGGTGGGAAGATCACTTGAACCCAGGAGTTTAAGGCTGCAGTAAGCTATGATCACACTACTGTACTCCAGCCTAGGTGATAGAGCAAGACCATGTCTCTAAATAAATAAATAAATAAAAGTTTGGAAAAAGATCTATGTGGAATGGGTACAGGATAAAAAAGAGAAATGTTCTCCATAAGAAATAGAACAAATGTTCAAAAAGAATGACCAATTAAGTGATGCGAAAATGAGCCATGCATTGAGTGAAAGTCACCTATATTATTTCTAAGTTGCTTTTCAACTCCTGGAGTCTATGGGCTTAATGACCCAGTCCCTTATCAATTCAGAGGAGCTCCACATAGATGAAAAACTATCCTTATCCTTATAAAAGGGGAGCAGAGTTGTAGCCACACATTTAGAGGAGATAAATTAATTAGGGGAATAAGAATTGGAAAAGAAGTAAAATTATATTTGCACATGATAAAGTAAATCTGAAAAACCTGAGAGAATCATTAATACTAACACAATAAAAAAATCCAATGAGATGTAGGATAAAAAATTTCATATACAGAAATCAATATATACAAATCATGATCAATTGGAAGATACATCAATAAGAGAAAACTTCATTTATAATGAGGTGAAAGCTATATTAATTAGCAGGATGTAAGCACTCCAATTTGTACAAATAATCACATTGAATCCCACAAAGGCATAAATGTATTCATGATCTATGTACATATGACTTAATAAAAAAGATTTTAAAAAAGAAAGTAAAATGCATTTGGTTCTCATTATTCATGGTGGTTATATTCAAATATCAAATACACAATCATTTTCCCTAGAGGAAATACAAGGTAAGGTTTTACAAACCTCTAGTCACAGTATTTTTGTTCACCTATCTATACATAACCTTGTTTAATTTTTCTGTTTAAAGAAATCTTATTTAATATATATTGTTGCTTTATTAACAAACTCATGCCAAACACACTATAAGCATGTTTATAGTCAGAGAGCTAGCACATGAAGGCAGGTGGCAACCATTTCATGTGTTGAGCACACATCTGTCTGCAAAGTACCTTGAGCACTGATTTGGGGGATTACAAATAATGAGGTCAAACCATTAAGTTCGGGAACTCATCCTAAAATAAGTGTTACATACCTCATTGCTGACTATCACCATGGTCATCTTCAAAGTACTCCCCTTAAGAAGCTATGCACCAATGCCAGCTCTTAATCCACCCTTCAAAGCAATTTTGGAGCTTTTTTGTGGAACAACCATCAAAGCTGTCATCGTATAAGGTCTGACAATTAAATTCACAAACTTGCCACTGTGCGCTTACATTGGCAGCACTGTACAAACAACAGGGTAAGGTTTCATAACCTTGGTATATTGGTCTCTCACAGCTGTGTTCATGTTGATATGTTATGGTGTCTTGCTGAGTGGCGTTCATTGTTGTTGTGCATTTTTGTGTGCCATAGGATGACAACTCTGATGGTCATTCTAGAAAAAGAGTTCTAAAAGTGCTTTGAAGAGTGGACTGGGCATTGGCATTGGTGCATGGCTTCTCAAGGGGAGTACTTCAAAGGTGACCATAGGGATAGTCAGCAATGAGGTTGGTAGCACTTTTTTCTAGGATGAGTTTGCAAACTTAATTGTCAGACTTTGTAGTTACCCAAAAGAAAAAAATCATTTTTATAAAAAAGACCCTGGCACTTGAATGTTTACAGCAGCCCAATTCACAATTGCAAAGATATAGAAACAACATAAGTGCCCATCAATACATGAATGGATTAATAAATTGTGGTATATGTACACCATGGAATATTTTTCAGCCATAAAAAAGATAATGATCTAGTATCTTTTGTAACAACCTGGATGGAATTAGAGACCATTCTCCTGAGTGAAGTGTGCAAGAATGGAAAAACAAACACCACATATATTCAGTACTGAATTAGAACTAGTTTCAATCAACATGTATGGACACATATGGAAGTAAAACTCCAAGGAAATTAATTAAGGAGGAGAGGAGAGAAGGAGTAGGGTAAATTCATACCTAACTAGTACAATGCATACATTCTGGGTGAAGAGCACACTTGTAACTTTGACTTAAAATGTTATAAAAATAAATTATGTAACCAAAATGTATGTACTCCTGTAATATTCTGGAAAAACTGAAAAAAAAAAAAAAAAGAAGAAGAAGATGAGGCTTTCAGGAGGAAGTACCATCTACAACTAGAAAACAAATCCTCAACCAGATGCCAAATCTGCTGGCACCTCAATCTTGGGCTTTCCTTGTTCCAGAAATGTGAGAGATAAATTTTGTCTATAAGACAAAACAAAAACAGTAACAAAACTTCCAGAACAAGAGGTCCCAGATGTAGGACTTAACTCTCCGGATTTTGTTTTTCTTATCTGTCTCCATCCATTAATTCTTCATTATCTTCTTATTGCCCCAATGTCTTTTAATATTTTGTTCACCCTTTTTGGTTTTCCTTGGCATATGGCTACTTCAAATTACCTACTCAACTGTTATTGGAAATGGAAGTCTCTGTTATGCAAATTTAAGAGATAATTATTATTCTTTTAAAAAAAGTAGATTTTCCCCTGAAGCTTTCAGAAGGCTACTAATATCTTCATTTTAGAATTCTGACCTCCTGACATGCAAGAGAGTAAATTTGTGTTGCTTTGAGCCACTTAAAGAAAAGGGGGAGCGGAGACTTCTGAGCTTGTTTTATGAGCACAGTGTGACTCTAAAGATAATAAAGATTACAATAAAAGCAAATTAGCACATTAGAAAATCAAAGCCAATAATGTATAAAACAGATACTACATCATGACCAAGTTGAGTTTATCAAAAAAAAATGAAAGATTGTTTTAACAACAGAAACGCAATCAATGGGATTCAGTCCATCCCATTCCAATTAAGGTCTTGCCCCAATAGGTACAGAAAAACATATTTGACGTAATTCAAGATCTAGTCACAATACAAACTCTCAGGAAACAGGAAAAGAGAAGAACCTTCTCTCTCTTTTTTTTTTGAGACAGAGCCTCAAGCTGTCGCCCTAGGTAGAGTGCAGTGGCATCACAGCTCACAGCAACCCCCAACTCCTGGGCTCAAGC
>NW_003852474.1:9061071-9061724 GCF_000181295.1 Otolemur garnettii | reverse complement strand
CCTCTCTCCCTGGAGTTCTGTCCTCCTTCTGGAAGTGACCCCTCACCAGAAGTCTCTGGAAGGTCTCATGCTGTAAGGGATGTCAGAGTGCCACACGATAAAGCTTGGTGTGTGTTACTGCCTTTCATGGTGATATCATTTTTTCTTGATCAGTTCCCAAATCCTTTGAACCCTCTATAAGTATCACAAAAAATAATTCTACAGCCATCATCATACTTAATGGTGAAACAATGAATACTGTTCTGCTATGATTGAGAACAAGGCAAGGAAGCCCATTCTTGTGGTAAAAAAAAAAAGAGAGAGAAAAGACACAAAGATCAGAAAATAAGTAAAAATATCTCTACCTGAATAAGTCAGCATTATTTGCATAAAAAATCTGAAGGCACATTCAGCACTACTATTAGAATTTATAAGTGGTATATGTGAGTTTAATAGTCTCAAGATATAAAGTCAATATACAAAATTCAATAGTATTTCTGTATACTAGCAATAAATAATTGAAAATAAAGTTTTTAAAATTTCATTTGATATGCCTATAGTGTCAAAATTCACAAAGTAGTTAGAAACAAATTTAACCAAAGAAGTAACAACCTCGACATTGAAAACTATAAAACATTTCTCAGAGAGATTAAAGATGACCAAAGTAAGTGACA
>NW_003852474.1:9056136-9060419 GCF_000181295.1 Otolemur garnettii | reverse complement strand
GTTATCTGTTAAAGTACCAGTATACAGGATAGCAAAATAATTCTTACAACTCCATAATAAAAAGGCAAATAATCTATTTTTCAAATGGGCAATATTTAAAAAGAAGATTTCTGATTGGCCATAAGTGCATGAAGGACTACTCCACATCATTAGTCACCAGGGAAATTGTAGTTGTCATCAGGAAAAATCTTACGCATCAACTCAGCCAGGCTACAGTGCCAAGTTATTAAAATGCTGCTTTAGTCGCCACAAAGGTATCTTATGGATGTGCTTGTATTCCATAGTCGGCTGACTACAGGTAAAGGAGATTATCCTAGATAAGCTGGGTGGGCCTGGTTCCATCAGTTAAAGGCCTTAGGGACAGAGCTGAGGCTTCCTGATGGAGAAGAAAGTTTTCCTGTGGGCCGCAGCTCCTGCCCATGCCCGGTAGTACCAGGTTCCTTCCTGATAGTCTACCCTGCACCTTTCAGTCTGGCTGGAATGGAAAGTGTGAATGTGAGGGGTGGGAAGGATGTTGTCTGGCAGCCTTCACAGGACCCTACAGGAGACAGCCGATTTCATGGGAAGAATGAAGCCAGTCAGTGACGCTGCTGTCACACGGGTCTCCTGGCACACTGGGGTCTCTGTATTCCAAAGGAGGGGCTACATGGGGCCCTTCAAGGAGTAGGGAGCATTCTGAGGTTAGACGCCAATGTCAGATGTTTGCCCAACTCCCATTTTCAGCCCCCAGTCTGCCAAGAGGAGCTCATGTCCAAATGAGGGGCTCTTTTCCTTTGCTTTCCCAAGTGCTCAGTTTTCTTTAGAGAACGGTGGTTCAGGCATGTGTAACCCTGGGGCTGCTTAGGAGGTTAACTGAATGGTGCTCTCCCTCTCTGTTCTTTTCCGCACCTCTTCTCTTTGTTAGTATTTTTATCCTACACCCCATGCCCCTTAGAGAAACACCTTGTTTGCTGTTTTAGGACTGAGATCCTAAAAAACATCCAGTTCCACCAATGCTTAGTTCTTAAGGCCCATCTTGTGTCTCTACTCCCTGGGCATTGACCTGCCTCCAGTCTACTTTCTGTATGAATAATCTGTATTCAGGTGTGAGTTGTTCCAGACACCCCTGGAGAGGCTACTGCACTTTCTGCTCACTCCCTATCAAAGCTTGGAAGCCCAGTCCAGGTGGCATTTAATCAGGAGTCTGCTTTAGGCGAGCCTTCTCTGAACCGTGCAAGAATGTGTTACTGCAGAAGCTTCGTTTCTGATGCAAAGGCTGGGTGCCTCATGCTCCAGGGGTGCCTTTTTCACTTTTTTTCTTAATATGATTAAAAATACACAACAAAACTTACCATCTTACCTTTTTTTTTTTTTAAAAGACAGAGCCTCAAGTTATCCCCCTGGGTAGAGTGCTATGACATCCCAGCACACAGCAACCTCCAACTCCTGGGCTCAAGTGAGTCTCCCGCCTTAGCCTCCCAAGTAGCTGGGAGCTCAGGCCCCCGCCACAACACCCAACTAGTTTTTGGTTGCAGCCGTCATTGTTGTTTGGCGGGCCCAGGCTGGATTTGAACCCGCCACCTTAGGTGTATGTGGCTGGCGCCTTTAGCCACTTGAGCCACAGGCGCCAAGCCCCATCTTACCATTTTTAAGAGTACGGTTCAATAGTGGTAAGGATATTCATGTTGTACAATTTTACTTTTGTTTTAAATGCTGTCATAATGCTCATTTACATGTGGTCCACTGAGGAGGGTCATGAGGTCCTAGAACTTCTCTGGGATTTTTCTGTGGTAGAGTCTAACAAATTTATCCATGTGATCAGAAGCCTCCATGTATGTTGCTTTGCTCTCGGGATATATTTGAATATAAATGATTTACTCCCTGCCAGGAACCCAAATGATATTTCTTCTTGCCCATAAGCCTTCCCAATACTCCATCCTTATCTGCAGAACAAAATAGAAACTGTCCAAGGTGGCAATTACTCCCCACAATGCATGTTTGCAACTTCAGTTTGTCCATACTTTGCTCTGTTGACAATGCAAAATTCCAGGCCCCGTTCCCAGAGATCTGAACGTAGTGGCTCCGGTGTGGCACCTGGCAGTCTGTGTTTTTTACAAGCTCCTAAGCAGGATGTCGGGAAAATCATATTTGGGGGGGGGGGAAGAATCCAAGCAGGTGATCAGAAAGGAGATGTACCTGCCCACTCTGCTTCTTCTCTCTCAGGTCTAAGCCTCAAACTTTCTCCAAGCGATCTCCTGGGTCACAGGAGAGTTCAAGAGCTTCCAAGACCCTGTTTTACTTGCTGACTTGTGGACTTGTGATGTATACAGGTACCCCAGGCAACTCGGTGAAAAGGGTCCCTGCTTCACAGGGTTGTCATGAGGATAAAATGGATAGGGGGCTGAGAACAGGGTGTGGCACACAAAGAGAACTCAGTAGATGTTAGCTGTTGCCCTATTCATAATCACTTTCATCGGGAGTGCCATCACTAACTCTCCTACCGGGAGATAGCAAGGGAAGCCCCCTAAATGCCTCCTCTACCTTTGCACCCCGTGAGGAAGAGGGTGGCACTCTGAGCAGCAGGAGCCGGGCAGAGCCAATTAAAATCATGTGTCCAACCTAAGCACCACGCCCCTTCCACCTGATATCTGCAGGGGCAGACCAGGTATCCCCACCCAGGAGGGAGCCATCCTCCACCAAGAGGGGGCATATCTGCTCATCACTCCTCTCCATGACTTTTCTTCCCACGTGCCACTGTGACCCCAAGTCCCCTTTCTGTTATCCCAGACACACACAACAATCTCACTCTGATCCAATTCTCTCTATGGTCCAGTAGAAGCCCTCACCAACCCCCTTTTGGGGGTCAAAGTACTAAATGTTTACCCTCAAGACACGATGACTGTGTTGAGCTTTAGCCCCCTTCCCGGTGTTCCCACAACTCCCCTCTAGCAGTGAATCGACCTGAGCTCCGGGGACACAGGCCTGTGTGGTGCGTGATCATTCGGCTCCCCAGTGTAGGCAATCTTTCCCAGAATGTCATGAAACAGGCTGCCGGTAGAGAGACCTGAGCACACAGTAGGTGATCAGTACACGTTTGTGGAATTTTAAGCAACCTTGGATGTGCGTGTCAAGATTCTCTGGCGGCAGTATGTGTCCTTCAGAGAAATAACTCCTTCTAGGCACCAGCAATGGCCAGTCTGCCTTGTCAGCGCCTCTGAGGAACAGGGCATTGAGAGGAATGCTGGCTGCAGGAAGACCCTCCCTTGCCCGTTCTGATTTGGCCTCAGGTAAAGTCATATGTACTACAGCTTGGCCAGTCACGTCCCATTGTAAGACCTATAGTCACCAGCTGCTTGGCCCCTAATGGATGGTACTTTGCGTATTATACCCAATATCCTCTGGCTTATATGACAAGTATGGCTGAGCCAGATGCTACAATCAGGACTAAAATAGGAGACCCCATTCTTGGAGGGTGTGGCCAGGGAACCCTGTAAATGTGCTCACCAATAAGGAAGGCATCAGCGCAGCACCTGTGAGCTGGCAATTTCAAATCCAGCCTGGGCCCGCCAAACAACAATGACAGCTGCAACCAAAATATAGCCGGGCGTTGTGGTGGGCGCCTATGGTCCCAGCTACTTGGGAGACTGAGGCAGGAGAATCGCTTGAGCCCAGGAGTTGGAGGTTGCTATAAGCTGTGATGCCATGGCACTCTAACCAGGGTAACAGGTTGAGGCTCTGTTTCAAAAAAAAAAAAAAAAAGGAAGGCATCCAGTTGAGCCTTGAGAAATCCACAGCTGATTACCATTTGGGGGCAACCAACGAGATGAGACAGGAAATCTCAACCTCACTCACAGCAGAGAGATGAGCACTGGGGACTCCTTAGTAACTAACCCACCTAAACGCTGGTCATTCCCGGTAAGGTCAAGCTGATTGCACCCCCTTATTTCTCCCAGCCTGCTAACTTTTCCAGAGTGTGCTGGACTCTGCAAGCAGGCGTGGATAACATGAGGACTTCACAGTCACATCAACAACCTTTTTTGTGGCTGAGAGTTCATGCTCTGCCTGGGCGCTCGGTGGGAGGATTCCAAGTCCTAGAGGGACTTGGAGTCCTAACTTCCTCATGTGACAGAGACTGTGAGGACATAGTTTAAATGTGTGGCTAAGAACTCACTCCTGCTACCAGCCTCATTCTATGATGGTAGGCACCTTGACTATGCCTCAGTTTCCCCTTATGCTGTTGTAAAAATTAAATGAATTGACTTAGAAATGTCTTGCCCAGTGTGTGGCACAGAGCAAGTGCTGTG
>NW_003852474.1:9048224-9055925 GCF_000181295.1 Otolemur garnettii | reverse complement strand
GCTTACCATCTCCTGTCACATCATCAAGGGATATGTAGGGCAGGAGATTCAGCTAAAGAGAGAGTTGGGACCTGATAACAAAAGGCAGTCATTGGTAAATATCAATATCAATATCAAACTCACCGCTTACCCTTGATCATGGTCAGTCCCCACTCCAAGTCTCTGTTTTCCCATCTTCCAGTGGGCGGGTTTGAGGAACAAGGTCAGGGGCATGAAAGGAGACCCACTGCAGCCAGTGACCCCTAAAGAACTTCCAGGTCTGCCTCCTATGAGCCCTGTCCCCATTATTCTTAGAAAACAAAAACAAAAAACATCAACAGCAGCCATGGAGCCCATGCAATACACAGAGAACATGAACTCATATGAGGCAGAAGGACACACAGTGACGCCCTCTTCCCCAAGGGTAGGTGGACCCCTTGGCAGGGGTGGGGTGGTGTGTTCTGGGGGGAGAAGAGAAGGAGGAGAGGTGAAGATGAGGGAGAGAAAAGAGGAAGAAAAAGATAAATATTGAAGGAAGGAGAGTGGAAGAGGCAGAAGAAAAAGACAAATTTCTTTATGTATCCACTGGGTAAGAAAGAAGAGTTCAAATAGAGGAGGAAAATTCAAAGTCTGGACTTCACAGGGAGGCAAATGGAAATGTAAAATGCCTTTGTCTCTTCTAAAATATATTAATATTATTCATTGCTCTGTGTCACTGTAAATGTGTGTGCTGTGTCCACTCAGAGATAAGCAGAATATATTTGTATGATTTAAATGTCACCTACATCGTGTGAATAATGAACTATGTGAGCTATTTCAAAGGGTCTGAACTTTGTTCCCTGGTTCACTCAATTAGCTAAGCCTCCCTGCTGGAGTCTGGAGTTCTAGGTGCCTGTGACTTCATGCTGTGCTATCTTATTACTCATGAAAGCAATTGGGACATGACAAACTATGTCCCCTTTACCAGCAGCTTTCAAATACCCACCTCATCACAATAACAAATAAGTTAGACCTAGTTCCTGTCCCCCAGGGAACTTTACCAGCATTGAAAGAGGCATGGCAATAAAAATCAGCAGGATGAGCAATAAGCAAGGTGGTTGTGCACAGGTGGGGAAAAACGATAACCTTTTTCCCCCCGAGTAGGTGTCCCTGAAATTTCATTATTATTTTATGACTTTCAAGGCATTTAAACACGTATCGTCTCCATTATCCAGGTCATGGGGAAAAACTTCTCTCTCCACCTGCTTTTCTGGAGCTCGACATCCAGAGCTGGATTTACTGAGTTGCTACTGCTGTGCCTGACTTTATTCCGGGTCCAGGGAGATATAACAATAAACAAAGGAGACAAAATCTCTGTTCTGGTGGTGTTTACAGCCTTGTGGGGGGAGAAAGAAAATAAACAATTGAAATATGTATGTAGACCATCAGATGGAGATACGTGCTGGGGAGAAAAATGAAGCAGGAAAGGGAGATGGGGAGAGTGGGTGGGATGGGAACAGGGTATGCAGGAAATGCCTTTGGGAGAAAATGATATGTGACCAGAGATGTGAAGGAAGGGAGGGAGGGAGCCTCATGGACGGCTGGGCCAAGCAGAAAGAAAAGCAGGCAAGGTGCAAAGGCCCAGGGGCAGAAGTGTGCTCGGTATTGAAGGCAGGTCATGAAAGGGGCAAGGGTGGCAGCAAGTGGTGGGACCACTCAGGAGGAGATTGCAATGATTTCGGCCAGACATGAGGATGACCTGGACAAAAAGGGTGACATGGAAACAGCAAAAAGTGACCTGAGTCTAGATTTATTTTGAAGGTAGAACAAGTGAGACATGCTATTGGAGTAGGTATGGGTTACAAAGGAAATGGAGGAGTCGAAGATGACTCTAAGGTTTGGGCCTGACCTGCTGAAGGCAGGAAGGTCTTTAGCAATGCAGTTGTAATTAGAGGAGGCCATGACTCTTGAATCACGAAGACACTTCCAGGAAGTGAGTCGTGGGGGAGGAAAAGGTGATTCTGGAGATGTATTTTCACCCTTCTTCACTCACAGGCACCAAAGACACCTCAAAACCCCTTTTTGGTGGACACTGATTTTTAAAAATATTTAATCCTATTTTGGGGGTGATGCCTGTGGCTCAAAGGAGCAGGGCGCCGGCCGCATATACTGGGGCATGCTTTTCGACATTAGACATTCTTGGGGATGTGTAGTAATCTCATTTGTGGTTTTAATTTTCATCTCTAATTTGTAGTTAGTATTTGGATTACTAGTGACATTGAGTAGTTTTCATGGGTACATTTTTCGTCCATATATCTTCTTTGGTGAAATGTCTGTTCAAATATTTTTCCCCTTTGTAAATTGGGTTTTCTTTTCATTATTGATATACAATACATATGTTTTTGTCTACTTTGAAAATGAGTTCTTTGTCAGGTATATGTATTATGAATAATTTTCTCTCTGGGGATTATCATACATCTCTTTTAAACATTCATTTCTAAGTAATCAAAGACTTCCAGAAAACTTGCAAAAATAGTCCAAAGAATTTTGACATTGTCCATCTCTCTATTTCTCTCTCTCTCCCCGCCCCCAACACGATTTGTTTTCTGAGCTATTTGAGACTAATGGAGAGGATGTTCCATTATCTCTCGTACCTCAATGAGTATTTTCTAAAGCCAAGGACATTTTACTTAGCCACAGCACAATTATCAAAATCAGTACATTAACACTGATGCAGTATTATTATCTAAGCTACAGACCTTGTTCAAAATTCACCAATTGTCCCACAATGTCCTTTAAAAGAAAAACAATGATGCTAAAGTCAAGGACCCAAACCAAGATCCTATGTTGCGTTTGTGTTTAGTCTCCTTTCATCTGAGATAGTTTGTCTATCTAGACGTTATTATTTATTATTTTTTACAAGTCTGACACCTTTAAAGAGGATATGTCATTTATTTTATAGACTATCCTCTTCATTTTACTCATGGCATATTTTAAAGAGAAGATATTTTTATTTTCATTAACTGAAATTCACTGGGAGTTTTGTATGGTTAGTGTATTTTGTGTCCTGTGAGAAATGTGCCCTAAAGTCATGAAAATACTCTGGGTTTATTTTCCTAGAAGCATCATGGCTCTAACTTTTATATTTTGGTCTGTCTATGATCCATCTCAAATCAATTTTCCTACATGCTGTGAGATAAGGGTTGAGATTTATTTTTATTTACCATATTCATTTGTTCCAGCATCACTTCTTATGGGACTAAAGGTATGCGCCACCATGCCTGGCTCCCTTTTTATTCTTAATTTGCTGAGATATTTGTAACATGAATGGATGTTGAACTTTGTGATAGTAACTCTATGGCCTAGAAGCCTAAAATACTTATTATATGTTCCTTTAAGAAAAGGTTTCTGATCCCCTTCTCTGGATAGAAAAACATAGAGGGCACCTTCGTTCATCAGTTTGAGTCTAATCAAAAAACAGACACTACATAATGATTTAGATGAATATAAAGAAGGTTAATACAAATATTATTAAACAATGATAAAAGGGCAACTATAAGATATGAGTACTCTTCATGAAACCCTAAAGCTGAAGGAGAGTTCCTAGCAAAGGACAAACTTGGAATGGGGACACCCCCTCCCCCAAGGCTAGGTTAGAGCAGATATAGTTGCAGTCCCATGGATGGCAGAGATGTTTGCCAGTTTGCACAGGCCAGAGCTGGTCTGTGGCCAGTGAGAAAGCAGGAAGCAGTTCACCTGGATTGCAGCAAAGATTCATGTGAGCCTCAACCAGTGGCCAGCCACACAGCTATGCAGAGAAAGTGAGAGCACTCATGGGAATAGGAGACCTTGTCAGAGTAGGAGACTAGGAGACAGGTCTGAGATCAGATGCAAGGCCTTTCACAGTGGGTGCAAGTTGAAATAACCCTCAGGCAGAAGCTAACTAGGCTATAGACTAGGAGCCAGATGCAAGGACTTACAGAGTGGATTCAGGCATTAGAGTATAACTATGGGTGGTTGATAACCATAGCCAAGAACCAGCTTCAACCAATTTGTCAGCTAACTGGGCCACTTTGCATATATTTTGGCTAATTACATTATTTGCATTGTGGTTTTATAGTTTCTATGCCCTAAAAATCACCATGACCGTTCTGAAACAACTATATAAAGAATGAAAATGGGAGGGAACCCAATTCTAGAAATTACTACCCAAGTTCTTACTAAAAACCAACCCTTTATCTTTGAATATTCCTCCCCTCAATTAGTAAGACTGCATAAGACCAAAACCCCTTCCTAGGTGCAACTGCTGTTTTTCAAGCCTGTCTGGTTTCTTGAGTGAGTAAACTTTCACTTTCAATCTCTCAAGGAATTTGCTCTCTTTGTCTTATGTAGTATGTCCTGAGATTCTTTTCTCTGATGATCACCAACAACCTAGAGCTGTGGTGTTTGTGAGAGGGTGACAGCACCAGCCAGAATGGCCTGGGTGAAGGGGGAAAACCTGGGAGAAGTGGGCTTAAAGAAGCAGAGGAATTTGGAGTGCCAGTGCAGGCAGAAGGGCTGAAGCATGCAGTGTCCAAGCTGCAAGAGCTGCAAAAGAGGACCGGGGGCTGGGCCGGGACTGAGAAGTCATCCAGGGACTGCATGTTCTAGGTAAGTGGCCAGAACATCACCAAACATTATCATGCCTGCCTTGCTCACCAACAGTGCAGCTCAGAAATAGCAGGAGAATCTTCAGTGTCACTCCAGCATCCTCTTCAGAGAGTTTAGCATCATCCTCACTGTGACACTCAAAGAACTCCTGTCCATTCCTGCAGAGCAGGCATTGAAGGGAACTTTTGGAGCTGGGAGACAATGAAGTGTGGCTGAGGAATGGGGTTTTCTAAGCAATCGTGAATCTGACCTGCCCAGTAGTCTGTGGGAGATTCTGTAATAAAAGTGAAAAGTGGGGTGGTGCCTGTGGCTCAAAGGAGTAGGGCTCCGGCCCCATGTACAGGAGGTGGTGGGTTCAAACCCGCCCCCAGCCAAAAACTGCAATATAATAAAATAAAAGTAAAAAGTGGATTCCTTTTTTTAAATAAGTGAGTAATGTGATTTCCGCATTAAATTTAGCTTTGCTCATAGTTAAAAAGATTTCAAGCGATTTCAAGTACAATTATCTAGATCTTATGTCAAAATAAGCTCAATAGTTAAAGAGTATTATATTGTATTAAAAATAAAAACATATAAGAGAACTAAAAAAAGGAGTAAATATCATGTATATAGTAGAATTATGCATTTCTAGCATGTCACTGAATCTTGGAGCGAAATGTTTGCAAGTTTCTAGAATAAATATTACTCTACTGGGGAAACGTTTTCATAAAATAAATCAGGAAAAAGTTTCTGTCAACATTGCACAAAAATCTCATGAAAATTGAAAGAAAAATATCAAAACTGATGTAAATGGGCAAAGGACATGGATAGGTGATTCACAAAGAGGCTGCAAAAGTAATAAATAGACATAGGAAAATGTTCAACTTTATTTCCTCTTATTGAGATGCAAATTAAAACTGTAATGGGGCACAGTTTATGCATTAAATTTGAAAAATAAAATGCTGATAAAACATGGTGGAACTCATAAATGATTGATGGCCATAAAAATGTCTAAAACTTCTCTTGCATTCCAATGTGCATATCCCTGAAGTATTTCTTCTTCTGAGACTATAACCTAAGGAAATAATTACAAAAAAAGAGAAAAAGATTTTAGGCATGTGTGTAAAATGCATAAAATTTAAAAGTGTCATTTAAAAGTGTAGAAGAATGGGAATGAACATAAAAAGGTCAACAGCTGTGTAAATCATTCTACTAATTATGTAACTATGATCATGGCTAATGGTAAATGATTTGGCCATGGCCAAAAATCATTCAAAATTAATGCGGCACGATGGGCTTTTTCTCAAGATATAATGCCTGCTTAAAGTAGATAACAAAAGTTATATTAACATCACTGTTACTATCCCTGTGGGGCGAAAAATATATGTGAAGAAAAACTAGAGAGTAACAAAACTATACAATTTATTTACTAGATTCACTTTTCAATGTCTGTTATTGCTAATATAAAGTTCCTTGTGCAACTTTTTTTATGTAGCAACTAAAATGAAAATAATCCAAGCTCTCCTCTTTTCTACATGATATAATTCATTTAAGTCAGCCTTATTTCTCATTATCTTTTTGCCAGTTTTTGTGGAGACATGTTATCCAGTGGCCTCACATCAGACTGGAGTGAGATCTCCTAAGCCAGGTCTCCTCCTGAGTGACTGATTTTGGGGACCCTGGCACAGAATATTTCATTTGTCCCTGTTAATGTCTTTTCTTGGTCTGTATGCTTAGCCTATCATTGAAGCCTCTCAAGATTTTTCTGGATCCTGGTTTACATCTGCTAGTTGCCATATTTCCTGAGTGCACTGTTAGCCAAACATTCTATTAATATAAAATATACAGGAAACGCCTCTATGTGTTGACTCGAGGCCCTGAGGACAGTGTTGAACTTAGCAGAACTGAGCCCCAGAGCACCTCACATCTATTAACCAGCACTTTGATGACATTCACATTATAATTCACTAAAACACTCTTCTATCCCCATATACTTGTGCCAGCTTTATCAGTTAAGAAAGGTGATTGTCCTTCTGTGGGTGAAAAAATGAAGACCTTAGGCTTACATGCAAGTTCATGTGGTTTTCCTGGGTCAGTCAGTGTACAGTGTCTATCATCTGGACCCTTGTCCCTCAATCCTCCCCATTCCCTGCCGTGGCATCATACCAAGCCACTCTCCCTGGTCTGCAGGATCATTAAACACTCTCCTTTGTCATTCCTTCCACTATTTTTTGATTCTTCATCCACACTCTATCTCCTGGAGTTATTTGCATGTTAATAGATCAAAGTTTGAAAATAGATGACATTCCAACAACAGGATCTCAGGCACTGATGGTCAGATAGTGGAACTTGGATGAAGTGGGCAGGCTGGCATTGGGGTATAACAGGCATTGCCTACCTATCTACTGCCTGAAAGGCTGACCTGAAAGTGGGAGGAGCATCCCCAGGGAAAAAGGCAGATTAGATCTCATACCCTCCACAGTCCTCTTTAGGCTCTTAATGGTATTTGGAAAGAACCTTTAACTCTTCAACTATCATTCATTTAGTTTTGTTTTCCTTCTATCCTTCCAACTGACAGGTAGGTAGGGGAAATAGATGCCATCATCTTTGCTGCCTGAGAAGGAAGCAGGCAAGTTGGGCCTTAAAGACTAGAGACAGGGGGGCATAGGCAAGATGGCAGGCTGAAGCCAGCTTTCCACAGAGGTTCTCATCCAGAAGGAGAGTTAAAAGATAGAAGTTTAGCAAGTAAGTCAATGGTTTGGAGATGAGCCAAGAAAGAAGGTTGAAGAACACACATCAATGCTGCTGAGGCGGGCTGTGACCCCAAAGATACAAACAAAAGGTACTAAATCCACCGCCAAGCAGATGGGAGTCCCCTCCCCCATGAGAAGGGCTCACAGTAAATTCCATACAAAAAAGTGAGCAGTGTTCAAATGTCTTCCCATTCCATCCCATAGGAGAGACCCTCTAACAACTGGACCTCCTACCCATACTAGGGTGCCATGGCACTCTCCTGCCAGGCATAAAACTGTATAAAACTGTATATATTCTCTACCTGCAACTCTGAACTCCCAGCACTCCCCTCCACTCTCACCCCAAGGTCTGGAAGCCTGT
>NW_003852474.1:9047394-9047646 GCF_000181295.1 Otolemur garnettii | reverse complement strand
GACAGAAACAAATTCTGCAAAGTCGGGCTGTTCTGCCAGCAACATCAATCAGGGATGGGGCTGGAACTGAGTGAACCACCCCAGCCTCCATTAAGCACCCAAGGTTGTCAGGCCTCACTCCTCCTGCCAGATAGTGGCCAAGAACAGCGAACTGGCTGAGGAGACATAGATCTCCCTCTGACTCAGGCAGGTGTAAACCCCTGAGACATCTGCTTACTGGGGGGAACTGTGTCACAGCCTTGTAGGGTTACC
>NW_003852474.1:9046517-9047287 GCF_000181295.1 Otolemur garnettii | reverse complement strand
CCAGGAGACCCCTGCTATCTAGTTGCTAGAGACCTTTTGAACTCCCCCACATGAGACCAGTGCTGACTGGGACAATTGATTTGGACCTCTTGAACTGGGCCAATCACCCGAGGACTATCCAAAGTGCTACCCTGGGTGTCTGGTTGTGGGAAGGTATGATTTTAATTTTCCAATTATTGTCTGTGGGGGCAGGGTGACTTAATTGCTGGTATTTCACCACAGCTGAGACTTCAACCCAGAGTAACTGATTTACTAGGGTAGAACAGAGACCAGCTGAAAATAAGACAGAGTGACTTAGCTCCACCAAACCAAGGAGGCCCCCAGTTTCTCAGGCCGTAGCACTGAGCAGGTCCTTGGAAAAGCTTTAGGAGAAAAGGTACAGACAATAATCCCAGCCTTTGGGCAAAGGGCTAGTTAATCACTACTCCTAGAGCCCCCAACCCAACTTCTCCTTATCTGCTCATCTAATCAAATGGTGTAAATTAAGCATGAGGCAGAATCAGTGGAAAAACACCGGTAACATGAATAACCAGAGTAGATCAATCCCCCCCCCCCAAGAAAGGATATGGCAGATGCAACTGAAGATCCCATCCATAAACAGGGGAGAGATGTTTCTGAGATGTCAGAAATTGAGTTCAGAGTCTGGATAGCAAATAAGATCAACAGAATGGAGGAAAGGAGGGAAACAGAATTTCAAGGAATTATTCAAAAAATGTCTCAAGAACTCAATGATTTCAAAGATAAAATGACCAAAGATTTTGACACATTGA
>NW_003852474.1:9026112-9043545 GCF_000181295.1 Otolemur garnettii | reverse complement strand
GCATGTATGTGAACCTTGCCTGCCTCCTCATAAATATTTTATTTCCCAAAAGCCATTCCTACAAATTGCCTTATCATTTGCCAAAGATCTAGACCATCTGCCAGAGCAAGCCCACACTGATAACTGACCCTCCCTTACTGATAACGGGGCTTATCTGTTTGCATTTCTGCTTATCATCTGTTAGCCAGGTTTATCCCCTTATCAGATTGTGTGGTCTTTAATACGCTGAGCACCATATGGCCCCTAGCACAAACAGCTGACCTGTTGCCCACCTATGAGCAAAATACGTGTGCCTTTCAATACTAATTTATAAATATCAAGCCCCCAGTATATCTGAAATGTGTTTGAACTGAGAAGATTTTACATAATTTATAGCAAAATTCAATTACCCCTGCCCCCATTTTTTAAAGCTATGTGTGCACAATGTGAGATTGTTCAGCATGCCACCTGGGTGAAGGACTCAACTACACCTTGAACTTTACCATAGAATTGAAAAGAGTGTAACCTAAACATTTGTACCCTCATATTAATGTGAAATTTAAAAAATCTTTTTAAAAGAGCTATGTGTATAATATGCTTACAGAATAAATCACAAATTGCATATTTTCGTAGTGAAACTGAATAAACTAAAGCTACAAGCACCACCACTGAGTCTTACTAACCTGATATTGACTGACAAAGCAATCCCAAAAGATTATATAGGTCGTCACACTGTTTCTACACTTCAAAAATAATTAAAACTATTAACATCACTGGCAAGTCCCCTAAGCCATATATGTGCATGCTTGTGCTCAGACTCAATCCCTCTGGGCATGGAACCTAATTCACAGGTGGGTAGAGTCTATGTCACCAGGTTTTCTGGTTTCAGCCTTCCTCAGCTCCTGATGGGTGGGTGTCACTCTTCCCCATTGACCCTGTCCCATTTCCTAAGTGTGCCTGACTGAGGCTGACAAGGCTTAAGATCTACCTGGTCCCCACCCCCTTCTTCCGAATCTCACCTACTCTATCAGAAAGAAGTAATGCTTTCTCCATAGCTGTGGTTTTTCTATTCTGGCAGAAGACTTTGGGCTTCTGTGAATTACTCTCCTGGGTCTCTTGGTGTTATGGGCCTGTTTAGGCATTCCACTAATTCATCTGGCATTGCCTGGCACTGGCTGTATCCTGCATCTTGACAAAACATTGCTGTCCCTTCCACATTGTGCTATTCCTCAGTTGAAGCTTGAGCAATACGATAGGTTCCCAGCAGACACCTCATTGAATAGGCATTGGGCCAAATCTGGACCCTCCATCCTGGCAGCCTCCGCTCTCACAGTTCAGTGATTTTTTTGTGCAGGCAAATTCTCAAATAAAATCCCCTTCTACTCGTTTCCAGTCTCCGTTTTGCGTTTCTACCTTTCAGGTACCCATAGTTCTTTAGTGATAACTACTGGCTCACCCCTCATTTCCTAAAGGTCAAGTCTGTGCCCAATTCCATGCTAAATGATCTATCTCCTTCCATCAGACTCAGTGACTTCTCCATCTCATGATTAACTTTGTAGGGTTTCGTTTTCCCCCCTCAAATCATAGAAATGGTGTGCATTTCAAAAACAAAGTCCAAAGGGATTTTTTCATTTTTCAGGAGGATACCTTAAAGTTTTCTCATGATAACTACCACTTTCTCCAAAATCAGGGTTAAAGATTCTTTTGAAACTCTGAAATGTTTCTAGACAACAGGACTTAATCATCTGCTTTCAGTCTTCCCTCAAGACGAGCCAGCAGGAAACAGCTTTAACTTGTAGCATAAATTACTGGGAGTGGAGGAAAGAAAGCATTTCCTGACAACAAGAACTGTAAAATAAATTACACCTGGTAACTGAGGTAAGTTGAGGATTTCCTGGAATAAGAATCATACTAAAGTCCTTGATGAAGCACAGTCTCCTAAGTTATGTTTTCTCTTGTATCAAACTGATTTCAGGTTCCATCCAGAAGTCCAGATAATAAAAGGAGAATTCTCCACTCCATCAATTTCTGGGGCTTCAACTTCATTTTGTTGAATTACCACTTGCATTTATTTGCTCTCTCATTCTGGAGTCTCTTGAATCTAAACAATTAAGCTTCGTTTTTCTTTGAGGAAAAATTTTTCTTGATTTGCCTCCCTTCTTTAAGATGACTGTGTGTGTGTGTGCATGCACCATTCTAATTTTTTATCTCTCCATTAAAGAGTACACACTTCACCTCGCCCATCAAGTGTCACATGAACTCAAAGACTTAAGCCTTCTGAAGATAATCTGCTCCATAAACGGCTGGTTCAATAAGTATACTCGAGAAAGCCATGAGCTCCAAATCCTCAGAGAAGCTCTGGTTGGCTGACTGCTGTGGGATCTGCTTTTGTGGAATTTCTTCCCCTGAGGATGTCAGTCATGAGAACCTGGGATCCAAAAGACTATCCAGGCCATCCCCAGGCAAGAAGGCTCAGATTTCACCCCTGGGACCTGCTTCTGCCGTCCAGAACCAGACAGTGGAGGTGGGATTCATTCTCCATCCTTCATGGAGATGTGTATTCTATAATATGTATTCTACATAATAAATATAGGATTATTTTCTCCAAAAAGAGCTTAAATTATTTTGGCCTCAATAGAGGGCATTGAATATTAACTAGATCGACGGGTTTAATTTTTAGTTCAGGGAATCTGGTGTTGCCTAGTGTGATAGAGGGAAACAAAAGCTCTGTAAGGAGAATGCACATTATCCCAAGGATAAATTTGTTTCTAAGATGGTCCATAAAGTTGCTAACAGGTTTAAGAACGCTACACACGTAGCTCCCCACCTTTAAACTTCAGAGTCCCAGATCTCTGCTATGTCCTCATTCATCCCATGTGGATTACACTACTGGTAAAACATCCCGAGAAGGATTCCAAGGTGGCGGCCCACGGTTAGGAGAGAATCCAGAGGTGACCGAGGGACTTGGCTGCTTTCCTGCTCCTGACTCACCCCCTCTTCCTTTGGAGCGGAGAGGGATGTGAACGAGAGGCTTCTGCTTCTTTCAGACCGTCTTTGAGGCTGCAGAGCCTCACCTGACTTTCTCGGAGAGAGGGAGGGAACAGGCTCCTTCCGCGTCCGCAGAGAAGAGTCTTGGGGTCGAGAGTGTGTGGGAGGGAGCAGCCCCAGCTGCTGCCCAGAAGCCAGAGGGAGCGAGGACCAGGCGCTCTGCCGCACCGAGGCGCACCCCGGGGAAACTAAACTTTGGCAGGGTAAGGTGTTTAGGATTTTGAGCTAGGAGTGCTTGGGACGCTGGGCGGTGTGCTGGGAAAGAAGACTGCAGACTCGGTGGATTAAAGAACTTCACCGAAGGGAGTGGGGTGGTGGCAGAACCGGCTCGGCGCTGTCCGCCGTCCCCGGTGCTGAAACGGGACGCGTCTTGGCTGGAGAGAAAACAGCAGAAGGAACGCTAATTCCATCCCTGAACCCCTCTAGGCTGGTTCAAGGAACAAGAAGCCGTCCTCCTTGCTCCTCAAGACTACGCATCCCCTTTTACTCACATCCCACAGCCGTCGGGGCGGAAGACAGGAGGAGCGGGGCTGGGAGAGGGAGGCATGGATCCTCCGCCCTGTGGGAGGTTGCGCAGCGCGCCTTCTCGGTAGCCAGTCTGGGACCGGGGGTCCCTGGCCGAGTTGCTGTCCTTGGTCCAGGTCGGAGGCAGGTGCATAGTCTCTCCCCAAGTCCGCGCCGCGCGTGAGAACGGGGGCGGGGGGGGGATAAGTTGTGTCCCCCGCTGGGAAGGAGCGTAGACCCAGGGGAAACAGTAAGCTGGGGCACAAGGCTGCATCCATCAGACCCTACTCAACCGTGGGGATCCTAAGACACAGGTGGGTGGACTGAGGAGGTTCAAGGAGTTAAAATTCTTTTGAGTTAGCAGTTACTTTTTTGTTGTTAATTATAAAACCATATACCAGTCTTGGCCACTCGGGGCATCGGGACTTAGTGCTACGGTAGCGAGGAGAAAGAGCAGAGGGCCCTCTGATCCTCTGTAATCCCCATAAAGGCACAGGCTAGGGGTCTCCGCCTTCCCCCCACACACACACCCCAGCTCCTCGCGCCACCCCGACGCCCTGGGCTGTGCCCCTGCGCTCTGACCACCAGGGCTGAGGCTGGGGCTCTGGGGGCTAGGGAGAGGTGAGGGGGGTTGTTTCATTTTTTTCCCTCATAATCTCACTACTTTATGGTGTTGTTGAGACTTTAAACTCGGTCGCTCTAAGGCGGGCATCTCTGGCTAGACGTGGATATGGCGAAGGATGAAGGGAACCAGAACAGAGAGGCTGACGGCGAACTGCTTTTCTCGGGCCAGTAGCGCGCTCGCTCAGCACTGTCCCCGCAGTCCGCGGGCTCAGCCTCCCGCCGGGAAGCCACGGCCACACAGCGGACCTTCCCCAGCCAGGTCCCTCAGAGGGGCGAGGCTGGGGTCAGTGTCATGGTCCCTGGTACCTCAAACTCTTGGGTTCGGACTCCAACCCGGAATGTACAGCTCAGCACCCTCCCCCCAACCTTCTCTATCTCCCCCTCCACACGCTTTAATTCATGAAAATGAGCAACAGTATCGTCGCCTGGGAGGGGTAGCCACAACGTACCCCGTGATTTCACATAGCCCCAAGTGAGAATTCTTGGGGGACCGGGAGCAGGGGGTGATGGAACAGTGCCAAGAGGCGAGAGGATCATTCTGGCGAGCTATAGCCAAACCCGGTCCTCTACGCCAAAGTCTCAGTTGTAGAAAAGTTTCCCAGGGTGAGGGACCCTGTTGGGATTTCACCGAGCTGGTGGGAGCTCCTTGAGCGGGAGTAGGATTTGAACTCTCCTCTGTTTCACGGGAAGAGATACCCGGACACACTTTCCTCTTCAGCCTCTGTTCAGCCACAGAGGGGGTCCTCACTGGTGTGGGATGCCAGGAGGGAGGTGACTGGAGGATTTTACTGGAGGGTGTAGAATCTCAGTCACCTTAGCTGGGACTTTGGCCGTGACTGCGCGTGCCCCTTGCCTTTGATGCTCCTTTTTTAAATGCCCTTTCCGTCCTCATTACTGTCTGCCAATGATTACTGCGTCTGGTTAATAGTGAGGTTGCCATAGTGACCAGTCTTGCCAGTCGCCATGGTACCCAGGAGGTAAACAGTCAGAAGCTAGAGAGGCCGATCTCTGGCTCTCCCAGATTGCCTGCCGGGCAGGAGGGAAGGGGAGCGGCTAGGACCAGATTCCAGAGCCTTCCTGCATGCACACACCCCTCCCCTTTCCCCCTGTCCTACTCACCTAAAACTCCCACCACCAACCCCCTCTGGTCTCAAGGTTGAAATGGGTCAAGGGTTTTTTCCCAACCCTCTTCCACACACTGAGGCTAGGGGATAAATAGTTCTCCCTCTGACCTTTTTCATTTCAGTTGCACACTGACTGCTCTTGTTTGATAAGTTAATTAAACAGACACAGTCCTTACCCTCAGGGACCTCACGGTGTAGTGTGGGAGACAAACCCCTGTACAACCCATCAGCCAGCCTGGGCTCTGGGTGGAAACCCAGGTGATAACAGAAGCCTGAGAGTAGAGAGAGGTGGGAGTGACTGGTTCCTGGTCAGGAAGTGCCTGCCTCCCAGGAGATGTCCTGTTGGAGTTGAAACTTGGGATCAACTGGCCAGGAAGAGGGTAGAAAAATCTCTCTAAGCAAAGGGCCTTGCAGAAGCAAAGATGTGTGGCTTAGCTAGCAGAGGCCATGCTACAGCAATACAGAGACCTGGAACATCTTGATGGCTTAGCCCATCACTTATGCAACAACATGAGAGGTTATGGGGGGGAGGGATGTTCCTGCAAAGAGGAATCCACTGGCCACAGCCTGTCACTCAGTCCCCACCCAGTCCAGAAGGGGGATTGGGAAAAACAGGAGGCACAGTTTGACTTTGGTGAGCACTGTCTCTGCCAACAGGTAGGGCAAGAAAATTCATGACACACCTAAGGAAAAGGTGAGGAATTTAGTTTAGATGGAGCATCTAGGTCAGGCCAGTTTGAGCTAGGTTATGAGAAGTCTTAAATGTCAGGCTAAGAAAAGGGGACAGTATGCTGGAGAAAATAGGCAACCTCTGAGAGCTTCTTTGAAGAGTCACTGATTAGAATTACCTTTTCAAAAGACCCTGAGGTCATCATGGAAGGTTCATTACACATTCATGGAGCACCTCTGAAGTGCCAAGCACTGGATGGATTGCAGAAGTGAGAGACTAAGGATGGGAGATAAGCAAAGAATCATTTCAACAATCCCGGGGAGGGAGACAGGGCCTGGACAAAGGCAGAAGGAGCACTTGAAAAGGCCAGGAGCTGTTTTTGCCTGGCTCAACACTGTCCACCCACTGCCCAGCAGAAACCCTCACACATGGTTAGTGCTCAGTCCATTTCTAAATTAGCAAATGAATGCGTGTAAGGGAAAAGACAGTTGGTGATACAAGTGGCAGGGCGTGGGGAGACTGGGCCTGGGGCAGTTATGGGGAGAGGGGTGAAAGCTCATACATAATCTTAGCTGAGCCATCAGTTGGCTCTGGGTGTCATTCATTCATGGCATTGACCAAGACAGCACTGCAGAGGAAAAGCATGCCTCACAGTAGCTGGAATAGTGCCATGCTGGACAGTTTTGCTGGGAAACTCTTATTTACCCCTCCCACAGCCTGCACCCCACACCTCTTCTAATCCCCAGATCACTCCCTTTGTCCTCCTTTGCAGGGTTCATACATTTCACCTTGAATTATAATAATGCAGTGTAGAAATAAACAGGCTTTTGCTCCCTAGCTCTGCCACTGAGTGGCTCTTAATGCATCGTTTAATCATTCTGCATCTCAGCTTCTTGATGTATAAATTGGAAGTAATAGTTATAATATCTGCCTCATCGGGTTGTTGGGGGATTAAATGAAGTAATTGAAGTGAACTCCTTAGCACAGTGCCTGACACATGGCAAGTGCTAAGTTAGATATGACCATCTTATTACTTCCTATATGGGCAATGTATTACTTTCACAATCACACCACAGAAGTTAATTAAGAAAAAAAAAAAAACTTGCTTCCAGCCAGGCTTGGTGAAGCAGGTCCTTGGAGAAGGAAAAGGAAATCCTTAGCTTGGCCTTGCTGGCCCAGGTTTTGGGGTAGGGGTGGGGAGTTAAGGAGGGAGACGCTTTGGGAGAGCGGGTCTGCAGGACCGCCTACACAGATGTAGGTTCCCCACCTCTAGTAAGATCCGGAAAGCACTTTCATCCTCGTGCAGGCTCAACCTGAACAGCTGAAGCTTATTACAAAGCGTTCATTTCGAAACTGAGTACACTCAGAGCTGAGGAACCCAGAGCTCCATTCATTCTGAATCACCCTACAGAAGACCAAGACACTTTCTAGGCATGAGACAGGCCCCTGCCTCCTGGTTAAGTAACGTAATTGATAACTTTGTTCCAATTCCAGTGCATTCTCTTTCACCCTAAATTTCTTCCTGTTCTTGGGAACAATGCTAATTTTTCTTCTTAGACAGGAACTGAAAATTCACAGCTGACATTTGGAAGCTTCTTTTGGCTTATGTCATAAAAATGCAGAGTTCAGAGGAGGTAGAACTTCACCTTTCAGCCATGAAAAGATTATTTGGGAAACAAGACTCAACTCTCCTAACTGTAATTCATTATCTCAATCTTGGTACATTCCTGAGTCTGGGGCAGCCTATACTCTCATCTGCAGAGAGGGGAGAGTAGGATTCTGAACTTAATCTCCTCCTATCACCTCACAACTGGATATGCCCTCCTTATCTAAGACCTGAGCTGTCCTTTGGGTCCTTTCTTGGTCAGATAGAGGAACTCTTGGTACCAACTGGTCCCAGAATTTGGCCTTGTTTCTTGAGTGGCAAGCAGTTAAACCTTGCAGGCTCTATAATTAGATTTGCATGTTAAGGGGTGGCACCTGTGGCTCAGTGAGTGGGGCGCCAGACCCATATACCAAGGGTGGTGGGTTCAAACCCGGCCCCTGCCAAACTGCAACAACAACAAAAAATAGCCAGGTGTTGTGGCAGGTGCTGATAGTCCCAGCTACTCAGAAGGCTGAGTCAAGAGAATCGCCTAAGCCCAAGAGCTGGAGCTGTGAGCTGTGAGCTGTGACACCATAGCACTCTACCAAGGTTGACAAAGTAAGACTTTGTCTCTAAAACAAACAAACAAAAAAAAAAAAACCAACTATTTGCATGTTAAAATCCTGGCTATGTGAATGGTGTTCTGCCTGGCTCAACACTGTCCACCCACTGCCCAGCAGAAACCCTCACACATGGTTAGTGCTCAGTCCATTTCTAAATTAGCAATCTGTTTGCTTACCTGTAAAATCAGGATCATGATAGTGCTTACCTCACAGGATTGTTGTAAGGATGAAACGAGTTCATACATGTAAAAAGCTGTAAAGCAGTGACTGGCATAATATAAGCCCCCAGAAATGTGACCATTATTATTATTATTAATGTGGTATTTTGACATTTCTCCCCTTTATTACATTTATATTTTGTGAGAGTTCCTTATAGCTGATGTTGTGAGTTTTGCATTTTAAAAAGTGTTGTGGGTTTTCGATTTCCATTAGTCCTTTTCTTAAGACACAATTCACATTCCTTCAAATGTGCATTTCAGTGATTTGGAGAATAGTCACAGTTGTGCAGTCGTCACCACAACATAATTTTTTTTTTCTTTTTGCAGTTTTTGGCCAGGGCTGGGTTTGAACTTGCCACCTTCGGCGTATGGGGTCAGCGCCCTACTCCTTTGAGCCACAGGCACCACCTGACCACAACATAATTTTAGAACTTTCCAACACCCCAAAAGAAGCCTGTACCCACTAGCAATTACACCCTTCTCCTACTCCCTCCACTCCTGCCCCTGGCAACCTCTAGTCTACTTTCTGTCTCTATAGATTTGCCTGTTCTGGGCATTTCATGTAGATGAAATCCCACAATATGTGACCCTTGGGGTCTGGCTTCTTCTGCTAAGTGTAAGAGTTTCAAGGTTCGTCCTTGTTTTAACATGTATCGTATTTTTTCTTTTCTATTGCCAAATAAGCTTCCACCTGAATAATGTTCCATTACGCGTCTCTACCGCGTTTTGTTTATCCACATATCAGTTGATACGCATTTAGGTTGTTTCCACTTTGAGCCATTATATATAATGCTGCTATGAAACTCCAGGTACAAGCAGTTGTGGGGACATGTGTTTTTATTTCTCTTTATTTATTTTATATCCTTAGCAGTAGAATTGCTGAGTGGTGTGGTAACTCTAACATTTTGAGGAACTGCCAAACTGTTTTCCATTTACATTTCCACCTGCAATGAATGGGGGTTCCACTTTCTCCCTACCTCTAAATGATGGTTAATTTTATACATCAACCTGACTAGGGTATGAGGTACCCAGACTAAACATTTTCTGGCGTGTCTAGAAGGGTGTTTTTAGATGAGACTAGCATTTGAATCAGTAGGATGAATGAAGCAGATTGCCCTCCCCCGTGTTGGTGGGCATCACTCAGTCCACTGAGAACCTGAATAAGGCAAAAAGGAAGGGAGTATTTGCCCTCTACCAGACTGAACAGGGACATCCTCAGGCTTCTCCTGCCAGAGGGAGGCAGGATTGGGACTTAACACCACTGGCCCACTGGTTCTCAGAACTACTCCACTGGCTTTTCTGCTCAGCAACTTGCAGACAGCAGATCATGGACCACTTAGCCTCCCTACTTACCAGCCTCCAATTCCCTCTAACAAATCATATATATATATTTGACTCCTGAACGATACAGGAGTTAGGGATACTGGCCCCTTATTTGTCAAAGATCTACATATACCTTTTAACTTCCAAAAAACATAACTACTATAGCGTTCTTTGGACCTGAAGTCTTACCAATAACATAAAAAGTTGATTGATACATGTTTTGTATGTTATATGTATTATATGCTATATTCTTACAATAAAGTAAGTGAGAGGAAAACAGTTTTTTTAAATACTTGCAAATCTCCAAGAAATTTTCCAATATATTTATTTTTAAAACTCTGAGTATAAATGGTCCTTTGCAGTTCAAACCTATGTTGTTCAAGGCTGTGTTGTATATTCCTGTGGAGCCAGTTACTCCGCAGAACCCTGACTAGTACAATCATCAATACTTGTTATTACGTCTCTTTCATTATACCCATCCTAGTCAGTGTTGAGAACAGGCATACCTCAGTATCCATGAAGGATTTGTTCCAGGACCCATCACAAATATCAAAACCCACAGATGTCTAAGTCCCTTCTATAAAATGGCATTATTGGCCAGACATGGTGGCTCACACCTATAATCCCAGCCCTTTGGGAAGCTGAGGTGGGAGGATCACTTGAGGCCAGAAGAAGTTTGAGACCAGCCTGAGCAACCAAAACAATAGAAAACTTAGCCAGGCATAGTGGTATACACCTGTAGTCCCAGCTACCTGGGAGGCTGAGGCAGGAGAATCGCAAGAGTTTGAGGTTGCAGTAAGCTATAATGATGCCACAGAACTGTAGCCCAGGTAACAGAGCAAGATCCCGTCTCCAAAAAAAAAAAAAGGCACTGTATTTGCAAATAATCTACATACATCTTCCTGTATACTATAAATCATCTAGATTACCCTAGATTTACATTGTATCTAATGAAATATAAATAGTTGTATAAATAGTTATATAAATAGTTATACTAATAGTTATATAGTTATAAAAGTTGCTCTTTTATTTGTATTATTTTTATTGTTGTTTTCTATTGTTTTGAAGTTTTTGAAATATTTTCAATCTGCAGTTGATTGAATCCACATATGTGGGATCTACGCATAAAGGGGGCTGACTAGAGTTTGTCATTGTGCTTTTGATTTGCATTTTCCCCCTGGCTAAATACGTCACTCACCTTATCATGTGCCTATTAGTCATTTGTGTATCTCCAGAGAGCTGTCTGTTCAAATCATTTACCTTTTCTTAATTGAGTTACTTGGTTTTTATTGTTGTGCTATAACACAGAATATTTATATATTCTAGATGTAAATTTCTTGCCAATATATGATTTAAAAATATTTCCTCCCATTCTTTGGGTTGCTTTCCGTTTTTATTTTTTATTTATTTATTTTTTTTGAGGCAGAGTCTCACTATGTCACCCTTGGTAGAGTGCCGTGCTGTCACAGCTCACAGCAACCTCAAACTCTTGGGCTTAGGCGATTCTCTTGCCTCAGAGTAACTGGGACTATAGGCGCCCACCACAATGCCTGGCTATTTTTTGGTTGCAGTATCATTGTTGTTTAGCAGGCCTGGGCAGGGCTCAAACCCACCAGCTTCGGTGTATGTGCCTGGCACCCTACTCACTGAGCTATAGGTGCCGAGCCTGGGTTGCTTTTTTAGTTTCTTGATGGTCTTACGTGATGCACAAAGGTACTATATTCTGTTGAAATCCAATCTATTTTTTGTTGTGTCATTGTCACCATTAACTCTTCTGTTAACTGTTATTTTGTCACAGATCCCATTTATTGGCTTGGGGAAGATTTCTCATACTTCTAGTCTTTTTTAATTGCGTTCATCATAAAAGCATGTTCCATTCTGTCAAATGCTTTTTCTGTGTCCACTGAAATGCTTGTGTAGTTTTTGCCCTTAATTTTGTAAAGATGGTATATTTACATTGATTTTAGATGGTAAATCAACTTTGCACTCCTGGGATAACTATCACTTGGTTTTAGTATAAAATCCTTTTTATATGTGGCTGGATTCAGTTTGGTAGTATTTTGTTGAGGGGTTTGGCTTATTAAGGTAGTTTTCAAAGTGTCCTGTTTTGTAAGTTGTGACACTCAAGTTATCATTTATATCATATAATTTCCCAAAAGATATTAATATTATATTTTTTCTTTATCCTTTTGAATCTCTGGGATATTTTTATTTGGTCCACATAGTTTCACATTCACACAAAAATAGGATAGGGCCCTCAAGTGTAATACTTACATTGTGGTGTTTTGCTCCATCATGAAACTTCTGGAATGGAAGGACCTTTATTGATCAAGTAGCCCCAGCTTTTTCAATTCTGTTCCAAAGAGTTTCTTAAGGTGTTCTGTACATATTTTAAGTTTTTACATTTTTAAAATGTATATTTAAATTTTTTTTATTTATTTATTTTTTTGTGAGACAGAACCTCAAGCTGTCGCCCTGGGTAGAGTGCTGTGGCACCACAGCTCACAGCAACCTCCAACTCCTGGGCTCAAGCAAGTCTCCTGCCTCCACCTGCCAAGTAGCTGGGACTACAGGCGTCCGCCACAACACCCGGCTATTTTTTGGTTGCAGCCGTCATTGTTGTTTGGTGGGCCAGGGCTGGATTTGAACCCGCCAACTCAGGTGTAAGTGGCTGGCGCCTTAGCCACTTTAGCCATAGACGCCGAGCCTATTTAAATATTTTAAATATTCAACTATATACAAATATCTGTGATTTGTGTCCCACATCATACTTTAATATATTTACTGGGTATCATGTTCAAAATTAACTTGGGTCCCACTGATTGTCTTTATAAAAGTTATAAAATACATTTAAATAAAATACCCCAAGTGAACGTTTTATGAACTATGGTTTTGTGTAAGACGTCAGTTGCAATAAGGCCATTTCTGTCATTAGACAAAGAAACTAGAGCTCTGGTCACTTCCCCACATGGAGGCTGAGCTGAGAAAAGAATCCGTCTCTCCTTCTCCCAGTCCCTTGACTGCTTATCCTATTTTTCAAATGTCAAACAAAAGATATTCCACTCAGGGTTTTCTCTCCATGTGCTTGAAATCTCCAGGATTTGTTGCTGACTGTAGTGATGTCTGCCCTATGCCCTGTGTCTCTTCTGTGTACTGGCTGGCAGGACTCAGGGTGATTAAGTGATTCACCATTGGAGAATTTCCCTTCTACGCTGCAGCTCTCAGGCAAGATAGGGGAGGAAAGGCAATTAGGAGTGTGCTTTAGAAAAGGTTCCAAGGCATGCAGGCCCTGTGGGAGTTATTGACTTATCTTTGGAGTTTAATTTGACAAAGTGAAGCCTCTCCAGCCTCACATTTACTGATAATGTGCTGAGTGCATTTGCCCAGGGTGATGCTGAGAAGGTCAAGTTTTGGAGCCCTGAAATAAATGAAACCCAGAGAGATCTTACTTCTGAGAAGTAAGATCGAAGCCCCCAAGTGGTCAAAGTAATCAGTCGTAGATGGACGGAACAGTGGCCTGGGGCAAGGGTGCCTGTCCCTCAAGACTCTGGGCACTCCCCAGTTGGGGATTCAGAGTGTGTGCCATGGCTTTTTGTCTAGACTTGGTGTCTCACTAGCTGCACCTTCCAACCCTGGCTGAATAGGAATCTCATAGCCAAGGACAGTGTAATTAAGGAAGCCCTCTCGGGTGGGCCAGTGGTGCATCTGTACTGGGCTGTAGGCTCCATCCATCATCTCTCCCTTGTCAGCTGCATCCGGGGCTCAGAAAATAGTAATGTTTCAAATGACATAAATTGGACCAGGATTAGTTTTCATGTTTAAGTCATAACAGAAAACAGGACAGAGTACAGATGGTATTTTATGAGTATAAGGGTTTAGTCATCATGAGTGGGAACCAAGGATTTTTCCCAGAAGCATGTTTAGTACAGAGCAAAGGGCTGTACGTGTTTTGACCTCCTTCGTTGCATTCGTGCTCTCTCCTTCATAAACGCCATCCTTTTTCAAGTAGAATGGAAATTTTCAGTGTGACTCATTTACACAATCATTGTGAGGATCAAATGAGTTAATAACATACATTTGAAGTTGATAGAACAGTACCAGACCCAGGGCAAGTGCTTGATGAATACATTGTTGTTATCAGTGGCATCAGGGAGGTGACTCACTCGTTCCTCCATTGATGCACATGCCTTTTTTTTCTTTTAACCTACTACGTGTACGTGGTGGGTGTTTGGAAAATGAAATACTTTTTAAGTAAAAGGAGATAGTTCTTGCCTTCAAGGTTTTGGGGCTTAGGAAAGGAACAAGAAAAGTACACAAGTAACTGGAATGCAGATGAACTGCGTTAAATGCCTGGCTACTCAGGTATCCAGCCCAACCTCCACGGAGAGATTTCAAGATGAGCCTGAGTACAAAAGTCACAATCGAATCCTCAAAGGGGCACAGCACAATGGGACGTGTTGTGCTGTGGTAACACGTGGTAAATGTTGAAAAGTATTAAGTAAAGATTGTGATTGCTTACCATTGAGAAGCCTCCTCCATGGTCCCTGAGGCAGAATCAGGGGTTCCCTCCCCTAGCCACATTGCACACCATCATGCACTACCTTTGTTTCAACCCCTCTTGTACTACCCTCCCCCACTGTTTCATACACCTGTTTCCCCTGTGCAATTTTGTGCTCTCGATGGCAGAGACCTGTCTTCTGCATTTTCATAATCGTCAGAGCCAGGTACAGTAGCTGTGACATCACTGGCCAAGAGTCAATAAGGGGGTGTGGTAGACATGTCAGATTTAGTCATGTTGTAAAGAGAATGGAAATTGCCTGAAACAGCATGTTCTTAGTCCCCCAGCCACGTGCTAGAAAACACACATTCATTTGGGAGGTGCTCACAAACCACTCCTAGACTCACGCCTGAGATCCTCTTCAAGGTCACCTTCATCTCTGGCACAATGCATCTTCTTGCTGTTTTGAAAACTGAAAATGTATCTGTGCATTTCTAATTCCCTGCAGTGCTGTGATAAACAAAACAAAACAAACCACAAAGTGGACTTCAGAGACAGACAAACCCGAGGCCCCACTTTCTCATCTGCAAAATCAGCTTCACGATTCCCCCTTGGGGTTCCTGGAGATTAACCAGTAACACACAGAGAAGTGGCTCACTCTCAGAGGCCCTCACTAGATGACAGTTCTCATTTCAACAGAGCCTCAGGGTAACTGACTGTGATTTCATGATCACATTTGTGAGTTCTCCTATTGTTTATCAGAAGCAGGAGGTGTGAAAACATGTAAGGCAATTTGGAACAAGCTCTTAAGATGTCATAAATCAGGGCCATAAATCAGGAGCAGTGGCTTATGCCTGTAATCCTAGTCTCTGGGAGGCCAAGGCTGGGCGGATCCCGTAAGCCAAGGAGTTCAAGACCAGCCTGAGCAAGAGTGAGAACCCATCCCTACTAAAAATAGAAAAATTGGCCAGGTATTGTGGCAGGTACCTATAGTCCCAGCTGCTCGGGAGGCTGAAATAGGAGGATTGCTTGAACCTAAGAGCTGAGGTTGCTGTGAGCTAGGCTGACACCACCACGGTACTCTAGCCTGGGGTAACAGAGAGAGACTTGGTCTCAAAAAATTTTAAAAAGAAAAGGTAAATAAAGGGAAAGAAATAAGCATTCATTCTGCCTTTTCTATATGAACTGTACCAGGGGTCCTCAAACTTTTTAAACAGGGGGCCAGTTCACTGTCCCTCGGACTGTTGGAGGGCAGGACTGCAGCCCCAGGATGATTCTGCTGCTAAGCAGAACAGGCAGTGGCAGTTAAAACACCTGGCAGGCCGGATAAAGGTCCTCAGAGGGCCACATGTGGCCTGCGGGCTGTAGTTTGAGGACGCCTGAACTGTACCAATAGCCAGGCACATAATCAAGGAGTAAGATTTTCTCTTTTAAAAATGCCTCAGCTCCTTGAGGAAGGAATGATGGGACACCACCAACTTGCACCCTCTGATGACTCAATGGATCCAGGTAACGAGTATCAACGCCTTCTAACACCATCCCAAAAAACACAGTCAGATGTAATGATGGAAAAACACAGCACCCCCTATGAAATGGAACCCAAATTTGACCAAGCTTCTGGGTACAACTTGCAGTATGTAGGAAAAATTTTAGAGTTGGAATTAGCCCATATTCATAACTGTAGGGAATTCTGTAAAACAATTAAATTTCTGCATAAAGAGAAAAAAAGGGAAATGTATAGAACATTTTAGAATTAAGAATACCAAGGAGATATGTCAACCCACCAAAGTATGTAGACTTTATTTGGATCCTGATTTTTTGACATATTTTTCTAGAAGACAACCATTTATATTTATGAGATAATTGGGAAAAAAGATCTTCTGAGTTATCTTGAACTTACATCTCCCTTTAATGATACACATTTTCTCCTGCCCAACCCCAGTGTCATTCTCTGGATAAAGAACACAGAATTAAAAGGGAAATAAGGTCACCCCTAACTTTGAGACCCCTGGACCAAGAGTACAAATATCCTACTTACCATGTGTCTAAATATCTAGAAGTTAAACATGCTCTTAGCTGTGGTGAATTGTCTCCCCACCACTCAAAAGGAAAGAAAAAACAAAAACAGAGCCTTGGACAAGGGTATGAGGCCATCACGGCCTCCAGAGAGGTGATACCTGGTCCCCTGTCCACAATCTGCCCCTTTCCCTTCCATATCCTGGGTTCACCCAATGTCACAAGAGGCCTTGTGATATATATGTGGATGTCCTGTCCACATCAAGCTCTGCTCAGCACCTCCCCCCCCCCAAACAGCTACTCCTTAGCCACCCTTGGGCCTAGAGGAGTGCACACCAGTGCCATCCTTCTTGGGGTGACTCCACAACCCATCCAGATCTTCCCAGGCAGAGAGCCAAGAGGTTCTGGGCACCCAGAATATAGTCTAGAGCAGGGGGCAGGGTTCTGGGTGAGCGTGTCCCTTTTACCCTGTGGGCTTCTTGACTTTGGGGGAGGGGTATGGCTAGAAGAAGACCAGAGTGGGGTCCTTTAAAACATAGGGCCCAGGGCAGGACTCTTCTAGCTCAAGCCTAAAGGTAATACCAGTTCTTTGCCACCCACTGACTTTATACCATCAGGCTCTGGGGTCAAACACATCTTTGGTGAATCCTGGCTCAAGTCACAGCAACAACCTCATCTGTCCAGTTTCTTCATTTGCAAAGTGGGGGGGGACATTGTGAGGATTATGAGAGTGTTGCACAGCGTCTACCCTGTACCTGGCTCCAAGTGGCCCTCACCTGGCAATAGATCTGTGGGGGCCACTCAGAAGTGCCACCTCCAGGCAATGGGACCCAGGGCCAGGGTTTGTGCCCAGGGCAGCAGATACAGCTTCAGGGACTGAGGGAAAGGACACAGGCTGGAGGCAATCTACCATATTTGGTACAATTTGCCTGGAAATGTACAAAGAAGAATAATTTGATTGTTTTTCCACAGAGCCTCAAAACTTCTTCTAAGACTTGCTCTGGACCTGCCTGGACTGTAAGCTCCCTGGAGACAGAGTTGCATATTTTCTTCTATTAAATTTCCAGCTCCTAGTATATCACTTGGCACGTAGTAAGTGCTCGAGACAAAAGAGTTGAATAAACAGTTTCAGACTGGGCTTATTGCTTCTAATGGAAGACTGTGATTTCACAGGCATCTCAAAGTGGAATCCTTCTCTGCCTCAAGCCTGCTCCTCCCCCA
>NW_003852474.1:9010174-9025917 GCF_000181295.1 Otolemur garnettii | reverse complement strand
AGCCTTTGAACTGCTCACTTCATACCCACACTTATTCGCTGAGTACATCTCCCCAGTGCAGCCAAAGTGGCCTTCACACCTCTGGCCACTTCCCTCCTGAGCTGCTGGGCAAGGCCCGAGCTCTGTAATACAACCTGTGGGACCCTGTTGTATCATCCACCCTGCTAGACTGTCAGGTCCCTGAGAACAGACTTTGTCTTATTTCTCTTGGCACACGTATCTCCTCTAATCAGCCAGAAACTTGCTCATTGTTATATAAATGAACAAAATGTTTAAAAATCAAAACAATTTTTTTTTTCTATTGAGAAAATTGGAAATTTAAGCTCATAGACAAACTACCAAATATCAGAGAGGAGGCAGGCCGCAGCTGAGCCTGTGGCTGCCTGGGGATGCACTGGTGGTTGAGTTGGCCTTGCCAAGGCACACACACCAGGGCTACTTTGGCGCAGTGCCTCAGACTCTTGGCACCGACCTTCCCTTGTGTACGGAATTCATTTAGTCCCAGAGTGAGTCAATAGACTTTTTCTAGAAATTGCCACCTTTCTCTGGAGTGATCTCTACTCCTATCTGACACACAACCTGTGGCCGTTTGGAGAGCCTGGGTTAATCTATTATAGAGAAACTTCCTCAGGAGCTCATCTTCCAGCTGGAAGAGTTGTCCAGAAATCACAGAACTGGCCAATCACCCAGTCCTGCCCTCACATAAGCTATCCTTTCTTTTGACTCATGGGGGCACTTTCCAAAGTTCAGTAAAGGGAAAGAGTTCATGGCCTGATTTCTGGTACAAGGATCATGCCACCTTGATGGGTGTCATCTATTGGTCTGACTGAACGAGCTATGTAACATCTCTGAGTTTCAATTTACCTATCTCTAGGGATAAAAACCAAAAATATTAACAGGTTATTGTGAGGATTAAATGAGATGAGTGTGTATTAGGTTTAACATCATGCTGCAAAGGTTTTCTGAATGTCAGTTATTGCTCGTTAATTTTTTACACTTTGTTTTAAAGAAGGATTTGGGAGAACTACAAAAACATGCCAATCCTAAGATTAAAATAAAGAAATGAGAAAACCAAGGTCAAGAGGGACATCGCATCATCCCAGCAAATTACATGGGTTTCAGATTCCTTACGTCAGATACCAGCCTGGCCATTCATTCATTCCTTTGCTTGTTCAGCACTCAACTCTGAGCAGCTCTTCAGCGGGGTGGCATATCCACGAAAGAGCTTGTTTGTGCCTCAGGCTGAGAAGAAGAGCCCAGAGACGTCCAACTGAAATCCAGTGTAGCAGGAACGATGAGAGACAGAGGACGGTGTGCCTCCCCGGACTCGCTGGGAGGCCACATGGAGGGGCCCTGGTCCATGAGGAACTGGGTTTGTGGTCACTTCCCTGTCCTCATGACATGTCTGCTTTGTGTTCACATTTTAGCAATATCTTGGAAGCTAAATGTGACCTCTGAGAACATGGCCAAGATCAACACCCAGTACTCCCACCCCTCTCACCTGGCCCGCCTTGCGGTAGAGACCTCAGACAGAGATCTAGATCACGCTGAAAATGGCCTCAGCAGGTAAGCCGGCTGTTCTTCCCAGGCCTGGACTGGGCTATTTCTATAGCTGATCTAGAATGCGGGAGGGGGGGGGGAAACGCCTCAGCATTGGTCGGTCGCAGGTTGGAGGGCGGCGGGTACTCACAGTGCTGCCGACTTCGTTTTTCACTTCACTTCATCCCCACAACCCTGGCAAGGTAGTTTTTATTCTTATTTGAGAGATGTGGGAAAGGATGCTCAGAAAGTTACATAATTGCTAGAAATGAAGATTCAAATGCAGCAAGCTAAATTCTACTGTCACAACTCCCCCCAACTGTCACGTTCTCCCATGTGTACACCAAAAATTCTTGGACTCAGGCTGTGCACACATGTGGGCACACATGTGTGGTGTAAATCAGATGTCCTGCCCTCTCTTCCAGGGGACAGTTAGAAGGCAGGCCATGCTCAGTGCCATCAGCCCCATCAATGGCATCCTGACACAGGCCACCCTATGGAAATCTGGGTCCTTGCGGTCTATTCACAGATGAGGTCTCCACATGAGATTGATTTGAAGGAAGGACTCTAGCACATACACGTAACCATTTTAAAGTTTCAAATCACCGTCTTGGATGGAGGGAACAGTGTTTGAACAAACCATAGATGTTTGCATTGAAATTCTAGTCCTTTTAGAAAGCTTTAGAGATAAATAATTGAGAATTGTGTACATAAATATTAAACACGCTTCATCTTCAGTGTTGTCAAGAAGCCTGCCTTGGGAACCTGTGTGTTGGTGTGGCCCTTTGCTGCATGCTCCTGGGAAGAAGAACCCACCATGTCTCTATCCCCTGAGACATCCTTTTCTCTAGTTCTTTCTAAATTGGAGGCCCAATTTTGTGTTTCTCTTTTTTTAATTTCTGGAATTATTTTCACAGTGGCAAGTCATAAGGTAGAATGAAAACACTTCATTTGAATGAAAACATTTTTACACCCCGACATACCAAAAATAAAAATGTCTTGAGTTTTTCTTTTCTACTTAGATCTGTTTAGTTGGCTCAGTTATTTAAGAGTTGTCTGGCATATTTTTGAGGATAATGCAATAGAGAAAGACTATTCTCTGCTACAGGGAATTGTAGCTAGGACCAAGGGCACCTCAAATCCCAAATCAATCTTTTGGTACAGCTATTTTGAGTGAGTATTTAGGCACAAGGGGGTTGCATCCTACAGAAAAGAAACCTTTGTGCTACTCCTGGAGAGTATCCCAAAGCAATTAGCAACTAAGAAAACCATTTTCAGCAGGGTGTTGTGGCGGGCACCTGTAGTCCCTTTACCTTGGGAGACTGAGGTAAGAGAATCACCTAAGCCCAAGAGCTTGAGGTTGCTGTGAGCTGTGACGTCACAGCACTCCACAGAGGGTGACAAAGTGAGACTCTGTCTCTTAAAAAAAGAAAGAAAGAAAACCATTTTCAGCTGTTACTCTAGGAACAAAGCCTTAAAAATACATTGGCTTCTGCTCCTGGGTCACATGTGGCCAAAAACAGGGGATTCCGATCATTCCATTTCCTCAAGGCTTGAGAAGAGGAAAAGAAAAATAAGGTGACTCTGACATCTCCCATCCCACGGGAGGTAAATACCGGTTCACATAAAAACTTCTGTCCTCACCCAGTGACAGGAAACCTTCACTTTACCAACCGTAAATCCTCTACAAATGAACTTACAAGTCGAGTATCACAAGTTGAAAATGATCTCGTCTTTCAAAACAATCTCTTCATTATACTAGTTCTTGTTCTTGCTAATTATCAACTTCAGGGTAAGGGGCTGTTCCTCTGAAGGCATCACTGCCTTGTGGAATTGGAGGGAAGCTTCAGGAGCAGCCTAGCCTGCTTGGCTCATTTTAGAGACAGGCCCTGCCAAGCCCTTGCCACTGGTGCCCAGACTCTGCAGCCTCTCCACATCCCTGGGAGGTTCTAGCTCCCCATTCTTGCATTGATTGCTACAAGTCTAGTATTTCTGTCTCCTTGGGGGCTCAGAATGCCACTTCAGACATGTAGCTCCTCTCCTCTCTTCCCATCTCCCTTCCATCTGCTTTCTATTATAAAATCAGTTTTTTGGAGAAGTGTCTAATTGAGTTTACTATTTAAATACTCCCAGGCATTTAGCAAAGGGGGAGACTCTGGAGCTAAAAGAAAGACATTAATTTGGCAGAATTTCAAGTGTCAAGAAACAAGTGGAGGGGTGCACCAGGAAGAAAAGATCCCCGGAGGCCTGGAATTTATGCTGTAGAAGGCTCTCCTTGTTCTTCATAGCTTCGGGTGCCTTTCTGGGAATGGGGGGAATATTTAAATCAACTAGAAATGGCCAATTTTTTCTTTATTTCCATGATGAAGATCAGGAAACTTAAGCTCAGAGAGGAAATGACCAACCCACAGACTACCCAGCCAAGAGGTACAGGAATAGGGATTTGAACCTGAGCCTGCCGGCTCCCATCTCCACTGCCTCCCCCCTCAAGCCAGCATCATAGATCCAGGCCACGTGCAGCAGCTCTCACTGCTGCCAGTGCAGGCCTGCTTTGAAATCCACAGTAAGTTTTGCTCTCTCCATCTATCCCTACGTAATGATTCCTTTCTTGTGAATACAAATGAATCTAGTCATAGGTAGTGATTCCTTTTCTGTGAATGCAAATGAATCTTTTCTCAGGATGTACCCTCCTCAATTAACAGAAACCAGACTCAGCCAAAATGCCAGGCGACAGCTTGATCCCCAGAGTTCCCTGCAGAGCTGCTGGAGGGGACAGAACACCTCCATCCTTGGGATTTCGGCCAGATCTTCCAGGCCCGCAGGCTGTGACCAAGCTTAGCCCAGCTGTCAGCTTCCACCACCACCACCTGCACGCCAGCTGCTCAGATCCAAGCACATTAGAGATTAACTCCCTTTCCCCTGCCACCTCCTCCTGTGACAGACCTGGGTGCCTGGGAACATGCATCCACCTCCATGTACTTAACATTCTAATCACTCACTCCTGATGGTAATTCTGCCTCTTGCTTCAGCCGCTTGTTAACACCTTGTTAAGAAGGCTGATTAGGTTAGGATAAGTCACGTGGTAGGATTAATTTGTCTTGCTTGGGCTCCTGAACACTCAGAGAGTGAAGTGCAAATCCCTAGAGGTCAATGTCTGGATGACTTTTAATCAAGCTGATCAAGCACCAGCCCTAGGAGGTTTTATAAAGAAGAAAAATATTCCCAAACACATTCATTTTGCATTGTGGGCACCTGTCCCATCTGCGTTCACACTTTTCACTCTGAAATGCACAAGTGAGGTCACCACCCCTTACCTCTGCATTGCAGGGGAGAAGCTAGGGTTTGGCAAAAGGCTCAAGTAGAAGAGGACTTTTATTTGAAAGTACTATACAAATTACAGGAGACCCTCCATAGCTGACCACCTTCCTGCATTGACCACATCTTCATAGCCAGACATGCACCACATTACACATCCATACAGCAGGCCTAGCTCCTTATGTTGACCACCTCTGTATGTTGACTAGTTGTTACAGTCCCTTGGGTGGTCAACTTACAGAGGTTCTGCCGTGTTTAAACTCTAGTGGAGGTCTAGGCCTGTTCTGTACAATATTCTAGGACAGTGGTTCTCAACTTTCCTAATGCTGTGACCCTTTAATATAGTTCCTTATGTTGTAGTGACCCCCAACCATAAAATTATTTGCATTGCTATTTTGTAACTATAATTTTGCTACTGTTATGAATCGTAATGTAAATATCTGATATGCAGGATGTATTTAGGCGACCCCTATGAAAGGGTCATTCGACCCCCAAAGGGGTGGAGACCCACAGGATGAGAACCGCTGTTCTAGGATATTAACCAGTGCATTCCCAGGAAGGCTGCCAGACAGGCACACAAATATCTGCCCAGGTGGGGTGACAGCAGCATACACACAGTGGGGAGGGAGGCTCAGTGAGGCTTCTAAGGAGGTAGCATTTGATCTGGCCTTAGAAGATGGGGCGTCAGTAGGCAGAGATGTGTTGGAACCCAAATCCTGGAATTGTTTTGTGGAAACAGCTGCTATGGCTTGAGATGATAGGCACTGGGACCTCCCTCCACCCGGTGGCCTGACGAGGGTTATGGCAACAGTGGCTGCCACCTTTTGCCCTTCATTTACCCCTAGACAGTAGCTGGACATGCGCTCCCTTCCTTGATCAGACTTGCCATATTTATCTCAAAAGCCAGAAACTGCTGGAAGAGAGTCAAAGTGGGGCACCCCTGAGATGGTGGTCCATGACAGCAGCTTCCTGCATTAAGCAGGACATCTGGCCATCTCACATCTGACTGTGTCCAAGAGGAGCCTGCAATCAATTCTGCACGCTGCATGTTTGATTTCCTAGGGCCCACTCGCCGCTGGAAGAGACATCAGCAGTACAGCAGCCAGGGATCACCATGGACGCCAGGGGACCGTCTGCCTCCCGGCAAAGCCCCTTTGCCAGCCAGGGGCTCACCAGGTAACTGACCCATCTCAGCCCTCACCTTGGGATGGGGGAGCCCAGGGAAGAAAGAAGATAGATACATCCGAGAAAGTAGCACTGGATAGAGGTGGAGGTGAAGATTTGGAAAAGAAAGGGGCAGGATCACAGCAGCCCGAAATTTATCAGTGAGTAATTTCCTCTTGTGTCAGATGCTCCGAGCTCAGAAGAGTCTAAGAAAAACTGCCTTTATCTGAAATTACTTTAACAAAAAGTGACACTGAGATACTTGCTTAATTCAGGAAGAATTCAGAAGAGAGTCACCAAGAGAAGTGGTAAGAGCACTTCTTGGGTGACACAGAGCACTTGGGTGGACACAGCGCTCTGCAGGGGTGGTGCCCTCTGAAATAGCTCCCGCACGTTCCCACAGGGGCCAGGCTCCGTAGCAGGCGTACTTGCAAAAGAATTTGAAAGATTAAAGAGACTCTGAGGTGTCTCCCTCTGATGACATTGGTGCCATGGTTTCAACAGCTGCACCACCTTAAGGAAGTCATTTCACCTCTTTAAGGCTCAGCTAGAAAGGCATCTAACGGTGCCCACCCCCGGGGAGATGGAGGGCGGGCTCAGAGCCCAGAGCACCCATGGCAGGGGCTCAGCGAACTCTGCACTCATTATTTCCTTCTAGCACAGTTTTTTAACTGACACCCTAGTTTTACATACTTGTATCTTCTATACTTTTTACTTAAAATTATTGCAAAGAAATCATTCCTTTTCCTATTTATTCTTCATACTTTTCACTCCAGAGAATGCTATTCTACCATTATTTATTTAACCAGTCCATTGTAGCTGGGGAGTTAAGTGACATTCGGTGGTTTTGTTTTACCAATGAAAAGCTGTCTGAAGGCTCTTTGATTGCAAGGAAGAGAACACCTTCAAGTCAGCTCACACGCGGAGCCCTGGGGGGTCTGGTGCAGGGTGCAGGTGAGAGCCAGCCCCACGCCCGGAATCGGAGCCAAGGGAGCTCACAGGAGGGGACCTGGGGCAGCCCCCTTCTCCCTCTCATTTTTTCTTGGAGTTTCGTGATCTTTGGGCTTTTTTCTGTATGTCTCCTCCATTCTGGCTTTCTCTGCATATCAGCAGGTACAAGGCTGGAAATGGCCTTCTCCATACAGTTGCAAATTGAAGCACACACCTTGACATAGCTCTTAGTGCAGAGGCTTGTGACTCACAGAGGGTCAGTTGTCCACCACATGTCCTGTTGCTGAGGCTGGGGGCTGGGGGGAGTGTGACCTTGATTCTATCCCCTCAGCAGAGGGAGAGTGTCCAGAGCAGAGGGGCTGAGCTGGGCAGACCCCTCAAAATACGTCTGCAGCAGCAGCTACGAGCATCTGTCTATTCAAGTTATTCCCATAGGCTGAGGTCACAGTGTGTGATTAGGGTCAGGGATGTGACAATTCATGGCTTGGTTCTAGATTGTCTAGTGCTGACTCTAACTGGGGACACCCTGTCAGTGGCGGGCACTGCCAATGCCAAATTGGGAAAACCAGAAGCCAAGAAATAGAATTGAGTCTCTGTCCCCTGTCCCCCGAGGCAGAGACTGGGGCGGACGCAGGCAAGGCTGAGGGAAGGCCCCTCACAGGCAACTTGAGCTAGGATGAGCCCTGGGCACTGGGACTCCAGTCTCAGGGGCTGGAGCCTGTGGCAAGCTCCCGGCGGGGTCCGTATCCAGGAGAGGGGCCAAGACAAGTGGCAAAGGAGCTTTCTCACGAGCCTGGGGAGAAAACTGGAATTTGTATAAGAAAAAAGTTTATAAGATCGGTTGCAGGAGGCTGCAGGAGGACGCAGGAGGACGCTTGTTCCTTAATTGCTCTGAAGGTATCATCACTGGAACACTGTCTTGTTTTACCACTTCTATGCTTAGTGGTCACAGCAAAGCTCCTGCTGAGCAAAAGGAACAATGATTAGAAGGGCTCACTGATGCCCCCCCCCCCCGGGAAGGGTCATGCCTTAGGTAGAGTCCAAGTTTAAAAGGACAGGACCCTAACAAAGAGAGTGTCCTTTAGGAGAAAGCTCTGCTGGGGTAGACAGAGGAGGGGTAAGAGGCCCCTACAGAGTGGAGATGCAAACTTGACCCACAGGGCCCAGCACCCAGGCCCTGCTGGTCTTCTCTGCTTCTGCCCAGACCATTGAGAGGAGGCGGAGAGAGGGAGGAAGAGAGAGAGAGAAGAGGAAGAGGAAGAGGAGGGGGAAAGGGAAAGAGAAAGACAAAGAAAAAGAGGCTTTCCTTCTCCTCTGCCGCTCAGCACTCATCCGTGCCCTTTCAGACTGTCACGTCTCATCGTCTCGCTGCGCACATGGGCCACCAGGCACTTACACCACGAGGACCAGAGACCCGACTCTTTCCTGGAGCGTTTCCGTGGGGCTGAGCTCAGGGAGGTGTCCAGCCGAGAAAGCAATATGCAGGAAAACGTGGGTAGCCAGGAGCCAGCAGACAGAGGGAAGAGGTAAGAAACCTAAAGGAGGGTGGGTCTGGCCAGCTGGGTGGGGCAGGGAGCCCCTGCTTTGTGGGGGTCCAGCTTGGATGCCCCCCACAGGTGGCCCTGACCACCATCCCCCGAACCATTCCTTGAAGAAAGTGTCTTTGGGGGGAGAACACTGCATGCCCCAGCAGCCTCCACCAGAGCCCAAGAGGCCCTGGGCCCTGAGTGAGCCAGAGTGTCCAGCCTCGTTTGGCCGCTGCCCTCATGTCACATGGAGCTCCCATTAGAGTCCCCTGGAAATAGTGATCTCTGAAACTCACCTGGGAATGCCAGCCTAACCATCTCTCTCCCCCAAAGTATCCTCATCCTAGATTGCACCGTGACCCCATCTTGCTTGAAAACAGGGCCTTTTAAACTGTGAGCTCAGGGGGCACTTACTGGTACCCACAATTTTATGGACATGTGTACATAAATTTTGGGGGGAAGAAGGCTCACAAGTTGGTTAGAATTTTCAAGAGGAACCATCCATGTCCAGGATCAGGTAAAGAACCACTGGGTGAGGGGAGGGGAGACCTCAGTGGGAGTAGAGAGGGGGCATGGGGAGAGCTTTTCCCTTTGGTGGGAAGAGCTACAGAACCAGGGACTCTGCACATCTCCTCACATGGCCCCACCCCAGACAGACAGGGCTGCTGCCTCCCTCCCCTTCTCTCTTGTTCTTGACAAATCAGCCCAGCAGGTCTACAGAGAGATCCTTGAACCACCAGGAGTTGAATCAGTCGTTGTTGATTGGCAGAGGGGATCTTCAGGACCCAGAGTCTGTTTTCTAGGGAGGATGGGAGGGGAAGTTGGAAAGCTGTCTTTAGACTGAATCCTCTAGAGAATGCTAAGATTTATAAAATGGAAAAGTGGAAATAAGCATGATTGTTGCAGGACAGACGGTGCTAGATAATTTGCTAGAGAAAATACCATCTATTTTGATGTCACTAGGAGAGGATGGGCTTGGGTTGGGGGTTCTCAGATGGGCATGTGAGGTCCCTGGGGCGTGACAGTGGCCGACAGAGCTGCCGGGGAAACATGATGAATCTTCCCAGCACTTCCATTTTACTTCCACGATGGGGGGGGGTTGTAATTTATTTTGTCAGGGATCGCAAAAATGTTCAGGAATTTTTAAGATAAAATATGAGAAATTAAGGACATTTCTTGCTACTGACTGACTACATTAGCAGAGCAGGTTCAGTCTTCTGAGCAGGAATCTCAGGCTGAGATGTGAAGGCTTTCTGAGAAGCATTCCAGGCCAACGTTTTCGCATGAACTTGGTCTGTAAACCCTCAGGCTCCCTGGGCTGTAGGGAGGAGACTGGGTGCCAGCCAGCACAGGGCAGAGCATTCCAGACCCAGACGGTGCTGTGAGTGCAAGACCTGCATGGTGCTCGCTGCCGCTGAGACAGAAAGACAGGAGGGGCAGCAGACAGAGGAGGAAGAAGAGAGGAGAGGAGGAGGAGGGAGGAAAGAGAGGTTTGTTAGCAAGCCAGCCAGACTGATTCAATTTCTAATGGGCAAGCAAAGACTTCCCTGGCTAAACTGATCAAATTATCTTCCTCCATCCTTAGAGATGAATGTCAGTCTCTTTCTTCATTTCCCAACATGACTAAATGAGCAGAGAGTTGAGCTAGTGCTGCATCAGAGCCGGCCTCCACGATGCCACAGATACTACATCACTGGCCGGGGTGGGGGGGCAGATGGAGGCAACAGTGCAGGGCGGCAGCTGATCCATCCGCCAGGCTTCCTGCAGAAGGAGGTTTTTTAATTTTTGTAAAGCAAAGTGTATGCAGAGACAGGTCTCAGTTTCCTCAGTTTCCTCAGTTTCCCTCCTTCCTCCTGTTTTCCCAAGCAGACTCGGCCTTGTAGAGTGTGTGGTAAACAGAGGTGTGGTAAACACGGGTGCTGTACCCTCTGGAGTTCAACTTCCCCTCCATTACAAGCTCACAGGGTTTTTAATTCCTTGGGGGACTTTCAGATGAGCAGAGCTGATCCAGAAATAAGCAGTGACAGCCACACCATAGGCAGGGAGAGGAAGATGGGGAGACAAGCAGAAGTAGCCAAAATGGCATTAAGTGGGATGTCCAGCATCACAGAAGAGAACCCTGAGAGCCAGGCGGGGGTGGCGCTGGCCGTGGGCTCCTGTTCCTGTGGTCTCCTGTCAGTGGTCTGTAGTGACCATGAACAGCAAAGCTGCCCTCCAGCTCTGCAAAGCCAACTGGCTTTTTAATTTAACCAACCCTGTCAAAAACTTGTGCTCACAGCTGAGCACTTGGAGATGCACACTTTCCTACAGGATGCTGTGAGATACTGTGAAATTCAACTCTAAACAAATGTGCAGTTTCTCTCCTTCCTCCTACCAGATTCTCACATAGATCACAGGTGGCAGGCCCTGAGGCTATAACAGTTGAGCAGGAGAGGGGTCAGATAGACTAAAAGCTGAGATAATTCTGCCCCTGGTCAGCTTCTGGCCCTGCTGATTGGAAGAGGTCACTGGGATTGAGGTTTGGAGGGAGGGCGCTCTTTGAGAACCTTTGCGGCGAGGGTAACAAGTCGCCACTGCTGGATGTGTCTGTTCTGGCACAGAAGGAGTGAGACCTCCTTCACCTGAGAGGCATGGACACACGCACAGGGCAGGGCCATGGCAGGTCCACTTCAGGGCCCTGTGTAATGCCTGGTACTCTTCCCTGCACAGAACAGAATGGAAGAGGATCGAGTGGAATTGCAAGCTGGGCAGCTGATGGGATTCAAATGATAAATCTTCATATACTCAGAAGCCTTGTGTTCATCCTCTCTTCCCCCAAGGTTTATATCAGAGCTAAAGTCACAGACTGTTTTTGACCTTGACAATAACAGAACCCTGTGTTCTGTAAGTTGTGAGCAGAAGGGCCCAGGAGAAGGGGCTAGGTGTACCCAAAAAATCCCTTCGGGAGAAATGGTCACAAGTCACGCAAACGGAGGGCAGATTGCCATGCGTTTCTCTCTCTACCTCCCTGCAGCCCCTGGCCCCTGGCCAAACACAATACCAACGCCAGCAACAACTCAGAGGAGTAAGTACTCAGGCTCCCTGCAGAGCCTTGCCTCCTAGTCCTGGGGCCACCCTTATCCCATAGAAGCCCCACCTTTGCCTCTCTCCTTTCCTGTTCCCATCCTTCCAAAACACCAGTAGGCGATTCTAGGATCCTGCTCCTTTCACTGGAAATCCTTCCCTGTGGACAGATGGGAGAGAAAGGATGAGGTCTGTGTGACTTTTAGGGGGAATCAGTTTATCTCTTTGGCTGTCATTTTTCTCATTTATAAAGCAAAGAGGTTGGATCAAATGAGCACTTTCAACTTTTAGATTCTGTAGCACTATAAATTTGAGGGTGTAAAATTGGAGTCCTTTATAGAGAAATGTATATTTTCCTTAATGATGAGAACGAATTTTTTTAATTCTCCAACCTCAGTGTGCCAGTGAAATGCCAATTCTTATGGACAATTCGGGCCAATTTTGAGGGCATAATCCAGACAATGGAAAGAAGAAATTTAAATATTTCCGGAGAATAACCTCTTGAAAGGTTGACGTGCTGTAATTACTTTCTATCACCAGATGCTGAGCTGGTAGATTAGTTTGATGTGTGATTTTCACAAGTGCCACCCAAGATCCCAGGGAGTGTGTGGCATGTGTGTGAGATTGTATGCGTGCATTAGCGTGCATGCCTGTGTGTATGTGCACAATTCTCTGTTTTACCACTTTATTGGAATACTATGATTGGAGGCCTTAGTTGAAGATTAGGGAAAAACCATCAATATCAGCAAGAAATGTCAATTTCTAGACTTCGGATTGACAGAAAATTGTGGTAAGGGTTTCTCTTGTTATTTCCCTCTTTGCTCCTTAGGTAGAATTTTTTTCTATTTCTCTCCATGAAGGAAGCATGTGTTTTGTTTGCAGATTTGATGTCCAATTTTACGCAATCAAGAAAATGAAATGAAGTCATCTGTAAAAGAAGAGCTATTGTGATACGTGCTTTATTTAAAGTCAGACATTTCTGAAACATTTCTAGTATTGAATTTCTCGGTCAGGGAAAGGCTCAGAGCCCTGGAAGCCCTGGGCAGAGGTCGTGATGGTCTCTAGGCTTCTTTGTCCTGGGGCTGGGGTGTAGGCAAGGATGGGGTTAGAGAGTTTTGGCTGCACCAGGCTCTTAAGTCTTTTCATATATAGGGGCAGGCTTCGTGAATCCACACTGAAGCCAAGGACAAAGGTACAAACTTAGGAACTGTCCCCAAATGGGAACACCCTCTTCATGGTCGCTTTCCTCCACTCTTCCACCACATTTTAGCATTTTCACTTAGCCCCATGGCCCCAGGGGTTCTGAATAATATTTCCCTTCCCCCATCAAATTGTTCCCAGCCAAAATCAGCTTCATTTTGCAGCTCTGTATAGGTTCTTGGGGGTAGTGCTGGATGGATTACGGGACACGACTGGGTAGAGATAGTGCTTTTCTAGGCGCTCAGCAGCGTGGTGATGAGAGAAAGGGCTCAAGGTCTATAACCCCAGGGCCACAAATCCTGTACAAGGCAAGCTGAGCCTGGTGTGATTAAACTCCTGGCTGGGCTAAGCACGCTCAATAAGTTTGTGGGCAGCGCCCTCTGCTGGTGCCTTGACATTAATTCTCCAGTGTCAGAAAACAAGACTCCAGGGTTCAGGTCACAATAGCTTCAAGAAGACAGAGGATGAGTAATCATCCTTGCTCTTCTCATTTAACAATTCTAATTACCTTTTATTCTTTTCCACTTTATTGAAATACTCATTGCTGAAAACTTTAAAGAAAAGAAAAACACCTGTGAGACTACACATAACAAAAGGTATATTTCATGTTAATAGTGAAATTCCACTACCGGAGAGAACCCCTCTTAGCATGTTGGCAAATATGCCTCCAACTTTTTTCTGGGAATACATACTGTGTAGATATATAGAGACTATATATTTAATATATATACTTGTTAAGAGAATTTATATTTCAACTTAGTCACCTCAGAGCTTTGCAACCTTGGGCATGTTACCTGATTTCTCTTGTATCAGTTTCCTGGCCTATAAAACAGGGACTATAATAGTGTCTTATTTTCAGGGGAATGTGAAAAACTAAATGTGTTAATATGTGAAAAGTGCTTAGAGCATTGCCTGGTACACGGTAGACACTCAATAAATATTGACTAGTGTAGTTAGCAGACCAAACCCCTGAAAAGGTGTCTACCATCCTAAGCCCTAGAACCTGTAAACAGGTTATCTTATATGGCAGGGGGAATTTGCAGATATGATTGAATTTAACGTCAATCATATGGGGAGATTATACTAGATTATCAGGGTGGGCTCAATATAATCACACGAGTCTTTAACTACAAGCAGAAGAAGGAGGCTGAAGAGGGAGGTCAGAGAGGTGAGGTAGAAAAAGAGAGACTCCCACTGTGAGAGGGACTTGACCCATGGTTGCTGGACTTGAAAATGGAGGAAGAGGGACATGAGCCAGGGAGGCAGCAGCCTCTAGAAGCCAGGAATTGCTCTTCATCTGTAGTCAGCAGCAAGGGACTAAGGTCCTACAGCTACTAGGAACTGAATTCTGCCAATAATCTAAACGGGCAGGAAACAGATTCTCCCCTAAGAGCTTCTAGAAAGGATGGTAGCCCTGCTGAGACTTTGATTTTAGTCTGCTGAGACCCATACCAGACTTCTGACCTATAGATCTGCAAGACAATAAGCTTGTGTGGTTTTAAGCCACTAAGTTTGTGATGACTTGTGGCAGCAATGGAAAACGAATGCCGCTATTATTATGAACTCTTTCGTAGTCTGCTCTTTAATTTAGCAAAGCATTAGCAGCAAGTTTCCCATGTCACTGACTATTCTTTGATGACATCATTTTTTAACTTTTTATTTATTTTTTGTTTTGTTTTGAGATGAAGGGTCTCACTATGTTTTCCAAGCTGGCTTCAAACTCCTAGGATCAAGCAATTCTCCCACCTCAGCCTCATGAGTAGCTGGGACTACAGGTGCCTGCCATGTCGCTGGCTCACAACATCATTTTAAGTGACCTTGTAGAATACCATTGTTAATCATTAATTCCTACTGTATGTGATTAGACTGCTTACACTCTCTGACTGTTACAAACAATTGTAGTGATTATTCTTCTATAAGCATGCTATTATATCCTTGGTTATTTCTATAGGAAGTGCTAGGGAAACTGATTGGGTCTTTTTCAATGAGCATTTAGTTAGCAGACATTTATTTATCAACCCATGCCTTCCTCCAACATGTGGAGGAGCAAAATGAGAGGGGTCAAAAGATAGTTTCAGGGGGTGTAGGCAATGCCTTAACCCTCTGCCTTGATAACCTCAATTGTTCAATCAGGCATTAATGCCTGCCTTGCAAAACTACTATAACTACTCATTAGACAACTTTATATGAGTACCTAATCCTTAAAAGACATGCAATTCAGAAGCAGTAGAGTAAAGTCGTGAGTTGAGGAGACGCCCGCCCTGGAGGATCATCCTGCACACACAGGCACACCTGCCTCACAGTCCCTCGAAGGCTGGCTATTCGTCTGAAGTGGCTGCATTTGAAAGCTTCGAGCAGTTCTGAGATTTGCCACAGTGTGCGTCACAAACCAGCCTGTTTGAATTTTGCTTCCCTTCTGTTCACTTCAGATTTTCCTTCAATCCAGAGACAGGTTTTGAGAACAACACACAGACCACACCCTTTTCTTCAGAGCTATGAGCTTGGCACGTGACTTCCAAAACTCTGCGTGACTTTTCTACCCTCAACGTGTAGATTTGTGTTTATTTCCCATTACCTCAAAATGTCTCTGATCTGGGACTGTTTGTGATGTCCCAGGAATTCACAAAAATAGGTCAGAAATTGTAGAACATCAGACCGAATCACTAATTCCCCAACATATACTTCAATGGGGCTAACTTACCTCATACTTGAGGAATAATAATAACAGTAATAAAACCATCCCAGCGTACTGGAGATATCCATTTCCTATGCCACGCCCTCTCACACGCCGCTGCAGTCTACTCTTTCTACCCTGGTAATTTTCTTGGTATATATTCTACAGAATGTCGCCCTGCCTCAGCCAGTGACAAGGCAAAAAAGGGGGATCAAGAGAAAAAGAAAGAAGAGATAAAGGCCTGTCTGAAACACTGAGAAAAGCTGCCTCCAAAGAGGGGGTTCAATGGTCACACAGGCCAGACCCCTCCC
>NW_003852474.1:9005995-9009980 GCF_000181295.1 Otolemur garnettii | reverse complement strand
AGTCAGGATAAGCCGAGGGCTTCTCGGGGTCCTGGAAGATACTATATTCACAAACCTGCGTGCAACCCGGTGCTGATGAGAATTGCTGGGAACATCCCGAAGCTCTGATAATGAGTTGCTGATCTTGCACTTGCTGAGTCCAGACCAAGGCAGTCAGTCACCAGGGTCTCCTCTGGGACACAGGAGCAGCCCTGCAGGCTTGGGCCAGTGTGGAGGGCACATGGGATTCTGGGGGAGACACATGGACCCCAAGAAAAAGAATAGTCTCCAGTAGTGCCGGTAAACGCAAATCCTCAAATCCAAGCTCTCTAAGCAATGTCCTCCATTCAGTGTTGGCCCACATAACATAAATTATTCCAGGGCTGTGGTTTTTAATGGAGAGGTGGGTTCCAGGTGCTTAGAAATAAGCCCTTGAGACGTCGGCACAAATGTAGTGAGGGTTGGAGAGGGTTCCCAGAAATACTCTATAGCTCCCAAATTCAGTTGAGAGGAGCTGCCTCAGAACTGCCTGACCAACGTTTAATGGCACTTTCCAGCCCCAGCCCTGGAGTGGGGGTGGGTAGGCCTTGGATATCAGCAAGTTCACAGAGCTCCCCCTGACCTCAGCAGACCTCAGTGACACGTGGTATTTTCATCCCCAGCACCCTGAAGGGCATGATGTTGCCACGGCACGTGGGAACTTTGGCACTAGGACCCAGCAGTCCACCGCGGCTTCCTGGGAAGTTGAGCTGGGAGGGAAGGACGTCCAGAGTCGGCCCCACCTCCCATCTGTCCTCCCACACAGAGACACCCCACATGACCCCCTGAGGCTAGGAGGACCCTGTGGTGGAGAGTCACTTCGGCCTGCAGCACCCTGGGGTCACTAAAAGCCCCGCAAGCTGCAGTAATTGACCCACTGCGCTGCTTCTGTGTGTGCCTGCTTTCCAGGAAGAAGAAGGATGCCATCGTGGTAGACCCTTCCAGCAACATGTACTACCGCTGGCTGACTGTCATTGCACTGCCCATCTTCTATAACTGGTGTCTGCTCGTGTGCAGGTAGTGGGGAGGGACGAGGGCTCGGGTCCCCAGGGACAGAGTTCCCACTCTTCCTCAAGAGGGCTGGTCCCCTCACAGCCATGCTTTAGCTGTTGTACCTCAGTTTCTCCATCTATAACCACAAGATGTTCTCAAAGAGGCCCACCAGGGTGCTCTGGAGCACTGGTACAGAACAGAGCTTGAGATGAGCAGCGAGGGTTCTGGTATGTTAGGGCCTCCTTGAGCAAGTTATAGGATGAGGACTCAGAGCTTGCTGCCAGGCAGAGATGCAGGTGAGCTGGTGCAGCTCTGTGGGTAGGCAGAGACTTCAGGGTATTTCTGAGCAAGTCTGCAGGACATAAATGTCCAGCGCAGAGGAGTAAGCTTGCTCCTTCAGAGTAAGCAAGAGGTTTGAAGGTCCTTCCTGCCAGGCCTGCAGGACAAGGATCCAGGATAGGCTGTGGCTCTTCTCAGGGTGGGCTGGAGGACTTGGGAGTCTTCCTAAGCAGACCTGCAGGACACGTGTGCAAAGCCAGGTCACTGCACTTTGGAAAGTAAGCAGGGGCTTTGGGGCTCTCCTGAGCCAGCTCAAAAAATGAGGAGGCAAAGAGGAGTCCTACCCTTCTGAGAGAAGACAGTGGGCTTCGGTATGTCACTGAGCTAAGCTGTGAGACAGAGAGCCACTGCACTGTGAGGCTGGGCAGTGAGTTAAGCGGTATTCCTGATCACGCCACATGACAGGGATGCAGAGGAGACCTGATGCCACCTAAGCGTGAGCAGAGGCTTTTGGGATTATCCAAGCAAAGGGTGATCTCCTGCTCTTCCGAGGGTTGCAAGGAAGGGGAAGAACTGAGGGCCTGCTGTAGCAAGCAGGGAGAATGAAGCACGCCAGGGAGCTGCTGCTCTCTGGAGGGAGGCAGGGGACTCCCTGGCATTGGTGAGCAGACCGCAGGGAGGGCTGCTGCTCTTTTGAGGCCAGTAGGGGAGTTTGGGGGTCCTGCCTGTGTGAACTTAAAGACAGAGAAGGTTGAACATAGGTGCAGGCCTGTTTGATTATTAATCTCTCAGAAATTCTCCTATTTTTGTTGGAATGTGACCCTAGAAAGGGCAAGTCCTTAGCCCCTTATCTGATTTCTCCTGAAAGCCTAGAAAACTGTACCTCCTGGGGTTTCATAGCTCACTGCGGAAAGGAACAGGGATGCTCTTTGGGGTCAATCCCAGTTCTTCTTTTCAGGAGCTCTGTGACCACAAGACAGAAGAGCTCCCTTGGGCCTGAACCTCCTTGCTAGAAGCTGGGGTGATTGTGCTGGGGTATTCACACCCGAGGTAGGGCTGCTCTGGATGAAATGATCCAGTGTTTGCGGCACAGAGCCAGTGCCCACCCATGGGCAGCCCAAGCTCCAGACACAGCACACAAGCATCCCTCTCGCACTTGTCTTGTTTAGGGCCTGTTTTGATGAGCTTCAGTCTGAGCATCTGATGCTGTGGGTGGCCCTGGACTACTCAGCAGATGTCCTCTATGGCTTGGATGTGCTGGTGCGAGCCCGGACAGGTGAGTATGCCCCAAGTCCAGGGACTCCTCTGGGCCTGGTCACAGGCCCTCAGGAGGAGGACTGTGGGGGCCACAGAAGTGCTCAGGAAGATCCATAATCATAGGTTGGACATCACCTTACCTGGGGCCATGAGAGGCCAGCAGATCTGGGGACTTCCAACCAGAAGGGGTGGTGGTGCTGGTGCTACCTCAAGCCTTCCACACCACACCTTGGGCAGAAACAGGGCTCTGGGCTCTGCTCCCCCAATGACCTTGAGCAAGTCAAGCTGTCTCTCTAGGCCCTGTTTATATCACCTGTGAAATAAGAAGGCCAAACTGTAATTTCAAAGGACCTCTCTGGCTCTGACTACTCAACATCCAAGGGTGTGGGAGGGAGAACTTGGGCTGTCCTGGAGTTTCTCTTCCAGATGTTCAGAGAATCCTGGATATGTTACTCTGTGACTTTCAGAGGAGGTTTAATATGTGGAAAACTGAAGTCTGAAGCTGGGCCTAGGCAGGTTATGACTTCCTTCAAACTGCTCTGGTTGGCTCCAAGCAGTGTGCCCTTGGGGCACCTTTTTCTAATTTTCACCAGGACAGACCCTGCTCATCTCTTCCAATTTTTTTTGGGGGGGGGGGACAGAGTCTCACTATGTCCCCCTTGGTAGAGTGCTGTGGTGTCACAGCTCACTGCAACCTCAAACTCTTGGGCTTAAGCAATTCTCTTGCCTCAGCCTCCCAAGTAGCTGCGACTATAGGTGCCCACCACAACACCTGGCTAACTTCCACAATTTTTTAGCTTAAAGCCATGCTATAGTTGTCAATGGAAACACCTCCAGGTCCCAGCAACCAACCTTGTTGTGGCTTCGTGTACAAAACATTTCAAGCACATCTTGCTTTCCCATTAGCACTGCGGCTTGAGATAGGAAGCACAGAAATATCTTTAACTCCATCTTGCTGATTTATAAATGGAGGCCAGAGATGCCAAGTGACTGAACCAAAGTCCACAGCCACTACCTGGCCATGCCAGATGGGCACCCCGCTACTTCCACACTGGTGCCCAGCATCGTAACTTAGAAAACCTCAAACGCATGGCTTGAGGTTTGCCTAGGTGACCCAGCCACCCTGGCACCCATGCCATATTCACGTTATCCTGTAGATACAAGCGCTCCAGGAGTGGCCTATTAGGCCAACTATCCCTGGTTCCAGCCAAGCTTCAGCGGACCAAGACGCCCTCATGTAGACATCAACCCCACCCCTCCTCGTGCTTGGGTTGTCTATGCTTGTCAACCTAAGACTCAGCAGGAAGCTGGGGGAGAAGGAGGCACAGAATACAGCATGGGGCTGGGAGTCACAGATACAGCATGGAAAAAAATCATCAGAATTGAGAGAAGACATCTTAAAGAAGCAACGAGGAGGCTCTGGGCACAAAGAGGGCTA